>NC_034600.1:49173205-49219251 GCF_900095145.1 Mus pahari | reverse complement strand
AGAGGAGGCAGAGGCAGAGGCAGAGGCAGAGGCAGAGGAGAGGCAGAGAGAGAGAGGCAGAGAGAGGTAGAGAGAGAGGCAGAGAGAGAGGCAGAGAGAGGCAGAGAGAGGCAGAGGCAGAGGCAGAGGCATCTCTGTAAGTTTGAGGCCAGCCTGGTCTATAGAGTGAGTTCCAGGATAAGGCTCCAAAGAGAAACCCTGTCTCAAAAAACCAAAAACCAAACCAAAACCCCCAAACTTAAATTACATCAGAAACAAATTTAATACTAATAACATATACCCCTTTGCAATTAATGTACTAGGCTTTTTAATATGCTCTTGAGGTGATTTATGTCTCTTGTATGCTTATGATAGAAGTACCATGTAATGTTAGGCTATTATAATTTCTTCAGTCCCCATTCAGTGACATCAAATTGGCAGGTTGAAATTGTTCTTGGTGGATGTATGGACAGACCTAAGAAAGCAATGGAAAAAATTTAATATAGCTTAAGCTAAAAATATTAGTCATATTAATATTATATTAATATAGTTATTACATTGTTTTTTAAAATTTATTTTATTTATTTTTTTACAAATGAATCTTTATTTTTTTTAAGTTTTTTTTATTATTTATTTTTACATGTTAAGTACACTGTAGCTGTCTTCAGACACACCAGGAGAGGGCGTCAGATGTCATTGTGGATGGTTGTGAGCCACCATGTGGTTGCTGGGATTTGAACTCAGGACCTTCAAAAGAACAGTCAGTGCTCTTAACCACTGAGCCATCTCTCCAGCCCCCTATTACATTGTTATTTGCACAAAAATAAACAAATATTCTTCTTGTGTTTGGAAACTGTTACGATAGTGAAGAAGTCCCCCATATAGTTGTTTCAGGGGCAAAGTTAGGGTTCATGCCACAAACACAGCCTTTCTTTTATTATACCTCTAAATATAATATAAATAAAATATTTACCGATGTTTATGTGGGAAGCGTGCTTTCTGGTTGAAAATTCTAGGTTTGCTACAGGTATGAGAACTTAGCAAAAGTTAACAAAGTCCTGCGATGACAGGTCAGTCATCCTTTTGGAACTTGGAATAAAGAACACCTCGTGTGTTGGGGCTGGAGAGCTGGGGCAGTGCTGAGTTCTTGCTGCTTTCCCAGAGGATCTGCGTTCAGTTCCCAGCACCCACGTTAGGCAGCTCACAACCACCTGGAGCTCCAGGTTCAGGGGATCTGATGCCATCTGATGCCACCTTCAGCCTTTATAAGTAACCCTACACCCCCCCCCACTATATATTTTATTACTTGAATGTTGTACCATTCACCTTTATATGAACTTATATACGCACCTCCTCTCCTCTGATCTGGTTGCTCCATATTTCCCTGCAGAGCGTTTGCTTTAGGCTGGTTGCCTTTTTGACTTCCTCTGGGAAGCTGTGGGTCCTTTGGTAACAATTCCGAGAAAGACCCTTGCAGGAGAAACGGTTGTCGCATGGCCCTGGTAGGAAACCGTTTACCAGTGATCTTCAACAAGTGCTCCGAATCCCCACCGCTTGTTTCTCCTTACTACACCTGTGAAAACCCTTCAGCAGGAGGGACTTTACTACCCAGGGTTTTTCGCTCGTTTTGGCTCTAGCCAACCCAAGCTGAAATTGGTTTTCCTCAGAATTCCATCTGTTAGTGATAGGCGTACCTGTAAGCACTGGCCAAAGCGGGCGTGGGACGTATAAGTCATAAGGGCTGATAGGGGGATGTAACTGGAGCCTGGTGCAGCCTTCACAAGCTTTTGTCTCGGGGTATCTGGAGTCTGTGAGAGAGGAGGCCTGCACTGATGCTGTGCGCTGTGTTTTGATGTTGAGAAAAGGAGCTATTTTGACATGATAAGCATATAGCCAGTATTTTTCCTTCCACCCTGTCCTTGTAGGAGTGTTTAGTCCATACTGGGAATCAGGTAATGCGCTCGTTGGTGACAGTGATGGAAACTCGGCTTTTATGCTTGCTGTTTTCCACGGGTCTGTCAGGTTTACTCACTCGTTGGCCTTTGTTCTCCTACAGGCCTGGCGATCGCGAAGCGGATCCAGATTTCCGACTTGCCTCAGCTGGTCGCCGCTTTCCACAGTTTGGTGGGGCTGGCAGCAGTTCTTACCTGCATGGCTGAGTACATCGTAGAATATCCACACTTTGCGATGGATGCCACATCAAATTTCACCAAGATTGTGGCTTACCTTGGCACTTACATCGGTGGAGTCACCTTTAGTGGGTCTCTTGTTGCCTATGGAAAATTACAGGGTAAGTGATTTGATTATATACTGTGTAGGTAAATGTCTATTTTTCAGGGTATCTATGGGTCTGTTTCAAAAGAAAAGCCCCTTCAGAGTAGAGACCTTCAGGAGAAGTGATTTGTATAGCACTCAGACACCCGTAAAAGATTTTCACCTCAAAAAGATGATTTATTTTAATTCTTAGAGAGTCTGAGCTTGGTGACGATTTCTTCTGCAGACAGGTAATAGTAGAAATTAGTACACAAAGATTTGTAGACATTAATGGATATTTGATAATATGCATGCACGAAATAACAACTCCATAGCCTTTGTTTAGAGATGACTATACATTGTCTGCAGAAATGAACTTGTGGGGCTGGAGAGATGGCTCAGTGGTTAAGAGCACTGACTGCTCTCCTCTTCCAGAGGTCCTGAGTTCAGCTCCCAGCATCCACATGATGGCTCACAACCATCTTGGATCTGAGGCAAAGACAGCTACAGTGTACTCTCATATACATGAAATAAATAAACAATTCTTTTAAAACAAAGAAAAAGGAAAAAAGAAAAAAGAAAAAAGAAATGAACTCATGTTTCCTAGAGTAGAGGCACGCTTACTGGATGACTTTGGGTACGCAGAACTCATTCTGAAAACCAGCACGTGGTTTAGCACTCTGCCACAGCAAATTTTACTCCTGCAGTGTGGAATCATGAAAATGGAAGCTGAGGGAAAAATCCCGAGAGTCTCTGTGCTCACAAACGAGTCCCTAGAGAGACTTGTTTGTGATGTAAAAATTTGTTTTTGCCTCTGAATAATAAAGTTATTAAATGGGGGAATCTTCCATTAAGCTTAAAAAGAATCACAAATGAACTTCAAGTCTAAGACATTCTTGTCTCGGGCTTTTTCTTTAGAAATAGCTAACAAGGGTTCTCCCTGGGGCTCAGTTGATAGCATTGGAAAAGCTAATGTCCCAGAACTCTTTATTGAAGTTGTAAATAAACAAAACCACACTTAACAACTTCTGTGTTGGTCATGGGGGGGGGGGCGGGAATCAATTTTTAAGATTCTATGTTCGAGTATATGGTCAATGTAGGGAGAAGTACAGTTAAGTTGAACCATATTTTCCTGTCTCTGCTAATCTGTTACATGCAGAACTCTTAACATGCCTTAAGCTTCATATCTGATGCTATACAATAATATCTGAAGTACTACACTATTTTTCTGATACTCAATTTTCATAATTTAGGATGAGGTGACATGTGGGGTTCCCCACAGCACAGCCTAGGCTCTGACTGTGATCTGCTCTGGCCCAGGTATTCTGAAATCAGCCCCTCTGCTGCTCCCTGGAAGGCACGCACTCAACGCAGGCCTGCTGGCCGCTAGCGTGGGTGGGATAATCCCGTTTATGGCTGACCCCAGCTTTGCCACAGGCATCACCTGTCTGGGCTCTGTGTCCGCACTCTCTACTCTCATGGTAAGTCCCCGGAGACGGAGAAGTATGTCCTGTGAAGAGCTTGTTAGACTTCAATCTGGTCACGCTTCTGTCACTTCAAGATCTCCAAGGGAAGAAACATGTCTTGGTTACACGTTCATCGTTTTAGAAAATAGAAAGTTTAAAAAGTATGAGAAGAAAATCATGATTCTGTTAGTTGACTGTTTAAGAGTCATCACATCTGACACCTTTATTGCTCTGCGTTTATTGTGGGATTTCCACACTACCAACTTTCTGGGGGAACAGGAATTTTAAAAGCCAAGGGTTTTAACTTTGTTTGGTAGGTACCTACTCTATAAGTCCTACAATTAATACTCTGAGGTTTATATACTATGTATAAGGTGGTCGAAGCTCATAAGTTGCTCTCACGTTCCTTGAAAGATATAATGTGGAATCCAATAATTGCATACAGTGAGCTACAGTTTGTAACCCCCGTGTATTCACTGAGAAGGTTCATCCTTGTGTGGTGTTTCGTTTCTTCCTCCCCTGTCTGACTTTTGCATATAATTTATAGACGTAAACAGAGACTCTGTCTCTGCTTGGTTTGGGATTTTATTAGTAGAGGATGCTACTGCATGGAATTCCGTTCTTCATTCTTGCTTCACATTCCTCTAGACTGGTTTATACTTTGTAGATAGTCTTTATATTTTAAGGTGAGGGGAAAAAAAAAAGTATTTAGAGCACAAAGTTAGCTGTCTAGTGATTTCTTATCAAATACTGACCCTGGTTCAGAAACACAAGATCTGTAGTATTCAATGAAACTTATTCATGAATTATCCATGGCTTCAGTGCAGACACTTTAGGACACTGAAAAATGACTTGAGATTATCTTTGCGTGCCTTATAGTCCAGCTTTCTTCCGTCTTATCTGGTGATGATTGTTTTGCTTTATTTTAAATGATAGAAAATAGTTTTTTATTTTTATTTTTAATCTAATCAAGTAGAAGTCCCTATAATCAAACTTAAAAATATAGAAATTTAAAATTTAAATCATTATTTGTGAGAAATGATGAATATATTTAAAAGGAACTTAATAGCCAATATGAAAATATTCCCATAAGCCAAAGGATACTTTTATTTTTATTTTTTTAGATTTATTTATTTATTATATGTAAGTACACTGTAGCTGTCTTCAGACACTCCAGAAGAGGGCGTCAGATCTTGTTATGGATGGTTGTGAGCCACCATGTGGTTGTTGGGATTTGAACTTGGGACCTTTGGAAGAGCAGTCGGGTGCTCTTACCCACTGAGCCATCTCACCAGCCCCAAAGGATACTTTTAATTGCTTTTGGTTTATATACCCACATAGAAACAAAGTGCAAAAATAGAGAGCTATACAGAATGAGTAGCAAAAAATTCACCCCCCATCCTTTTTACTTTCTTGTATTTAATAACTTTGGATTGCATCATGGACATTGTTAAGGTTTTTGTTTTGTTTTTTGTTTTGTTTTAAAGATGCATTGGATTCTGTTGTATTCATCCCAAATATTGATACTGAACACTACTTATAATTTAATTTTTTAATGTTATTTTTGTTTCGGAACAGCTAACCTGCTTAAACTGAAGATCTCTTATAGTCTTACCAGCTGAAACCTGTTGTTATTTTAGCCTTAACAGACTCGTCTGGCATCTGACCCACAGTTTAAGTGTTAACTAGAGATTTGGGTAGTGTTTATATATATAGCATTTGGGGCTCCTTCAAATCATCCTAGCCCGCTCCTTTGTAGGATTTTTCTTTTTCACTTTTCAGCTCTCTTCAAATCCATGTCCTCTGGATCGTCACACAAGTGAGCCTGTGGACTGATGGCCTTAGTTTTGTCTCCGCCACTTGATACCACCAGGGCCCTGACTTCAGTCTAAAGCCATCAAGAGCTGGGTATCAAGACACTCTTTGGTATATTTCACTTTTCCAAGGGAGACTTCTTTCCAGTGTCTGCCAGTTTTCATCACTTCTTTTGTTTAGGGAATTTTTGGCGTGGTGACTAAATGTTTACAGTTGCTATATTCATGAGAGAGTTGATCATATGGGAGACTTGATCATCACCAAGAACTTACATGTGTATCTATTAATTAAAAAATTAGAATGTTTAAGAACCAAGATGTCGAATGTTAGAGGCTTGATTGTAAGTGCTCACGTTGGGTTCTCCTTTGATTTTTTTCTGGCTAGGGTGTGACTTTGACGGCTGCTATTGGTGGTGCTGACATGCCTGTCGTCATCACTGTGCTAAACAGCTACTCGGGCTGGGCTCTGTGTGCTGAGGGCTTCCTTCTCAACAACAACCTGCTGACCATCGTGGGCGCGCTCATCGGCTCCTCTGGCGCCATCTTGTCGTACATCATGTGTGTGGTAAGAAACACACAAGCAAAAGAGAAGGGACATGACCTGGAGATGCGGATGTGCTTGCAGCAGAAAGAAATCTATTGGTTTTCATCATTTTCAGCAGAAATATGAGGATTTTTAGAGGAAATTTCTAAGACCGTCTTAAAGATATCCAACTTCAAGGAGTTAGGAAATGCTCAAAGAGTAAAACTCTTCTAATACCGTTCTCCATCTGGAGAGTAACACATAGTATTTAGTTTAGGGTATTTTCCCCCCATTCTCTTTGTTTGTGTAGTACTGTGTATTTGCTTGTCTGACCTTCCTGTATTTTTCAGTGCAGAATCCTTTTGTCTTTCTGTGGTGGGAGACAGGCTCCTGCTATCCAGCCCTGGCTGGCCTTGCATTTGGGCCTGGATCCCTCGGTCCTCCCTACTTTTATCCCCCAGTGCTAGGATTACAGGAAGGCAGGATGATATGCTATACCTAACTTTCACTTAAGTTTTATAATATTACATAGTCTTGTCTTTTAATCCTGAAAGACTCTGCCTCTAAAATCTTATTTAAGGGGCTTTATGGCAATCTGCCATGTGGATATACAGAGATGATTTAATTTTTCCCACCTGACCTCCCCAATCCCTGGCGTCTCCAGTCCCTCGAGGGTTAGGTGCATCATCCCTGACTGAACCCAGACCCCTGCTGTATGTGTCGGGGGGCCTCAGATCAGCTGGTGTCTGCTGCCTGGTTGGTGGCTCAGTGACTGAGCGATCCTGGGGTCCAGGTTAGTTGAGACTGCTGGTCTTCCTCTAGGATTGCCCTTCTCCTCAGCTTCAAAGTCCAAGAACTCTGTGTTTCTCTGGCTTTGCTATGGGGTTTGCTGGCTCTAATTCCCTTCTTGATAGCAAAGAATATCTTGCAAATAACTCTAAATTTGACCGAAAACATTTTTTATAGTTATTATTCTCTACAGGACAGTTTTGGCTTACTGTTGAAGCCCACTTGCAGTGCTTTATAACAAAACAGTTTTTTAAAAAAATTACATTATTTTCAGTGACTGTATGTTTACCAAGAGTATGTAAGATATAACTCTGAACATTTAAATAAAAAAAGCTCATTTAACAAAACTATCCCAAAGCTTACAAACACATCTTAGCTTTGTAGATAACTTTAATGTGTTATACCTTAATGATATATTTAAGACAATTATATACCCTGTGCATGCATATATCTATATATCTATATATATCTTTTTTCATTTCTGTATAGTCCTGGCTGTACTAGAACTCACTTTGTCATCAGGCTGGCCTTGAACTCAGAGATCCACCTGCCTTTGCCTCCAGAATGTTGGGATTAAAAGCATGTCTGGCTATAGTTTTTTTTTTTTTTTTAATTATTATTATTATTATTATTATTATTATTATTTTTTTGTGTTTGGGTGTTTTGTTTGTATGTCTGTGTACCACTTGAATGCCTGGTATCCGCAGAGGCCAGGAGAGGGCTGGAATCTGAGTGGCAGACAGCTATGAGCCACCCTGAGGGTGCTGGCCCTTAAATCTGGGTCCTCTGGAAAAGCAACCAGTGCTCTTAACTTCTGAGCCATCTCTCCAGCCACCTAGCGTGGTTTTTTGTTTGCTTGTTTGTTTGTTCTTTTTTAATGTACTATTTTTGAGAACGTTATGCATGGACTCATCACCCTCTCCCTTCTCCTCTCTCCAACGTGTCCTCCGCAATGCAAGGCCTTTTCTTCTGCAAACGTATGCACACATATGTACAGACAGATACATAACATACTGAGTCTATTTCGTGCTGCTTGTACGTAGATGTGTCCAGGGCTGATCACATGGGATTCCCTGGAGGAAGTGGATTTTTCTCTTTTTCAGTAACTGTTGACCCACCTTCATCTAGGAGTGGGATCTTGTGGAACTCAGTGCCATCCACACTGGCACTCAGCTGGTGTCTTGATGCAGGTCATGTTCAGGCAACCATATTGCTGAGATTTCATGGGTGCATTCCCTTTGTCATGTCTAGGGGGCGCTGTCTAGCAGCAGGCACCATCTTCTGGCTCTTATAAGGTTTCCATCTCCCCTTCGGGTAGTTTTCCTGGGTTTTAGGTGTAAGGTTTGCATCACCAATGTTTCATTTGGTGTTGGGTGCCAAACGGTCATTTATTCTCTGTGCTTTGACCAGCTGTGCATCTCTGTAATAGTCTTTATTACACACACACACACACACACACACACAGACACACACAGACACACACACACAGACACACACACACATACACAGACACAGACACACACCTATTGGACGAGGGCTTCTTTGGTCTCCTCGGGGAACGTAAAACCTTCATTTTTGCATCTCAGCATTTTACTTGGCTCTAGTTGAGAGATATCATGTCAATTAAAACACCGGAGTTATCTCTTTTGTAATAAAAGTGTTTTTGTGGCTTCGCTCATCTTGTAAAACACAGGGCTTGACAATCCAAGTTTAAAACAGCCCAATTATTATGTAGTCCAAGTCTCTCAAAAACAACCTTGGAATTTGGAAATTTTATATCTCATTGACAACTTCAAGGCTCTGGGGTGTTTAACTTGCCAATACCTTTAAAGAAAAGTTGTACTTAGTTTTTACAGATGCAATTTTCTGCATCTGTAAAAGGAACTTTTAAAGCATTTTACTTTGTATCATTTGGAGAATTTGAATGGCCAGCAGGGGGCAGCAAATTTTCATTATTATTTAAAGACGATTTGCCAGAAAAGCAAGTTTTAAAATCAAAGTGCAAGATTTGAGTTATTTCATCTTATTTAGCATTTTGTTTCATTTTGTTTCAATTTAGACAGAATCTTACTATCTAGCCCAGGCTGGCTTTAAACTTTGTATCCACCTGCCTCAACCTCCTGAATGCTAGAATCACAGGCATGCACCACCAAGCCTGGCAAAATATTTGAACTCTATCCATGCTAGCAGCATACTGATATAGGAGGATATGGAGAAGGATTTGTATGTAGTTCTTGGGACATCATCAAGGGCACCTTTCCTATTTTTACCCTTGTTTCTTTAATGGAGAAATATATAAATTTACATATAATGCACATTATATGTAAATTTATAAATATATATTAAGCAGCTTATGTTCCAAGTTTCTGATCTGTGTCTTTTACTTCTTGCCTTTTCAGTTTCCATGTTGTTGTAGCCACAGTAGCTCCTACAGTAACTGTTTAGTAACAATAACTAGAATGAATTGCTCAGAGTTAGACATGCTCTCTTTTCTGTGTGCTTGTAGAATGATGTCATCCTTCTAACTTTGTTCTGCCCGTTAACATGTTAGGATGTTTTCCCAGTCTTTGTTTCTTTTCTAATTCCACTGCCTCAAACATGCCATTCCCATCTATGCTTTATAGTGTTTTTTTTTTTTTTTTTTTAATTTGAGTTTTTATACTAATACCTCCTTATAGTTGTCAGGGACCATAAATATATTAGATCAGATCAGTACTCTGTAATAGTATTTTTTTTTATTCATCTAGATTTAAGGACAATGAAAGCCTTAATTATTAAGATGATTCCGAGGCCAGATGTGGTAGTTCTTTACTTTGATCCCAGCACTTGGGAAGCAGAGACAGAGGCAGGCAGATCTCTGAGTTTGAGGCCAACCTGATCTATATAGTGTGTACTAAGCAAGCCAAGGCTATCCAATGAAATAAAAACAAACCAACCAGCCAACCCTCCTCCAAGCCAGGCAGAGAGCAGCGTGCACTTGTAACTTCAGCACTTAGGAAGCTGAGTCAGGGAGATCATGAATTTTGTGTGCAGCTGCGATGACATAGAGACTTCAAGGTCAGCTCGTACCCATGAGGAGCCTATTTCAGAAAGAAAGTTCAGTTATGAAAGTACAAGATGCAGGATATTTGTAAGGCTTGAAAAGGACAAAGGAAAATAAACAGCATGATTCCCATCCATCGTTTAACTGTTAACCCATCCATCATTTAACTGTTAATATTAGTATTCTAATTCTGGACAGTTGAGTTTGCATCCATCCTCTTTGTAATGTATTATGCTATTCTAATGTTTGATTTTCTAACTAGTATATATTTTTAACATTTACACATTAGCACAACTTATAGTTACCCCATAATAGTTCCAAATCCACAGTATGAGATGTTAGGAACAAATGGTTGCACTCTTCCTTCGTTAGGTTTTTGCCAGTACAAGGAAGCGGTCTGAGGATGTGGGCTCTTGTTGGCTATTGATCCTGATGAACTGATCGCTGAGAATCCTGACAGGCTGAACTCTTATTGTCAGTGTGCACCTTCCATTGCTCCCCACACTTCCACATGCAATTACAAAACAGTGAGCGACCAATCAAAAACAAGCCTGCCATAGTTTTAGGTTTTTAAAATAGATTCATGCCCACTTCACTGACTTGAAGCATGTACTGGTTTATTATAAGAAACTTATAATAAATTGTGCTCAAGGTAGTTTAGAATAAAAATAAATGATGAGATGCTGTCCGCTCAAAGTTATATTAATACTGCAGGTCCTATGCCGAGTCATTCACAAACATGAGCTTGTTTACTCCCCGCAGCCGTTTTGGAGGTGGGCAATAGTTTCACTTTGTATAGGATGTGCTTTAAGACGCACACCTTCCTGTCTATGGAGCCTGATCCAGCAGGCACAGTCCAATGAACACAGTGTTTGGTAAATGAACCTCGAGTGTTCATTAAAGGGCAGCAAAGGTCTATTTTGTTAATTTATTTATTACTTTGGATTCCTCTATGAATTGATTAGAGGTAGATGTTATTAGAGTCCATATGGTACCAGCATATTGGCCTTCTTTAGTGTCTATTGAAGCAGAATCTGTAATTCCAAACCGGAGCAGGGCGGTTTTTGTTGTGTGGGAGGAGATGAAATGCTCCCCAAGTGACTAACCAACAAGCTCTAAAAGCAAAGTTTTGTTGTGACAGTGAATTCCTTCGGGTATCCTCTGAGCCCAGGGTTGGGGGTTACACCACATATAGACAAACTGAAAAAGCTCGCCGGCCGCCATTTCCCCTGGTCTGCTTCACAGCAGGCTATAGTGGCCACGCCCCCTGTGCTTGTGGTGCCTTATGCGTTGCCTCTACTTTCACTCGTGCCTGGGAGATGGGGCTCTTCCCAAACTGGGAAAGCATTTCTTTAGACAAGGAGTAAAAGCTTCTCATCTCTCTTTTCGAGTGGAGTTAGGGCATGATGAAGTCAGTCAAAAGCCAAGTAGAGTTTTATTTTATTCTATTTTCCTTCGTGATTGATTGATCGATCGATCAGTATCTGCAGAGCATCCGAGCCGAGAGACGGCACTAAATGGTATACATCGCTCTTGCTTCAGTGTCGGGTGTTTTTATGACCTTTCCTATTTGTCTTCAGACTCATTTCTTTCAGAGCAGCTGGAATTGTGGGAGCTAATGATCTCTTTAATGTAGAGCATAACTTTCATTATAGGACTTTATTAGCTCAAAAGGAACAGCCTTGGACAGTGTGGCACCCCCTCCCTTTTTTTTTGTCTTGGAATCTGGGATCCCTCAATCTGTGCATAAGTGGCCATGGCATGGTCTCATGAATTACACAAGGAAGGGACTAGAATAAGGGGGGTAGGAAGAGGCACAAAGCCGTAAACCCTAAACATTTGTTGTGAACACAGTGTTGCAATAGTAAATTAAGAGATGAAAAGTAATGTAATTTTTAAGAGACCACTTGGAATTTAGTATAATGGTGACATAATTCTGCTTATGTGTTCAACAAGCAGATTTTGATTGTTAAGCCACTAAATTTTTTTTTTTTCTCCCCAAGGTTCCATCCCCAGTGAGTACACTTTAATTAAATGTCCTCAGAAATCCTTCCTTCCTCCTCTGTTCAGTTTTATAGGAGAAATAATGCTTTTTCTTAAGCCAAGTTAGAATGATAATGCTTCAGCCCTCACACATGGTCTCTGCGTCCTGTGCTTCTGTGCTCTGCTGTTCTGTTGTAAAGCAAAGCGGACTCTCTGTCCGTCCGTCGGAGGAAAGCTCTCTGTAATGGTCACGTCAATGTCAGTTGTTTTGTGCGTGCATACATGTATGATATATGCACATGGGTGTGTAGGGTGAATATGGCCTGTATGTACGGAGGGCAGAAAGTCTTCCCTTCTCATTCTCTGCCTCGACCCTTTGAGGCAGGGTGTCATGCTGAGTCTGCAGCCCAGTGCACCACCACCGCACCACCACTGAGGTTGCAGTGTGGGGGACCATGCCTGCCTGGTTCTTGGGGGTGGGGTGGTGGTAACTGTGATCTAAGCTCCTGTCTTCATGCTTGCTCAGCAACCATTCAACCACAGAGCCACCTCTCCTGCCCCTCCCCCCCATAGGCTTTTCAAGTTAATTTTTAATGACAAGAGTTTAGTAGAACACATTTTTTTGAGAGTTAAGTCTCAGAATCTTGTAATCAAAACTGGAAAAGATTCGTAGACATCAAAAGTTGAATGTTTGGGGAGTCCCAGCTAGGACTGCTTCAGTTTTTTTATTCAGAAGTTTATAAACTTTCTGCCTGGCTGGGATTACGATGTTAATTCAAAACATCAAAATTTCCCTTATCCCTTTATCCATCATCTTTGAAATTTATGTTATTTATTAAAGTATGGCTATTTCCCACATTCCCTCTCCCT
Source organism: Mus pahari (assembly GCF_900095145.1). Lineage (NCBI taxonomy): Eukaryota > Metazoa > Chordata > Mammalia > Rodentia > Muridae > Mus > Mus pahari. The sequence goes on along the minus strand of NC_034600.1, from coordinate 49,206,531 downwards.
CTTCCTTATTGCTAGACCTCCCCAGCTGTGTTAGTCTCTCTACAAGGTTGTCACTGACCTCATTATTGTTGTATAGATAACCGTGCTTTTTTTCTGATGGAATATTATTGAAGATTTCTGGATGCTTTTTTTTTTTTTTTTAAAATACTTTTTAAATAGAGTACTGTCTTTGAAAAAGCAATAGATTGATAATTGTAAGCTTTTAAGTGATATAGTGGATTGCGATCTTAAAAAATAGGTTTTAAAGATTTTTTTTGGAGTACTTTTTCTCCCCATGAAATGCTCTGATTCACGAATTGTATGTGTGCTGGCTAGTTTTATGTCAACTTGATACAAGCAAGAGTCATTTTGAAAGAGGAAATCTCAACTGAGACAATGTCCACACCAGACTGGCCTGTGGGCAAGCCTGTGATGCATTTTTCTTGACTGATGAATAATGTGGGAGAGTCCAGCTCACTGTAGGTGGTGCTACCCCTGGGCTGGTGGTCCTGGGTGTTCCAAGAGAGCTAAGCTACAAACAAGTTACGAAGAACAAGTCAGTAAACGACACTCCTCCGTGGCTTCTGCCTCAGTTCCTGCCTTCAGTTCCCTCAGTGATATAAACTGTGATGTGGAAGTGTAAACCAAACAAACCCTTTCCTCCCCAAGTTGCTTTCTGGTCGTCGTGTTTTATCACAGCACTAGAAACCCTAACTAAGACAGTAAGTAATTTGAATTCTTAAAATGGGTTCTGTTCCTCAAAACATCCAGTTTCGTTCCCTTTCCCACATCCCCTCTTGATAAAACTAGAACACCTACTGCCTGCCTTACAGTTTAATCTGGGCATTGTACAGCATCACTCATGGAAGATCATCTGTGAACACACCAGGAGCGGGAGATGGCGTTCTCTGAATTCTCTCCTGAGATTATCTTCCTAGTGAAAAGGGTGGGCACAAACTGAAAGAGTACATCACCTTGCTTATCCGCCTCCTTGGAGGCGAGATATCTTAGAACCCTAATGATGAGTTAGTCTGTCTGCTTCTGTGATAATCACATATAAGATTTTCTGGAACTGTAAAACATTTGGAAAGTGAGAGTGTCCATATCCACATTTTTTTTTCTTGAATGCAGAAAGCTGTGGAGTTCTAAATGAAATGTGTGATTATCGTTTGGATTCCTCTGGCCGTCTTTGACATCTTAGATACAGTAGCAGAATTCACTGGAGAGATATATAAGGTCTTCTTGTGGGAATCTTTCTTTTTGCAAATCTCTGGTTCTCTTTCACTATGATGAAGTAGATATAAATATGGAGAGAGACATTGGTTATTCAGTATCTAGACGATAATAGTACATCCAAAATTTCATTAATTTCTATGTTTTATATGTAATTCACATTAAAATATTTGTTTTTGTTTTGTTGAAAACGTATTAGTGTGTAATTGACCAGGTTAGAAAAGTGATATGGTTCTTAGATATCTCTATTATTTGTTTTAAAATGATTTTAGGAGACACCCTTGGCTAAAATTCTTTAAATAGTTAAAACAGATTCCTTTACAGTGATGTTGAATTTCATGTACATAAAATTTATGCTGTTCTCAAGGTATTCCATGGATCAGACTCTCATAGATGCTGATTTTGCTCTTTAGGCCATGAACCGCTCCCTGGCTAATGTAATTCTCGGAGGCTATGGCACAACTTCAACAGCTGGTGGAAAACCCATGGAAATTTCTGGCACACATACAGAAATCAACCTTGACAATGCAGTTGAGATGATCCGGGAAGCTAACAGCATTGTTATTACTCCAGGTAAATAAATAAATAAGAAAGAAAGAAAGAAAGAAAGAAAGAAAGAAAGAAAGAAAGAAAGAAAGAAAGTATAATCTAGAAAAACGAAACAACCTATCACGGTTGTTTTGATTGATTATATTGATAGGAAAAAGGTACATGGAGACCTCCTCATTAAAGGTTTTGTTAGTTCTTTGAGAATTTCATGCAGGCTTGGGTCATACTCACCGCCGGCCCTTCCAAGACCCATTCCTTCTCTTTTCACCGACCTTTCTTTTTTCTTCTGAACTCATCAAGAGCATTTGTGCTACCCAGGTATTGGTGGATGTGTGGTCCTCCACTGGAGTAGGTTTTCCTCTAGGGCCTAGGGCCTGTCTTGCCATATGGATCTCCTTAGTTTTGGAAACAATGGAGACAGTAGCCATGGAATGGTCCGTGAATGAGAATTCGGGGCACTCTCAGTTAGGTCAATAGTTTAGAATAACATAAATAGTCTATCAATTGAAGGAGCGGATTCTGGCCATCATTTTGAGCTTCTGTCCTCATGGCAAGCTATTGTTGAGTGTCGCTTATTGTTACTTTTAGGGTATGTAAGATTTGATTAGGTATAACATGTAGAAGTGTCTGACTCTTTCCTTAGACCCAGTAGGTGTTAGTCTCTTTTCAAAAATCACTTGTTCAAGAGTTCATCAAGAATCTCTGGTTTTCTGAAGTGGTCTCTGTGGGTTTCAAAGCGAAGTTTTTGTGATGGAGGGTGAGGACTGCAGGCACCTGTGAGTGTAAGGATGTATGTCTAGATGGCTGTTAGGGATTATGGAGGCTTAATGAGTAGTTTCTGATTACGTTAGACAGTATGACTTGGGAGAAAGAGCTCATCTTGTAGTTTTGGCTGATTAAAGTGGTGGACTGAAAAGAACTTGTCACGGGAGTCCCAATATGTCACCTTTGTCCTTAATTTTTGCCTCTAACAGCTCGTATAATACAGACCAAGTCGTTTAATATCTCTTGGTCACAGCTCCTAGCGTGTATGACAGAGTTCTATTTTTGTGTTTGTCACAGAATGTCAAATTAAGATTTTAACCCTGTCATGCCGTTCTGGGAGTTTTCCAGAAGAAAGACTATGGACTCACCATGCAGACAATTTACTGGTTGAGAATGTAGTCTGATAAAAATAACAAATGTAAGGCAAATTTGATATTTTAATATGCACCTTAATGCAGGCAGTATTACTCTTTAAGGCATTTGAATGGTGGGTTTTGGTCGTTACAGAGCTAAGACTACTATTGCCAGTTACTGTATGGAAATACACTGTGATGTATGGGACATGCCTACATAGTGAATTGTCCTAGCCAAAAGACAACTGTGTGGCTTATTAAGAAGCTATGCCACTGTGTGAAGGTGTGACAACAGACAGGACGTGGTATCTTTCCTTCAGGAACTGTCTATCCCAGTTTAGAAGTCAGATAGGGAGATAAATAATGCCAAACGTATTTTGACAGTGGCCAAACTGAACTGCATAGAATTTTTTTTTTTTTCCTAAAGAGGAACCTACGAAGGGTTGTAAGGAAGTCAGGAATTGTTCTCAGCCTTAGAGGATGGATGGTGTTGTGGGCAGGAGAAGGCAGATATGATAGCTAGAGCAAGAGGTGGCATTTGGCAGGAAGAACTAGAAGAGTATTAACAGATGGGAGTCAACGTACAGGCAAGACAGACACAATCTTAGAGTTAAGGGAGAAGGGAGTCGGCAGACGGACCTTGGTTACGCCTCTACAAACCTCAACTTTTTATTTATTAAAGATGAAAGTAGAGTTGGAGGAGAAGGGTTTTAAGTTCTTTTTCTTTGAAGGCATTAGGTTTGGACAGTGGCCATGCTATACCAGAGCTCCCAGGCCGACCTGGGAGGATTTGGCATAGTTGCTTGCATCGTGGTGTGAGCTAAGATGTAAGGAGAGGCAGGGACAAATTCAAAGCCTCAGGGGAAAGATGTGGCTATTTAAGGAGAGCAGAAGGAGAAACACTAGTCAAGGTATTAGAGAAAGAATAGTGACAAAGCCAGGAGCGAGCCCCATGGGACTACAGTGGCATCAAAGACACGTGGGTGTGGACTAGTGTGGGCACATGGAGTGTAGCAGGGACATGCTGCAGCGTGAGACTTATGGAGAGACTAAGGAGGGCGTCATAAGATTTTGAGTTTCAGAAAGTCCAGTCTATAAGTCCACTTTCATTTAGTCCAGTTAACTGCCCATGTTGTCATAGAAATACGGTTTGATCAAGAGGGAGGCTATAATCCATAAGATGTCCAAGATAAAATCACCACATTCTTTTGTGTTTTTTATATCCCTCACAGGATACGGGCTCTGTGCAGCTAAAGCTCAGTACCCCATTGCCGATTTGGTGAAGATGCTTACTGAACAAGGCAAAAAAGTCAGGTTAGTGCACTGTGTGTAAGCGTTCGGTTGTGAAGAGAAGGGAATAGTGGGACATTTAAGGCAAGCGACCCTAGGGGAAGAGACGAGGCTGTCAAGAACCCTCCAGACTCGCAGTGCTGCTGTTGCTGCTGCCTGCTCTTGGGAGGGTGTTAGGCAGAGGAGTGGAGGACCGTGCACACCTAGCTCATTCCTCATGGGTCTCAAGGAGGAAGAGCCCAGTGGGTGTCACAATGCTGAGCTTACCTTCTGTTCCTCTCTGAGTCCCCACCAAGGGACATTGATTCCTGGCATCTAGGAAAGACAGTGAGCTCGCGAGGTCTTCCCTCAGGAACGCTGCTGTTCATTTTCTGGGTTCACTAGCAGTCGCACTGACTTGGTAGCATAGATAAGAGGCTCAAGATAATTCATTGAATGAGATTGGCTCACTAGGATGCTAATGTCTGTTCACCAGATTGTTAATATCTGTCACTAATAATTCCTTTTAAGTGTCAACTGCATACTTTTTGTCTTGGGACAGATGAAAAAGTAGACCCAAACCCAAGAGTGGACCTAGAGCTTGTCACAGGGTCTGTGCCAAACTGGATGTAGGATCATTCTTGCTTTTGTATGTCCCATCCGTTTATGATTCTAAAGGAGGCATAGGCAATGAGGTCAGAGGTCCTTTACCCGGTCTTAGTGTCATTTTACTCCCTCCCACCCTTTATCACGGCTCCAGCCCTGCCTAAAATCTATGGTGTGTGCTTTTCAGTACATGAAGTGTCAAGATGCTATTTTATGGTAGGAGGGACCAACATTGTTCTGATGCAGAGGATTTTCATACTTGGTGATGTTATTAAATAAATTGGAGATGAGAAAAGTCATTGACTTTAGTTTTTCATCAAAGTATTAAAAATGGACTCATTTTTTGGTTATTTATTCTTATTTCATATCAATTATTAAGCGGTTCATTCTTTCTTAGTCATAGTCTTCCATTTCAAAGCACTTGCAAGCCTACAAGTGAAAAGGATGTGTTAAAGAGCCTTGTATGGTTTCCTAAAAAGGAAATGACTTTCTTTATTCAATCCACATGTGAAAAAGTCCAATATATTAGTAACGCCTCCCATCACCGTGTAAGTGTTTAGGGGCTGAGTGGCGATCGTAATAAAACAGAGCATGGAAGATGGCCTTTATGTTTTGGTTTTCCTCAGTGAAGGAGGCCTGGATGTGGCATGCCTCTCTTGTTACTCACTGATCAGCCGAGGCTAACAAGACAGCTTAGAGAATCAGTTCCGCGTTACAAGAGTGGATGTGGAATTGAAGCTCAGTATCTGAGGGGCCAAGGAGGTAGCCCAGTAGGCGTAGTGCTTGCTGCACAAGGATGTGGGTCTGAGTTGATTTTCAGCACCTATGTAAAAAGGGGGGGGGCGTGGTGGTCCGTGCTTGTAAGCCTAGCACTGAGGAGGTAGGGACTAGTGGATCCCGAGAGCTCACTGGCCAGCGAGCGTAGCCTAATTGGCAAGCACAGCACCATTACAGTAAGGTCAGCAGTTTCCTGACTTTTGACCTATGGGCACTTAGAAACACATAGAAACACATAGAAACCCCCACACACAGTCACACATACACACACAGGCAAACAGACACATATATATTCATGTACAGCACACACAGAGTTACACACAGTCACAGAGAGAGACACACACATACACACAGAGAGAGACATACATACACACACACATAGATACACATACACAGACACACACACACATAGGCACACACACAGATATATATATATTACACACACACACACACACACACACACACATAGGCACACCCAGAGAGAGAGACATGCATACAAACACATACATACAGTCTCACATAGAACACATGCACACATATATACATAGACACACACACACACAGACACAGAGTCACACACAGACACACACACATAGAAAATCATTGTGACTGTTGGGCAGCTTGGAAGTAGAAAGGGTATGAAAGGTGATGGAAAAGAGAAATGAAAAAAGTCTGAAAAGATATCAGGCACATGAACTTTTAGTTTCTGATTTGATTAAAATGAGAATTTTACCCATGATGACATAGATAAACTACTGCTGCTATATGTATTTCTGCATAGGAGGAGGAATTATTTAAGGTTCATAAGACATTTAATTATACATCTATAAAGGGACTATCCCGCTATAAGTTATAGATTATTGGGGTGATTTTGTGACTATAATAGAAACCTTTTTGTAAAAACACCCCATGGTTTTGCATAATTGTTGAAAATGCTTGTTAAAAATAGTTATCAAATTTGTTTATAACTCATAATGTAGAATTAGAATAAAATTATTAGTCGGATTTCACTAGCTGTGAGTTATAGATACTGGCTTATGTTCATCTGCCTTTCATCTTCAAGATGGACTTACATATGATATATCATACTTTTTACTATCATGTGTTGAATTTTCAGCCAGCGTTGGCTCTGTGATATGGCATTTTGTAGTTTTCGGTTGAATGAAATGGACAAGAACTGTTCTTATAAACACAATGACTGTAGTCTGTCAGACTTGCCCAGTTTAGTCTCTGTGGATTTTCTTTACTAAGGAAATCAGGTAAACTCTGACTCTGCTTTATGTGTGTTATCATCTTTTTATAGGGGAAATGAAAATTTTTATTAACCAAGTACACACACACACACACACACACACACACACACACAGTAGTATTTTTTTTTTTTTTTTATATTTTTATAAAGAGGCACATGTCTGAACTCGAGGTGGCTGCCGCGGTTACCTCGTATTTTAATGAAATAAATCTGTATTTACAGTTGGTGGTAATTTCGCCCTTTCATCACTCCATGGAGCTCCCACGGTGTTATTGAGTGCAGCTGCTGGGCCCCTGGGTTGAGGAGGTCTTTGTGCCTTAGGACCCCAGCATGCCTAACGTCCAGATGCAGTGACATATTCACACACTGCCCCCTGTGGAATCATGCCAACACGAACATACGATTGCCATCAATTAGTCACGCCCGAGTGGTGCCAAGAGACGTCACATCTGTCGTACAGTCTGTCTGGCTTTCATGTCCCATGATTGACTTAGAGACACTACTGTTTCCTTCACTTTGGCCACAGTCATAACATGCTCTCCAAGGCTTGAGAGGTTGTGACGAAGCACGCGGCTTTTTGTGACAAGAACGCATTCTGGGTCGCCCATGTCATGAAAGTTTAGTGCTGAAGGTACCACTAGCTTCTCAGTTGTGTAGTCAGCCAGCATACAAACCTTATGCTGGTTTTTGAATGTTTTAAAGATTAAAAAACCTTACAGTGTAAGAGCACAGATATTTCTTTTCTCTTTCCTTCCCAAACTTTGGATTGGCGTTAGTTCAGTCTTTTCAGTGTAAGACAGGAATAGCATCTCTAAGGAGTAAATCTTAGAAAGTTGTATTATTTTTCTCATTTGTAATTAATAACTACTTGATTTTCTTTCTCTAAAGTGTGATCACGTGCATTATCGCAGAAGTCCTTTTGAATTTGTGGAAACACTTTCCGACTTTGATTGACTCATTGACATTAAGCGTTACTTTTAAATTTGATTCAGTTTAATTTTATTTGCGTAGGCACTTGCCTGCCTGCATGTATGTTTAAGCACTAGATGCATGTCTGGCGCCTGTGGAGGTCAGAAGAGGGCATTGGTTATTCTCGGACTGGAGTTACAGATGGTTGAGAATCGAACCCTGGTCCTCTGGAAGAGCAGCAACTGTTCTTAAGTGCTAAGCCCTCCCAGTGTTCGTTGGTTCATTGGTTCGTTGGTTCCTTGGTTTGTCGGTTCGTCGGTTCGTTGGTTCGTTGGTTCGTTGGTTCCTCCCTCCCTCCCCCCTCTCCCTCTCCTTCCCCTCCCTCCCTCCCCCCTCTCTCTCTCTTTCTTTCTCCCCTCCCCTTTACATTTAGGTTGCTATTCAACTGTAGCTAGTAACAGCTCATCAGAGCTTTTTATTTGGTAGGTACTGATAATACAAAGCTATAAAAGTCCAGTTCCCAATCTCATAGTTATGAAGTAAAAAAAAAAAAAAAAAGTGTCACGTAAGGTGAGTGGAGCGAGGAGAATCATGTCGGTTACTGCTCAGGGACATTTCCAATCATTTCTGTACTAATGACATAAACTGGTGGCAGGCTTAAAAAAAAAAAAGATATGTGTGTGTCTCTGTGTGTTAGCTACTTCATTTAACACATCAACTTGCCTATGATATTTGCAGCTTAGTAGTGTTCTACAGTCTTATGTCGTGTGGCTAATGGTTTAAATGTATGTTGTGTTTTTTTTCCCCCTAAGAAATCAGTTCCTCAACACGTTTTAAAATGAAATATTTTGAGTCTCTAACTAGATTCAAATTGGGAGAGTTAAGGTTTCTATGATGTGTTGGGTTGAGGGCACAGAGAGAGCTACCACACGCAGACTTGTGATGCTACCAAGGCACATGACATGCTTCTGAAGGGAATGCACAGTGGGCCAGGTGAATGATCTAGTAGAGAATTTGAATATCTGGCAGCCTCATGATAGTGTTGTAGCACTCTTTTCTTTTTATTTTCTTTTTAAAAAGTTTTTTATTAGGTATTTTCTTTATTTACATTTCAAATGTTATCCCCTTTCATGGTTTCCCCTCTGAAAAACCCCTATGCCCACCTCCTGCTCACCAATCCACCCACTCCTGCGTCCCTGTTCTGGCAATCCCTTATACTGGGCCATTGAGCCTTCACAGGGCCAGGGGCCTCTCCTCCCATTGATGTCCAACAAGTCCATCCTCTGCTACACATATGTGGCTGGAGCTATGGGTCCCTCCATGTGTACTCTTTGGTTGGTGGTTTAGTCACTGGGAGCTCTGGGGGTACTGGTTGGTTCATATTGTTCTTCCTCCTATGGGGCTGCAAACCTCTTCAGCTCCTTGGGTTCTTTCTCTAGCTCCTCCATTGGGGACCCTGTGCTCAATCCAATGGTTGACTGAGAGCATCTGCCTCTGTATTTGTCAGGCACTGGCAGAGCCTCTCAGGAGACAGCTATATCAGGCTCCTGTCAGCAAGCACTTCTTGGTATCCACAATAGTGTCTGGGTTGGTAACTGTATATGGGATGGATCCCCAGGTGGGGCAGTCTGTGGATGGTCATTCTTTCAGTCTCTGCTCCACACTTTGTCCCTATCTCCTCCCAAGTATATTATGTCCCCCCTTCTAAGAAGGACCGAAGTACCCACACTTTGGTCTTCCTTCTTCTTGAGCTTCATGTGGTCTGTGAATTGTATCTTGGGTATTCTGAGCTTCTGGGCTAATATCACTTATCAGTGAGTGTATACCATGTGTGTTCTTTGGGTAGCACTCTTTTCTTAAGGATATGACTATTCATACTGATGATCAATCTCTGAACAAATAATTGTGTAGTACTTTGCTTCAGGTACTATTCTAGATCCTGGAGATAGATCAGTGAATAAAATATTCAAGTTCTTAGTGCTTATCTTAGTTACTGTTCTATTGATGTGAAGAAACACCATGACCAAAGCAACTCTTAGAAAAGTAAGTGTTTATTTGGGGGAACTGCGTATAGTTTCAGAGGGTTAGCCTGTGATCATAATTGCAGGAAGCAGGCGGATATGGCAGTTGAGCACCTTGTATTCTGATCCTAGGCTGCAGACACAGAGAAAGAGAGGAGGAAAGGAAGTGGGAAAGGGAAAGAGAGAGAGAGAGAGAGAGAGAGAGAGAGAGAGAGAGAGAGAGAGAGAGAGAGATTAAGGTTGGGCTTGGTATGAGTTTTTGAAAATATCAAAGCCCATCCCCAGTGATACACCTCCTCCAAGAAGACCACACCTACTCCAGCAAGACCACACCTCCTAATCCTTCCCAAATTGTTCCACTAACTGCAGACTAAGCTTTCAAATATATGGGCCTATGGGAATAATTCTCCTTCAGATGACCCACAGTGTTACAGGGCTTACATTCACTTGAGAGGTTAGGATAGTAGTATTTCAGGATTCAATTCTGAATTGGAGGGACGTGGTTTTCTTCCTTTTCCCGCATTAATTGATTTATTTTTTTTTCACTTTACATCCCAATCAAAGCCCCTACCTCCTCCCAGCAGCTCTCCCATCCCCTTCCTCCCCCTCTCCTGTGAGAACGGGGATGGATGCCTGTGGCACATTCGGATGCTAACTGAAAAGAGGAAGAGAAGTGACACCAGCGAGTGCTGGTGACAGTGAGCTAGGCAGTGCTTCTGCTACCTTGCACTCGGCTGACTTGTCTGCTTGAGTAGTGGGAAGAGGGTGAGAGCAAGGTTGTCTGTGCAGTCGTGCAACTCTGCTAAGGGAAGCTAAGCAAGCACAGGCACTCACTCACGTAGACCTGAAGCCTTCGTATAGGGTTGTCAGCAGTCCCCCAGATGAAGAGTGTCAGTGAGGGGATAGAGAGATGGCTCAGTGGTTCAGAGCACTGACTGCTCTTCCAGAGGACCCGAGTTCAATTCCCAGCCCCCACATGGCAGTTTGTGGCTGTCTGTAACTCCAAAGTCCAACTCCCTCACAGAGACATAAATGCAGGTTCTGTGGAAGGCTGTGATGACATTCAATATGAATGTCCCCTGGAAGGGCTTGTTATCTCTCTGAGTACCCTGATGTTGTATGTTACATGGACCAGATAGGAAACATGGCTGTAGACTGGTAAGCATTTCTTCTTTACTAGAAGAACAACGTCCATTATTCTATGCTAGAAAAATTATGAGGCCCTTTTATGAGTTCTTTGACTTGTATAACATTTTTTTTTTCTCCTGAGAAAGGGAAGAAAGTGAATGGACACCAGATATCAGAATCAGAGTAGTGGTTCATCTCTTAATTGACTTCAGATGAAGAAAGGGAGGTACAGAGCATAATCCCAGTACTGGAAAACCATAGGCAATTGGATGAAGCCTTTCTTCTCATTTAGAATCCTGCGAGTGACTTTGTCTACCTCCTAACAACGCTCAACATTTTAGAAAGCACAGCATCTGTGTTTAACTTATGAAACCTCGCCAGAGAGAGTGACTGCATGATGTTTCTCAGTGATTGATTTTTATGGACAGCAGCTGCCTTGCCATGAATATTTTTTTTATTTCATCATTACCACGATTCTCTTCTGATGAAAAAGACTAACCTCACCCAGCTTGTCTTAGAGTGACCAAAGATGATTTCGGTAACATTTACTATGCTGACTTCATGTTTTAGAAGGTTTCTATTTCAAAACAATTTGCTAAAATTTGTTGCCTAAAAACTCCCTTTGTGTTTTTTAAGGAACTTATGACTATCAATGAAAGATTTTGGATAAGTATTGGATAGAGCAACAGATCTTCTCTTTTCAGTCTGCCATATTTTCCACAGGAGAAATGTGTAACTAAAATGTAAAACTACTGACTCTAGTAACAAACTCTTTTATTATTTTTAGGGGCCCTCTTCCCTAAAATGGATTATTGTCACATACAAATCTAGAATACAGAAGTCCTTGAAGGATTCTTTATTGCATTCACAGAGGGATTTCTAACCCGTTCTGGGGCACAATACCATGTATAAGTGATGTAATTCCAAATAACTGTTTCCTCTCCTAGGATGGCTTTAAGGTAGTAAGAAGATCTTTAAAGTCCAATTTATTACTAAGGTGTGATATTCCTCTAATTTGGATGTAGAGACTCTGGTACGTAGACGTCACTTTTATTTCCTCAGATGATGAGGTGAGATGAGAGCGGAACCCAAGCTGTGTGGATATGCAGAGCGTTTCTTTCTGTTCTAACTACCTAGACATAGGCCTGGAAGCTTGTAGCTGCGATGTAGTCTAATCTTCTAAGCTGACTGATTTAATCTGGCTTCTCTGGGCTCCTGACGTAATTGCTCCGCTTGGCCTCATGCTGACATAGAAGAGGAAATCTAACAAATTGTGTGACATTATGGAAACAGTTTATTATTCACAAGTCCCAGAGAGGAGGAGTAGTAATCTTCCCAATTAAGGCCGATTCAGAAGATGAGAAGGGAAGCTGTCATGTCCCGCCCAGCCGCTGAGGTGACAAAGAGACAGGTACCTAGAAGCCCAGACCTTTACTAAGGTTCAAGGCAGTACCTGAACAATTTCTCTGGGAGGAGCTGAGTTTAGAGAAAGTGGGTAGGAATCTTTGGCTACCGTGAGGCTGCAGCATAGCTCAGTTGTGTAGGGATGGCGCTGTAACAGCCTCTGGGAGCAGGAGGCAGAAAGCTGGAAACTGTCAAGGATGACTATGTCGCATTTGGTGTATGTGATAGTGCTGTGCTCCAAAAGGGTACCGAGGCATAAAATGACAAGTATTTACAACAGTTTTAAAAAGTGTATCTATCTATCTTTCTATCTGTCTGTCTGTCTGTCTGTCTGTCTGTCTGTCTGTCTGTCTTACCTATCCATCCATTCTTCTGTCATATACATCCTGACCATAGTTCCCTTCTCCCAACTTTTCTCAGTTCCTCTCCACTCCCCAAGATCCACTCCTTCTCCATTTCCCTTCAGAAAAGAGCAGGCCTCTCAGAGATGTCAACCAATCATGGCATAATAAGTTACAGTAAAACTAGGCTTATGCCCTCATATCAAGACTGGGCATGGCAACCCCGTAGGAGTTGTGTCAACAGTTTTAATGATTTTAATGATTTAGAAATAATTTAGAAATAATTATATATTTGAAACAGAAGTAGATTTCCAGCAAATGACTCCTTATTTTTTTTTTTTTTTTAACTTTTCTCCCTGTCTTTTTCCTAATTTACCAGTTTCCAAAATACTTAAGAAAATTGTGAGGTGGTGGATTTGGGAAGGCAGAATTCCAAGATATTGTCAATATGCATTGCTTCCCTTATACAGTTTGCTTTTAAAATAAAAATAACCATAAAGGAAGGGAAGTTAACCCTTCAATGTTACTAAATATGGAAATAATTTTGCACACAGACTAAAAAAGACTTAAAACCAGGTAGGTGAAGGTTATAGAGTATGTCTTTAACAAATGTCTAGGGAGCCTTTTGATATTTGAAACTTCAGCATCTACAAGCTGGAGAAAATACTAGAAGCTTCAGGAAGGAGCCTCATTGTACTTAGTTTCTTTGTCTACTTGTTGAATTAGAATGTTCAGTTCAATAAACCATTCTTCATGATTCATAGCTGACCTAGACGGACATTTCCATAATGTCAACAGGAAAATAGGGTTTATTTGGATGGTTGTGGTTGGACCCATGTAGGGGAATATTTTATAATCTTTAATAGCTCCACATGCCCAAGAACAACTGCTACAGTGAACCCTGGTTGGGACATACTGTTTTCAAAGTCTGTCATCATGGACATTGGTGTCGTTGTGTCTCCTTTAAAACATAGGGCATTTAAAATCTAATGTGAGGTTGCAAAGAGTTGCAAGAGCAGGGCTTATATCATTGTGGATTATAAAAGAAGCTTTTAAAAAATTACACTTTTGAATTTCTCCCTTCCCAGATTTTATCCAGTTACTTGATATTCATGAATAGCCCTGTGCACATTCTTACTTGTTTTTATTTTTTTCTTGGCTAATTAAAAAGGCCCAGAAGATTGGGTTGTTTCATTAGAGTACATTGCTCCATTTCCCACCTCCCCAAAGGGTTTGAGCCTATTTTTAATTGGTAACTGAGGGCTAAGCGTCTTTGTTACATAAGGTTCCATCAAAGACTATAATTTTCGTAGTTGAAAGACAAAAATAACAAAAAGCACTGGGAGATACTTGCAGAGATTATACTGACTTCTCTGGTGTTTATGGGTCTGACAGATAAAGTAATAGCACTGTTTTGCCTACTAGTATCTGTGGACTTTTGAAATTTGACTCCATCAGCGTAGACATGCATGTGAATATTATCTATCACCAAGTTCCCAGTGAGTCTAATGTTCAATGTTCATAATTATTGGATTTAATCTATATTGAGTGTATCAATTCTCTGGTTTTTTTTTTTTTTGATACAAGTACAGAGAACTTTCTGCTTTGGGGGGGGGCTATATTAGGAATTACTATATACTATGTTAGCATTTCAAGGTAAAAATTAGAAAAGCAACCTAGAATGTTGCTAAAAAAACATTTGTTGTAAAGTAAAAATGTGTGTTGTTTTGAAATACGTGAATATTAGGAAATACACACTTAATTGATGAGTGTGATAAACATTTCTATTACCAAGGCATATTTGAGCAGAATACTGTAGTACTGCATTATTGTCTTAGCCAGTGTTCTATTCTGTGACAAGACACCACGACCGCAGCAACTCTTACAAAAGAAAGCTTTGAATTGGGGCTTACATACAGTTCCAGAGGCTTAGTCTGTCTTTATCATGGTGAGAAACATGGCGGCACACAGGCAGACATTCTGCCGAAGGAGTGGCTGAGCGTTCTACATCCGAATCCACAGGCAGCAGGAGGAGAGAGTCACTGGGCCTGACGTGGTCTTTTGAAACCTCAGAGTCCACCCCTAGTGACACACTTCCTCTAACAAGGCCACAACTCCTAATCTCTCTCAAGTAATGCCACTCTCCAATGACCAAGCATTCAAATATCTGAGCCTGTGGAAAGGCCGTGCTTGTTCAAACCATCACAGTTACTAAGGCCTCCATTTGTTTGGTGCTGGCGTAAAGCACTTTGCAGGGAAAGTGCTTTTGTTAACTCTCCTGTGCAGTGAGCACTTCTAACTGCTACCTGAACCCTAAATTCTTCCTTTAGAAAGAGACTTAGGATTTTACCAACCAGCGTGTCTTCTTGGGATATGCTGTTTCAACCCTTATTCTTTTAACTGAAGGTTGAAGTGGAACATAGGGAGTGTGGCCACTGACCAGCAAGGCTGGATCCTTTGCATAAGGAGCTGCTGCTAAGAAGAGCACATTGATGCCCATGTGTAATAATGGTATAGGAGGAGGAGCCGAAGGAAGCCCTGGGTGCGTGGACAATCTGTCTGTGATTCCGTGTTAGCAGTTATTTTCCCTTTGTAGAGCCCCGCTGTGGTCAGGGATCACTGACTCAGCTTTTAAAGTATGTGCCTAATAGAGGATCATTTTCCTGCTCCAAAGAGAAGAACCAAAAGGCTGGTAGTCTTTCTTGCTATAATTCTGGATATTCTTCATGTGATGATGGATCATTGATGAGCTTTGGCCAGTCGGTTTGTGGAAATTGCTGGTTATGGCCAACCTGTGTCTAATACAATTAATTTTAATATGTACTTTGGAGATTAGCCAGCCACAAGGGCCAGAATTGTTATAAACTCATGTGACTCATCAGTATGCATATATATTTCTACAAATTTGAGTGTGTTCTGTTATTTCTCTCAAAACATTGGCATTCTCTTTTAATAATCTTACATGTAGTTTGCTCCAAACATAGAGCCCCAAAGCTCAGGGTAATAAATTATTATGCAAACAGATATACAAAATGATCCCTCCTTTGGGATAGTCATTGTAACATGACGGTTAGGTTGGTGATTATTTACCCTTCACAACTAGCCAAACAGAAATAATGTCTTTATGCAGTCTGTAGCTAATCAAGATGTTAGAGCAAGAGCTAATATAGTCCAAGAGTCTCAATTTTTTTAAAACTTGGTCCAAGACATCAGTATTAAAGCATAAAGATGGCAGACAGAGAAATTTAAAGATAACAAAGGCAGTATTAAAAACAAAGAGCAAATTGAAATTAAATAAAAAAAATTGGAACCAAAGAGGCACACAACATTGAATTCTAAAATAGAAAAACATGGAGTGTGTACTGGGCTGTCAGCTAAAATAGAAAGCCCAGTCCATGGGCTTCTCTGGTGGACTAAATTATACCTTCTCTCCCCACGCCTGTGCCCTGATCCTCATAGCCTTAGATGCTAGCTTGTCACTGTCTTAAGTTATTTGTGTTGCTTCAAGGTGAACAACAAGGTGGAGTGGGAGTATGTGCACATTCATGCAGTATGCACAGCGGCCAGAAGAGGGCACCAGATTCCTCGGAGCTTTTAAATAGGTGGTTGGGAACAACCTTGGGGATTAAGAGCTGTGCCTCCAGGCCTTGGGAAGAGCAGTTAAGAGCTCTTATCTGCAGAGCCAGCTCTCTAGACCCCTCCCCTCTTTCTGATCGAGTGACGGTAGGCAGAGGCTCTGATAATCATTTGGATAGCATTTTAATTTGGTCAGATATACGTGTGACAAGGGTTATGTAAGGGGGTGTTATTACATATCTTTTACTATGAATAGGGGTTCCTGCAAGATTAAAAAAAACTGTACATGTGTGGCTGGGAAAATAGTAAGGTCATCTATGCATAAGTCTCTCCCCCAGTGATTTAACTTATTTGTTGAGAATTTTGTTCAATATACAGATGGTATTCTTCTTCAACATCCTTTCCCACCTGTCTACCCACCCAACTTCATGTTCCTTCTTTCACTTCCAACAAACAAAGAAACAAACAAACACCCCAAAACAACAACAAAACCTACTAAAGAACCTTGCGGAGTTCTGTTTGTGTTGCCCCGACTACTCGTGAGCGTGATGCCTGCCCAGGAGGGTGGTTGATGGACATGATGATGCCATTTCTTTAAGGGAAACCGACTCTCTCCCAAGAGCTACCAGTTGCATATAGCTTCTCGGCTCAGGTTGGGATTCTGTGCCTACTTTCCCTCCTCTGTGCTGAGATTTTGCTTTCTGGCGTGAACATATACAGTTCTCTCATGCGCTATCATAGTCCCTGAGTTTGCGTGTGCCCCTGTTGTGCACAACCTGTCTTGTTGTGTCTAGAAAATGCTGTTTCCATGAAGTCATCACCTCTGGCTCTTACAATCTTTCCTCCCCCTCTTTACATAACTCTCTGATCCTTGAGGGGAGAGTTGTGGTAAGACATCCCATGTAGGCCTGAATGCTCCAAAGTCTCCCCTCCTCTGTGTGTTGTTCAGCCAAGGATCTCTGCAGTCATTTCTACCGCAAGAAGAAGCGTCTCTGATGGGGGGGGGGTGATATACATGCTTAGGTCTTAAGCATAATTCATTGCCATCTTAACATTATGATGAGAACTATCTGTGTGTAAGAGGAATATTGTTTCTACGCAGGAAACCTTTACAGCAAATGTTAGTTGTGCTGGAATTCCCGACCCCGAGCTGGTGAGAGGCTCTAGCCAGACTTTGACATGGAGGAATGCTTTCCCTTCTCATAACCTCTTGCCTGCCTTTCCATCCTCCCTCCCTCCCTCCTGAGGGAAGAGGCTGAGGTTGGATGGATACCCACCAAGAGATTCTGTAAATGACATTTCTTCTCTAAATTCATTCATTCATTCACTTTCTCTGAACCCTTCTTATGTGGCAGACATGGTGCTTGGTATTGAAAGATAAATATGGTGGCCAAGAAATAGGATTAATAGACAAAGGACAGTGTGTCTGACTGGAAGAAACCAATCAATGCTTCAGTCTTCTCGATTTAACTGTAGAACTCAGGGTGCTGTGTCCTCTGTCTTTTAAACACTCCAGTGTGTTACTGTCACTTTTATTTTGTGATGTTTTGTATCAATGTCTGAAAAATTGTGGATCTTCAACACCAGGTGTATAGTATTTTTTTTTTCTCCACCTTTATTACAAGGGCTGCAATGGAACATTAAGGCAATGTTTGTTGGTATGATGTTAACTTTTAAGTTGGAAACAATTCTAGCCTGACTGTTTTAAGAGATTAGAACTTATCAGAAACTATCATGAGAAAATATAACACCTTTAAATTCGAGGGAATACTATTTAATTAATACCATCGAAAGTTCATGGCACCTAAGACATATATGGAAGAGTCAATTCCCAAAGTTACAGTGTTGCTTTTATGAAGGAAGTTATAGTTTATAAGTCCCAAGGCATTGGATTTTCCAACTTCAGCGTTGGTAGAATGGCCGTATATCTCGCCGAATTCCCCTTCTGCTTGCAGAGATCAGATAGAGCTAGGAGAAAGCAGAGGTGCCAAGAACAAGGAGTGCAGATTTGGAGGGGACACTGGGCCCTCTGTACACTTGGCCCTATCAAGTAAAGCCAGCTGCTTGCTTGTCTCCTGTCCAGGTTTGGAATCCACCCAGTTGCGGGCCGAATGCCTGGTCAGCTTAATGTGCTCCTGGCCGAGGCGGGAGTGCCCTATGATATTGTGTTAGAAATGGATGAGATCAACAGTGATTTCCCAGGTAAGCGGTGGGGGTGATGACAGACTTCAACTACCCTTTAAACATTATGCACAAAGTGGTACTGTACTTAGAGTATGATGGTGGGGGTCAGCGAAAACTTCCAAGGTTGATAAAGAGTGATGTGAAGACGATAAATGTGCGCCCCCAGTGAATATAAGTGGACGATATCATTCAGCGAGCCACAGCAGCCTTGGTGGAAGCACAGTGAAATTTTATTCTTCTGGGAGAGCTGAAGGGTGCTGAGAGCCCCGGGACACAGTGCATAGGTGAATCTGAAACCTGAGCAGGTCTGGCTTTTGAGTCCAGATCTCCACTCTCAGTAGCTTGTAGTCCTGAACTCCGCGCTCGCCACAGTGTCCTCATTTCTAGAACTGCTTCTGTGGATGAGTTCTTGGTGTCTGAAGTTTTACTGTTTTTCCGTTGTACCGAGTTATGACCAGTGAAGCAGCTCGTGTGCACCTCCTCTCTGCTTCTCACCCTCCCTCCTTCCTTCTCTTCCTCCCTGCCTCCCTTTCACCCTCCCCCTTCATTTATACGTACTAGGACTTCATGAGATAAGGCGCTGTACTTTATAGCTGTCATTGTGTAGATGTGGAATGGTAATGATGTTTGGCCCGAGATCATGTTTGTTAAAATTAGACCCGTTCCCTCTGGCAAGTGTCCACTGTAAACTTAAAAAGAAAACACTGTTTATTAGGAGAAAAAAATAGCAACAACGAAATTGTGTGTATGTCTAGATGCACATGGCATTTTTGGCAACATCCTTAGATAATTTAAATTACAGTCCTTAAAGAGGGAATTTAGGCCCTTTTAATTTTACGCTCCTTTTTAAATTTAACTGTTGTTAAATTATGTGTAAAACTAGCCAGTTCCAGGAATTATGGACACAGCTTTAATACAGTACAGACTTTTAGACATTGTTTTTTTTGACATTAGATTGCATCTTAATGGGTCATTTTGAGAGTTGAAAATGGATTCAGATCTTATAAAATCATGTGAATGGCAAGATAATTCCGGGGACAATAAAAGCATTATAAAGTCAGATGAGGTAGATCCACTGGGAAGATAAGCGCCATAAAGCAGGCTTCAGTCAGGACGGCAAAGCCCCGTCCGTGCAGGGCCCACTATGTAGTACCTGGCACAGGTTAGCCTCTTATAAGAATTTCATTTTATTATTGTTAAAAATATTCCTATAGTTTGCCTAAAAAGAAGTGCGAGTGATCTGTTGTGTTCTATATTTTCTGTCCCTCCCTTCTGTTTCCAAACATAGATACCGACTTGGTTCTTGTCATTGGAGCGAATGACACTGTGAATTCAGCGGCTCAAGAAGATCCCAATTCTATAATTGCAGGCATGCCAGTTCTTGAGGTCTGGAAGTCCAAACAGGTACACGTTTAGACTTACCGTTCATTCTCATAGTCACTTGAAATGTGTGCGCACACAGAACTTTCTTTGGTCACTTAATGAGAACTGGTGATGGCTTTTAGGAGGCTCAGGAATACAAACATAGCCTAGGGACCCATCCCTGTGTTGGGCTTCCTTCTGCTCCCTGGATACCACAGTACCTGAGTGACCGTGTGAGCAGAACCAGATGAGATTATGTGGCTGGATTAACAGAATCTGTAACCATAGCTGGATAAAGGGGCTGTAAGCAACTGGCCAAGTTCCAGGTTGAGTTCAGTGAAGCAGATGGCTTCCCTCTGGGACAGTGAGCCACTATCATCGCCTCCATATACCAAGATGAGCACATTTTTTTCCCCAATTTATTTATTTTTTTATGGGGTATTTGTATGTCGTTTCGGACTGTCTAATGGAGAGGCGATTTCAAAATCCAAACAATAATGTGGCACAAGAAAGGAAGCTTCGGTCATGCATATGGCTCCTGCGGTAAAGCTAGCTGCTAGATTCTGGAGAATTCAAAGGCTTCTAAATAATCCTCTGATCCAGATATTTATTGCACACACTGTGAGAATTGTGGCAATGTCGGAGCTGGACGGATGCTTTGTGGTTAAGAGTGCATACTGATCTTGTGCAGGACCAGAGTTCAGTTCCCAGCACCGACAGCAGGAGGATCACCACCACCTGTTAACTTCAGCACCATCTGCATGTACATACACCACCCTGTACATACAATTAAAATAAAATAGCACCGTCTGCATGTACACATGCCGCCCTGTACATACAATTAAAATAAAACAGCACCGTCTGCATGTACACACGCCACCCCATACACACAATTAAAATAAAATAGCACCATCTGCATGTACACACGTTGCCCTGTACACACAAATAAAATAAAATAAAATAAATAAAATATAACTTAAAAAGGATTCTAGTAACATAATGAACATTTCCCATTAGTTTTGTTTCTTTTATTGTAAATGCACTAGTTTGAGATGAGCAAAGTGTCCTTGCGCATGTATATAAGGCTGTTATTGTACTAGTAGTCAATAATTGAAAGTCTTAAGACTTGCATTATTGTACTAATGTCATATAAGGCACAAACATACTTCCAATGCTTTCATTTTTGAATAGGTCATATATTCTAGAAGATCATACAGAGGCTTTCAATTTCTTAAGAACCAACCTGACATTTGCAGGATAACAAAATAGTAATAAACGTCAGTGTGGTATTTGTGCTACTATGGTGTTTCTATGGCAACTAACCCCATCATTGTCCTTGGTCCATACAACTTGTTACTTTTTTAGTTGTCTTCTTGAAGGAAGCTATTTTGTTTTTGACACGCCTTTGTCCTAGAACTTTCTGGTTTAGTTTACTCTGAAGCGATTGACAAGAATCATACCATTTCCCCCACTCAGTTGTGATTTCCAAGTGGAAGCTCATGCAGGGGATTTGTTTCCTTTAGCTTATTCACAGAAAAGCGGATGAGCTCACAGTGTTATCTTTCCAATGAGAAGATGTTATTCACAGACTTGGTAGAAAAAAAGCACAAGGATGAAAATCCACTGCCGCCTTACCGCTTAAAGATGAATTTTTAACACAAACATCCCTCTAACGAGCATAAGAGTATGATGAAAGATGACCATTAATGCAATGTAAACGTATATTTAAAAATACTCCGTGTGTATTTTAAAAATCTCTGTATTGAATAACTAGTAGTGGGATGGGCCTTGCTCACACTTGAGGAGGAAGTCCCGTGCGCTCTTGCACACCTGGGCTCTATGGGCAAAGTTCTGTGTATTTCACAAAGCTGGAATGAAGTAGTTTGACTTTCACTACCACAAATCCATGATGGATGTGAGGAGGGACGCATGTTTTACCTGATCTAAGTATTGACTAATACCCACATGTATGGAGATGCCACCTGTGCCTTGTATCTGTGCATTTATAATTTCATATATTAGATAAATAAATAAAAGTAAAAAAGTAATGTACAAATTAAAACAACAACAAAACCAGGAAAAGGCAGTGCTTTGAGCCTAACCGGTCCTGTTGAATATAATTTCTTCAATCTTCGGTTCTTAGGTCATTGTCATGAAGAGGTCCCTCGGCGTTGGCTATGCTGCCGTGGACAATCCGATCTTCTACAAACCTAACACGGCCATGCTTCTGGGGGACGCCAAGAAGACATGTGACGCTCTGCAGGCCAAAGTTCGGGAATCCTATCAGAAGTGAAGATTGAAGATTTAGCCGATGCCTTCGGTTGCAGGAACAGAGAAAGGAGGCGTTCATAGATGAGCAAAGCCCTCAAGGCCCCACAGAAGCCTCACAAAACAGTGGAGATTTTCAAGATCAGCACCCCATGCTTCTCAAAAAGCGTCAGGAATTCTCATTGCCTACCTATGTATCGTCGCCATTGCCCAAAAAGCAGGAGTATTTTGTCAGCAGTGAAAGAGCAGCCTCACTTTAGATGCAACCCCACTGGATTTTTAAAATTCTCTTTCAGTAGCCAAAAATCAGTTCAGAAGTTGAATGTTTGAGATTTCAGGATATGGGTTGGTCTGAAAAATATTACACAGTATGATCATTGTAGGCACCTGCATTTAGTGTATTTTTTTTTTTTTCACCAAATGTGACTAATTTGAAACCTCTATCAGCTCCTGACCCGTTCTCTTGCGTCTTAGCCATACTCTGGATTGATCATGCCAAATCTGTGTGAGGTTATCAGCCTTCTGTAGACTGTGGATTCCAAAGATCTATTTTCTCACTTCTATTTTAATATGTAAAAGGTCTAGATAGTTTAAGTAATAACTTAAACGCAATACGTTGTATTTTTGAAAGTTCCATTGCCAATTAGTCTCTTTAATTGCAATCAATTAAGTGCTCTTGAATGGACTGTATTAAGTGTTCTTGAATGGAATGCAACCATTTGAGTAATAAATGAGTTCATCATGTTCTGAAAGTGATGTAGACTTGTCTCTGATGACAAAGAACTAACATTAAATGGTTCCACTCATTAACACTGGAGGAAGACCTACTACTTTGTAATAGGTAGAGCTAATCTCCCTTCATTGTTTAGAAGATGGAATTGTTTTTCAAAACCACTGTAATTTGTGAGGTCATATATAATTTGATGACACTTAAACATAATAACAGTACTTTTAGCCATATCTTCAGTGAACCGTGAAAAAAGGAACATCTTTCATAGAAGTTTTAGATTTTCTCTGTGACTTTACCTTTTACATCAAAAGCTCTTAAATAGAGATGAATGTGGCACATTATTAGGATTCTGTCTCTCTGTGCACTCGATTTGGTACCAAGTCTCCCATAGCAGTTATTAACCCATTCAAGGCTTGGGGCTAGGACTTAATTGGTCAAGTGCTTGCCCTGTGTGAGGTCCTGAGTTCAATCCCCACTACTGAAAAGGAAAGCAAGCAGCAAAGCTGTTGTCACACACAGAGCTGTCTCTAAGTCTGAAGACTATCAGTGAAAGACTTGTTCATCTCTACCAAGTTTCTAATGCACAATATCTGTTAGGTTTATGAGCAAGTTCTGTTTCGCTGTGTCTGAGATAAAGGACGGGGGAGGGAGGGAGGGGAAGGAGTGACAGGGAAGAGAGAGGAGAGGAAGGAGAAGCAAGGGGGAGATGTTAGAGCAGCAAAGGTTTCTTTTCAATGTCTAAGAAATAAATGGAATTTACTAATAGATCTGAGGTCACTAGTAACTTCAAGTTTATCAAAAAAGTTCTAGTAGACAAAATTAAATAATACTTTTATTCATATCCCTTTCCTTCTTTTAAAGCCACTGTAGGTGTTTCTAGAAAGTAGCAAATTAAATTTTGAAAGTAGTTCCAAAATTCAATTTAAATCTTAATAATTGAAGGGGATTTTACTTCTTTCCCCAGATGCCTTTTGGTGGTACCTGGAGACACTTTTGGTTTTCAGAACTGGCAGATCCTACTTAGCATCCAATGGATAAAAGCCAGGGGATGCTACTAAATGATCATTCTAAGTGCACAGGACCAGTCCCCCACACCATGTAGTACAGGATATGAGTGTATGATCTACTACCCAAGTATCAATCTGACGTCTTTCTTGGTGGCTTAAATACCAATTACAATATCTAAAGCATGGAAATTTCAGCGTATGGAACTATTTATATGAAAAAAAAAGGCATTTGTCAAAATGAAAGCTGAGGCTTTTGTTTTTCTGAAGCTGGGGGAAATGAGGAACTGTAATTCATCTATGATCGGTCGGTATTCACCAATCAACAATGGTTAGTGCACCTGCTTCTCTCACAGGGCTATTAGAGGTAGAAGAAAGGGCTTTGCTACTGTGCATAACTCAAGACTCCTTCAGAGTTCACGGGAACCAGGCAAGTGCAACTGACTCATGGCACACACACCTGGAGCTGCCTCTGTTATCACTCACTGGCTGTTGGTTTCCAGAAAGGAGGGGCGAATCTCTGGGGCGAAGAAGATACTAGGCCTGGTTTCCTTTGGGCAAAGCCCCTTTAATTGTAGAAAGGGAAAAGGGGAGCATAGTTATGGGAGTCAATCCTGACAGCA
This sequence comes from Mus pahari, assembly GCF_900095145.1. Lineage (NCBI taxonomy): Eukaryota > Metazoa > Chordata > Mammalia > Rodentia > Muridae > Mus > Mus pahari. The sequence continues at coordinate 49,182,198 of NC_034600.1, read as the reverse complement.
GTGTCTGACATTCATCCGAAAGACAAGCCCTAGGCCTTAAGACTGGGCTCTTTTGTTGGCTGGCTTTCTGGAACCTTCCCATGGAAAAAACGAGTGCCAGCAAAACAGGGTCAGGCTATACACACTCACGCCTGTAGTAGCAGCAATTAGGAGATTTCGTAGTAGGGTCACAAGTTCTAGGCCATTCTGGGAGATATAGAAACTAGTCTCAGAAAGAGAACAAATAAACTATCACACTCAGATTATTTACTTCTGGTATTTACAGTAAATCTATCATATATATATATATATATATATATATATATATATATATATGCCAATCCTTAGCCATCCAGTTAATGATCTAATTGGTTTTACTTAACTTTATTGCACAAGATACTTAAAAGATTTATTCTGAAGATTTTCAAGTATATAATTAAGTTATTCCTCCAAAAGAAGTAGTGGCTCATGCCTGCAATTTTAGCACTGGGGAGGTAGAGGCCCCCGCCATATAGCAAGTTTGAAATGAGCCCAGACTACGTAAGATTCTATTTCAAAACCCAAACCAAAGCATCTCCCCAATAAGAACAAAAGTACTTCGAAATGTTGGATGATCTTGGATGATTATTTGAGGCAAAATCTAAAAACCACAAAAATGGGTTTTTATATATTGAAAAAAAACCAACCCAAGACATATATAAAAATCTTGTTTAATTTCTCTCTTCCTGATAAGTCATACAACTGACAGATATGACTCATTCCGTATTTTCTTTTATGTGTTTTTATATTTAACTCCCTTAGATCTTGTGAACTTTAAATCCTTAGGGATGAATACTTTTACAAAAACAAACAAACAAACAAAACAAACAAATAACAAAAAACCAAAGTTACTTGGCTTAATACTGCTGGCCAGAAAGTTGGAACAATTTGCCCTAGCATCTATTAGCATAGAAGCACAATGACTGGCCCGAGGCAGACAGAGCCCGAATGGGAGGTAGGAAGCTAGGAAAAGAGGAGAAGTCAGGTTGATACATATATAAAATCAGTTCTTAAGTAAATGAATCTAAGCTTAGGAGACTTGATGCACTTCCTAGGACAGCAGCAATCCATCCCTTAGAGTGGACTTAATCACCTTCACTAGGTATCTGTCCTGAAGGGGTTCAGTGGACCATGAGATGGAACCTTTCAAGATAAATCACATCCAAGCCACAGTGACACACACACACACGTACATATAATATATTTATTGGCCATTGTGTCTTAAAATCTGTTTGCTCTCCAAATAACTGAAATGCTACCATTGATCTGTTTGTCTTATTGGCCATCTTTAATTTTCTCTCATCTGTTTTCATTTGGGAGTTCATTTTTTAAATTACTCATCTAAGTAAAGATTGCGTAAGCCTTTACACACACACATTTATGTGTGCATATCTAGGCAGCTCCTACATGTAGATATTCCTTATCACTCTGTAGACTTTTTTTCTTCTAGGGACTGAAGTAGGACAGGTAGCTCTTATTCCTTCATGCAGCAAGTGTCAGAGCTTCACCAAGCCAGGCACAATATCAGTCAGTATTTGATAGTGTCTAGAAAATGAGTCTTAACTTTTCTTATTCCACCCAAGTCATGACCCTACATTTTATATTCCAGTGTATTCTGTCATTCAGCACAAATGTGGAATATATTATGTATCAGTTAGCTTTAGGGTTTTGTTCAGTTTCTCTGACCCCAGGGCTTTATTCTGTAATTAATAACTCATAACTCATAAGCTCATCTAACTTAGAGGCAAATTTTGTAGTCCCCCAAGGCATAAACTGTATGAACTGAAGCACTTTAAAAGTTGGAAAGCTGGATCGCTCTTTAGTATAGCTAAGAAGGGTAGTTCAAATACCTAGTTTATAGCTCTTGTGAGCTTTGTGCGCTTTGCCAGGAAATATTGGGTCAGAATATAAGACATGGTCAGAAACACATGTACCCCCTCCACACACAAGAATCGCAAACCAAAGTCCTCCATTCCAGTAGTAGCAGCTTGCACAATCTAGATGATCATTATATTCTCAAAAGAAGAGTCAGCTAATTGACAAAGAGAAAACAGAACTTTCCCAAGCAAAGCTTTTAAAAGTATTGGATCAACAAAGCAGCAAAAATGGTCTCAAGTGAATGTCAAAGCACTCAAAATTCTTGTTCTTAAACTTTATCTTTTAGAAATCCCATCTTGAGCCAAAGATCCATTTTTTTTCCTTCACTATTTAAACCAGTTTAGATATTTATACTGGCAACATAGCAGTGCATGAGACAGAAATTGAAATAGCTAATATTTGAAGCTTTTAAATATAATGTGGTTTTGGTGGTTTGAATATGCTTGGCCCATGGGAAGTGGTGCTATTAGGAGGCGTGGCCTTGTTGGAGGAAGTGCGTCACTGTGTAGTTGCACTTCGAGGTCTTATGCTTGAGCTCCTCCCAGGGTGGAAGAGATTCAGGGTAGAAGACAGAGTCCTCTCCAGGCTGCCTTTGGATCAAGGTGTAGAATTCTCAGCTCCTCCAGCACCATGTCTACCTGCACACTGCCATACTTCCTGCCATGATGATAATGGACTGAACCTCTGGAACCGTAAGCTAGTCCCAATTAAATGCTTGCCTTTGTAAGAGTTGCCTTGGTCATGGTATCTCTTCAAAGCAATGAAAACCCAACTAAGAGAGTGGTTGATGAAAATAAATAGGAGAGGTCTTGAATGAGATGGTTATGACAGAGGTAGAAAATAAGCACGGTGTAATGGTCAGAGCCATTTAGAAGAACAGACCTGGGAGAATGAATGTATATTTGAAATGGGTCTTAGGTCTCTCAGGCTGTGGAATGCAAAATGGCTGTCTGCATGTCAGAGAGGCTGAAACGCTGCTTGGTCCATGAATCTGGGTGACTCAGGGCTTCCAACCTGGTGCTGAAAGCCGAGGTGGATTTCCTGGGAGGCCACAGGTCCTCAGAGCAAATGCAAGGCTGGAGAAGCTGGCTTCTGAGGCAGAGGGTGGCAGTGGCACACTTGCATGCTTCCTACATAATGAATCACTTCTGGCCACGTTTTCACATCTGGATTGTTACCTCTCGATAAAGTAAGTGTGAGAGTATTTATGTCAAAGTTTATACAAATATAAGTGTGTGTATCTAACGTCATGCAAGGAAGAAGACGGGTTGTCTTTGTTAGCTTTAATTGTAGCTTGACACAGTGTTAAGTCATCTGAGAGGAAAACTTGAGGAACTGTCTAGATCAGACTGGCCTGTGAGTATGGTTGTGGGAGGTTTGTCTTGGTTATTCATTGATGATGGAGGCACGGCCCACTCCAGGAGGTGGCATCCACAGGCAGGTGGTCCTGGGTTGTAGAAGAATACTAGCTAAGCATGAGCCTGTGAGCCAGCCAGCCAGCCAGCCAGCTCCTTCATGGCTGCTGCCTCCGGGTTCCTATCTTAAGTGTTTGCCCCACATTCTCTCGATGGCTGATACCTAGAGGTATCAGTTAAATAAACCTTTCCTCCTCTGAGCTTCTTTTGGTCAGAGTGTTGTATCTCAGCTCCAGAAAGGAAACCAAAACAGAAGGAGAGTTACATTTACTTCTGTCTCACATTCATTTCTGTTCAGGACCCATTTTCTGACGGTTTGTCTCATTTTTTTTTTTTTTTTTGATTCTGGATAGAAAGACTCCACTTGTCCTCTCCTCAAGTAGATAACAGTAAGAATAGCTGCTGGTTAATGACTACTTTGTCATCTTTTCCACCTTTTGGGCTTAAGTGCATCCTATCACGAAAATTGGCCACAGGACTTCAATTCGGATCAGGTTGATACCATTTACACGTGACTTCTGAAAACAAACAAACAAACAACAAACTCTAATAAAATATAGAAACACTTTTCTTATTGTTTTGAACATTTTGTGTGTGTATGTGTGTGTGTACATGTGTGTGGAGGTTATGACAACTTACAGGAGGTGCTTCTCTTCGCAGGATCAGATTCAAGAAGCCAGCCTTGGCAGCATGTACCTTCGTTCACTGACCTATCGAACCTCCCCCAGCTGCTACCATTTTGCCTCATACACAAAAAACCTGAACCCCAGGAACACTTCATCTTTAAGAGCAGACCATCCACCACTCTGGGTTTCATACTGTGCGATCCTCCCTCTGACACCTAGTGGCTTGGCTTGACCTGTAGAGTTTCCTGGGTCAGCTATTCCAATCTAGCTTTTTTGCTGAAGATTTTTAACTCCCTCATAGTTCACAAAGTCAGAGGAGGCAGGATATGGCTTTATTCTCATACAACTGAACTTACTTCCTCTTCGGAGTCATGAATTTCCCTTAAAGACAGAAACTTGATTTTACATTAAGGTCTTTCCTTGTCCATGTCTTTCTTCTGGGGACACACAGAAAGCAAGTGACTGTCAGGGTAGAATGAGTCCAGGTTGAGTTGTGTGTTTCCCCCTTTGCATTCTCTGACTTCTTCCCTCTGTTCTTTGGTTTAAATAAAGGAGTTTTATCATGGTGAAATCAGTTTGGATTAGGGTGGTGAAACTACGCAAAGTCGAGGGCACGATACACTCAAAATATTCTGAAAAAAAAATTCCTGTTACTTCCATTTATATTTAGGGTGAAAAATTTAATGACCTTCATGTAAGACCATTACTAGTGCTATTCACACAAGGTAAATACTAGATGCCCTGTTCATATAATTTGGCCTGAGGTTCACCCAAATGTTTTAAGCAAAGACATTTTAAGGCAGACCTATTTATCTGGTGAGAGGAACAGAATTACATCAGAAATTTGTATTTTAGGAAATTTAGTGAGATGTTGAACTGGTTTGGGAAGGGTTTTTTCCCTTTGTCCTATGAGGATTAAAAAGTGCTTTATCATCTAATTTCAAGTCATTTATCAGCAACACTTTGGTATTACATCTACAGCCAAATTTTGGGAAGAATCATTAATTTGTAGTTGGAGCGCACACGAAACAAAGACAGAAAGGTCAAAATGCCACTCTACTGATAATTCTTCTTGTTTTAAGAACACAAGTTAGCATTTCTAGGCCGTCCAACTTTTCTGCACTGATGCATTGCTCATGAAATGGTTTTTAAAAAGCAATTCCTCTGTATGTTACTAACTTCAGTTTCCACTGGAGAAGCTTGAGCGAAGTATACCACAAACTTCTTATAATTACTCTGTGGCAGATAGAAAGTCAAATCAAATCACATTTCCCTTAAATTATCAGTGCTTGGTAATTTCTATAAATGCCATGGCTCCAATGTTTGGCATGTGCCTTTTGCTCCTCTGCAATAATATCCCTCCTGCTCCAGAAATGAAGTAAGATGAGACAAAAGTAAACACGTTTAAAGCTGTCATAACTCAATCTTTCCATACCATACTGCTCAATGGCATTAGAACAGACTGCAAGGAGAATACAGGGTCACAGCATGGCAGGCAGTCTGCTTGGAAATGACACAGTAGGACAAGGGACCTTGTCATTGAATCCAGGTTGAGAGAATGAGGTGGCTGTAGTTAAGTTTTTATAGGCTCTTCCATATTGCATGAGGCAAGGAGATAGAACAGAACACAAAACATCATAGTTCTTGTGGATTAAAAATGGGGATGGCAAAGGGACCCGTGATGTGTCATTTTTAGAAGAAATGTCGCGAGCTGCATTTCACATTAGAAGCCTGAGCTAGGGATATGGGTAGGTTGGTAAATTGCTTATCTAGCATGGATGACTACCATGCTGAGTAAGGCCACGAATGTCTTTTCTACCCAGCAGCCTGCATAGCACCTTCCCGCACTATGCAAGTTCAACAGCAGGAAAAGAGACTCTTGGTCAGTTTCTGATTGATTTTTGATATCCTGCAACCAAAGTGTGTGGTATGGATCTTATCATTTAGTTAATTGAGATCAACCAAGAGCAAAAAGAATAGGTATTTTATTTTGGGACCTCCTTGAACAATAACTCAAAGGGAAGGATCCCATGTCTGGCAATAGAAGAGAGTACTGGACCCGCAGGAGTTGGAATTCCAGGTGGTTGTGAGCCATCTAGATGGGTGCTGGAACCACACAGTTGGGTCTTCTGTAAGAACAAGAGCTGTATTCACTCATAACTGCTGAGCCTTCTTTCCAGCCCCAATATTTTATATTTCAAAATTTGTTTAAAAAATAGTAGATGTTCATAAGACTTCTTAAATTCTATCTATCTATCTATCTATCTATCTATCTATCTATCTATCTATCTATCTATCTATCTATCTATCTATCTACCTCTCTCTCTCTCTCTCTCTCTCTCTCTCTCTCTCTCTCTCTCTCTCCCTTGTGCATGCATGTGTGACTGTGTGTACATATTTTTGTGTGTGCTAGAGTGCATGTGTGGAGGACAGAGGACAACCCATGAGAGTTGGTTCTTTCCTTTCACCACAGCTTCAAGGGATCACTTTCCAGTTGTCAGGCCTATTGGCAAGTGCCTTTGCCTGCTGAGGTGTCTTGTAGGCCCTCATCTGTTGATTTCGACATCGACTAATCTCCTGTTTTAAAACTGTTTTCAGGCAAAAATTATTAAAAAAAAAACCAAAAAACAAAAAACAAACCCCAAAACAATCCCAGTGTTTCCCTAAATCTGTTCTTTACCCAGCCTTTGTCAGAGCACGAGTGAAGGAAGGACATCATGTTCCTTGCCTTACAGACTGCTCAATTTACCAAGAAAACACTCAGGCAATTGAAACCAGGCACCAGCAATTCAGTTGTACCAGCTTGTGTGTCTTCTGGGGTCCTGTCTGCCTGCTAGCTTTGACCTCAGAGGATCAGCTTATTAGGCAATAAGCAGCCTCATTTTTGATTGCCAGTGGCTCTGGTTATTTAGTTTGGGGTCAGTTTAGTCAGAATTTCCTTCCTCATTCAATTTTAGCTCAGTTCCAACAGAAACTGTGTGAGGTTGGGAGCATGAGGTGAAGCAGTTACAACTTTGTCCTGAAGGTCTGCTCAAGCCCCGGGATGCCTACAGCTCTGTGTGCCGTGTGCCTCATCTCAGGGCTGATGGGTTGCCTGGTGTAGCATCTGCTTGTGGAAGAGCAGCAGGTCCGATTTGTCCTTGCTTCTCTTGAGTCATGTCCAGATGACAGTCTTGCCCCATGCGGGTGGTCACTTCCGTGCCACCAGCAGGAACAGCTGAGAACTTTTCATAGACACCAACACTCACAATTGTGTGAAGTCCCCTTCTTAGTAAATATCTATAGTGTCATTACTTCCAGTTCTTGGATTTTAGCTTATTTTGATATAGTCCCCTTACAACAGATTAAGAGGAGGAAATTTAGCTAATTTATGGTTATTGATACGACGAGATGGCATAAGTTTTTAAATTTATAAATAATCAAAACATCTTATTTAATAATTTCAACTGCTTCTAGCAAAGTAGTCGGATCTTTTTCACAAGAACAATTCAGCACCATGGGCACTTCAACACCTATAGCATCTATTCTTTCTCTGGCAGAGCACAGGAATACATATTTATAGATACGAGGAAAGGAGATTAAATGCTTTTAATGACATTTTAGTGACAGTGCATTATGTGTCTTAACATTTGTTTTCACAAATGTCAATTCATCATTTTTTTTTTGTTCCTGGCTTGCATATATGGCTCATGTTGGCCTATGAGACATTGGCAAGTGACATACAAATGATTTTTTTTTAATTTTAAAAGATTTATTATATATGAGTACACTGTTGCTGTCTTGAGACACACCAGAAGAGGGCATCATATATCATTACAGATGGTTGTGAGCCACCATACGGTTGCTGGGAATTGAATTTAGGAACTCTGGAAGAAGAGTCAGTGCTCTTAACTGCTGAGCCATCTCACCAGCCCCATACAAATGATTCTTGATGAGCATGTGGGTATTGAGACTAGGTCTCTATGAAAGTCCCTTCTTGGGAACAAATTGTGTTGTTATGTTATGTCAGGTCATGTTATATTGTTACATCATGTTATGTTGTGTTGTATTGTGTTGTGTCACTTTAATGTGATGCTTGATTGAGTCACAAGAGGCCACATAGTAGCTGGCTACCCAGGACCCATTGGTAAGAAGCATTGGCTGAATATTGACTTCTCCCTGCCAGGCTCTTCTGTTTTTTCATACAGTTGTGGTTTTTTTTTTGTTTTAGGTTTTCTTTCAATTTTAATAACTGTAAGGGAAAAATCAACTCAGACATTATGAAGGTCAGGAACCATGTCTATAAGGAAATGCTAATAGAGTCAACTGGTCAAAAAACCAAAAAAACCCCAAGCATAGTGAAGCACACATATAATTCTAGATCCTTATGAAACTGGGGGATTGTTTGAGTACAGGAGTTCAACATCAGCCTAGGCAAGCAATGTACCAATCCTGCCCAACCTTGGTCTCTGTCTCTCTGTCTCCTTTACCTTGGAGTTTGTTGGGCATATATGCTAAAAACAGCTGCGTAAGCCCACTGCACATGGAACAGTATTAGCATGAAGAGAACCTGGTCAGAATTCCTGGGGGGAAAAAAACCCCAATAAATGATGCCTTTCCACAAGCAGCTGTCAGTTGCCTCTGTCATGAGAGAAAAAAGGCTAAGCAGTAGAAGACAAGCGATGGCAAAATCTCAGCAATAAGTTTAGTTTTCCAAAACAAAACAAAACAAAGCAAAACAAAACAAAACAAAAACACTCCTACAAGACTGTCTACAACCTTAGTATGACAATTCTCCTGTCTTGCTCCTTAATTTTTTTTTTTTATATATTTCTTCCTTTTGTCTCCACTTTCATCTTCCTATGGAATAACTGATGGCGGATCTTGTGGGTAGAATGGGTTGGAAGACACTGTCAAGCTCCACTTACCACAGAGTATTTTTTTTATAGACTACTACCACTTGAAAATGCCCATATTATACAAACACAACTTTTCCTATCTGCCTAAGAATATCTAGCTTAAGGAATGAACATGCACATATCCTTGGACACAGAACACTATTCTTTTTTTTTTTTTT
>NC_034600.1:49164054-49172070 GCF_900095145.1 Mus pahari | reverse complement strand
ATAATAAAATGAATAATTAAAAATACACTGTAGCACCACATACATACTTTCCTTTATTCATTTTCTCTCTCTCTCTCTCTCTCTCTCTCTCTCTCTCTCTCTCTCTCTCTCTCTCAATTGAAAGAGTCAAGACAAACACAATTTGGTGGTAGCAGAGGCAGGCAAGAAGATGGGATGTTTAAGGTCACTCTGGGCTTCTTAGTCAGGTTGAGACAAACTAAGGCTATAGGACAAGACACTGTCTGTTATGAACCAAAGTAACTCCCAAGCAATAACAACAAAAGAAGTGGAATGATCAGGAAAATATTAATAACATTGTACTGTGTCTAATTGTGTATAACTGAAACCATTGGAAATGATGTGCTAAGGGGACCTGCTGCTTTGAGGTCCGGCACACTGACCATGGGATGCTTTCAGAGTTACTTAAAGGAAGGAGTTCATGAAGGCTTGAACAAAAATCGTGAGCAACTAAATCCTCTCTTTTGCCTTCCTATTTTAGAAATCATTTTCTGTTAATATGTTTTGTTCTTTCCCAATTTCAAACACATTCCCATGTATTTTAGAAATTCTTACAATGAACTTGATGCTTTATTGGGGGTAAGAAAGCTTGGTGTTCTCAAGCTCTATGATGTTTTCAGAAGGGAAATTAAGGCTAAAAGTCCCGAAATAAAGACTCGCTGCCATAATGAAGGCTCTCCCACAATGCCTCATCCACTTAATTTCTAGCCCACGAACAATCCTTCCCAGAAGCAGATGTAAGAAGGGCTAGCATTGAACTGGCATGCATTGTAAAAACATCACTGGGATACCATAAATATTACTCCCGTTTTTCCATGCAATAATAGTTAAAAGCTTTCCTTTCTTTTACAATTAAATAATTTCAGCTTTGTTAAGGAAGAGCTAAAGTGCTTTCATACACTTTGCCATTCTCAAATTAATCTTCATTAAAGTCAGGAGTAATTCACTTAAATGTAAAATTATTTATAGTGGGTTTACTAATATGAGTTGAGAAAAGGAAGTGTTATAGAGCTTTAGATTTTAACACTACCATTCTGACTTTGAATGGGTTGAGTAAGGATGACAGTCAGGGCTTGACCAATATCAAAATCATGAGTGGCATTTTTATAATTCTTGGAGCAGAGTGGATCAAAAGCCTCTGTTTTTTTTTTATTTGCATAGCGATGGCTTCTGTTTGTCCTTCAGTTCAGAATATCTGGGAGGGACTGCTCTATAGAAGCCTTTCCCAAGGTGTGATAGTAATGGCAGGTAAGAATAAAAAAATGGTTCCTATGGGCCGCATACAATTTGAAAATATTAAAGTAGTATGATTTTCTTTTTACTAGATTGATAACTGCACTCCGACTCATCAAGAAGGAACATATATTGAACCAAATTTCCTATTGTCATCTGATTGTGAAACTTAAAAGGTAACAGTGTGGTTTTCGTTTGAACTATTTTGCTTTGGTTTGTTTACTGAGTTCTTTGGCATTTATATGATTTCTAAGTAACATAGAACAGTTTTCTCTTATTAATATAGAGAGGTATGTGTGTGTGTGAGCCAGTGCCTGGTGATATATTTATTTCTCTGTTTCTTCCCCTCACCAATGACCTATGCCCTTCCTGTAGGAATCACTTCCCTCTTTCCTGTCCTGGCACAGATGCTCACAACTAACACTCATGAAGCACTCACTAAGCTCAGGTGCCTAAGGTTTGGAAGAGGTAGTGTGTTACAGTCATTAGCCACACCAGAACTATCTTTGCGTAGGTGTCCCATTTTCAGACATGGGTCCCATTAATTAAGCAGATGATGGAGTCAGGATTTGAACCCACAGCACTCCAGGGTCAGAATAGATTTTCTAAGGAAAACCTTGCTAAGGTGGAAACTCCTTATAGTTAGTGAAGACTTCAGGATTCTAAGGAACAAAGGATTCAAAGTACAGTTCAACACATCCCTTCAACCTTTGCTTGATTTGGGGTATACACTTGGCTGAACACATTTCCCCCAAAGATTTCTTTTCATAACTTGTAGAAATACAGAATACTCTTTCCCTTTGCTGTTGGCTACTTATTTTGAAGTGTAGGTGGTTCTTGGGTTTTTGAGTCTTTCTCTTTCTCCCTCTCCCTCCCTCTCCCTCCCTCTTCTTCTTCTTCCTCCCTCTGCCTCCTCTCTCTTTTTCTCTCTCTTATCCAACTTCCCCTTTCCTTTCATGTGAAATTTCCAAGTTACAAACACTTCAAAACTTCAGAACCACTTTGTTATTCTTGTGGCAACTACTGAGCTTACTAGGAAATTAAAAAGCTCATAGCATCATCTGGCTTGGGTAAGATCTCTCTCTCTCTCTCTCTCTCTCTCTCTCTCTCTCTCTCTCTCCCTTGCCTTGTCCTTTCTCTTCTGTTCTCTAGGTTCTCTATCACTGATTGATCTTCTCTGTCTCACAGCGTTCCATGCTTGTTACATAAACAGGCTTTTACATAAAATAAATGAAAAACAAGAATAAATTCCAAATGCTATTGGCTGGTAGAAGCAGAGCATACTGGGAGCTGGATGATAATCCAGAGGTGCCAAGGGCATCTAGTCCTTGAGTTTAGTTGTGCTTTTTTTTCCCCTCTAAATGAGTGTTTTCAGTACTTAAATCATGAGAACTCAATCCAATTCTAGTTTATATTACACCCTCAAAATTCTCTTGTTTTTTAAAAGACTTATTTTTAATGTGTGTGTGTGTGTGTGTGTGTGTGTGTGTGTGTGTGTGTGTGTGTGTGGAAGCTGGAAGAGGACATCGGATCCCTTTGATCTTGAGTTACAGGTGGCTGTGAGTTACCTGACCTGAATGGTGGGAGCAAAATGAAGGTCAACAAGTGCCCCTAACTGCTGAGCCAAAGCTCTAAAGGGGTGATTTGCTTTTTGCCCATGTTCTCTTAAGACTCAGAACAGTTTTGCTGTTGGTTTTCACCTTAATATTTAAGGGCAATTATGAAAGTCTACCATGACCCCACCCCCCCTTTGTTTTTCACTAAATATAAATGGAAAAATGCTTTCTTCTTGGACATTCCTATGAGTTACCAGTGACCAGACACTCTGGAAAACATCTCAATAGGAGTTACTTCTTTCTTGATATGGTCTGTAGGCACATTAACTCTTTTGATGCTTATATTTTCTCATATTGAAGTTAACTAAAACTCTAAACTGTTTTACACAGATGTTTCTGATAGCCCATTTTCTTTCATTTATGCTTCTGTAATTTCCAAAGCCTGTGCGGGCCAGTTTTCTACTTTTTGAGATCAGGTTCCTGAGTTTGGCGTCCACTGAGTTGACTGTTCCGGTTGGTTTTGTTTCTGCTGCAGCTGTGACACCCATCATCTTGTTGCATTCCCTGAGGTCAAAAAGACAATCTCACTGTGCAGAGACTAGGGCCAAAGCCAATGACGAATGCTGAAGTTCTTTTCTAATGTGGCGTCCATCTGTTGAGACAACTAGGTGGAAACAGTAATAAATGCAGCATATTGAACTCTCATTTCTTCACATTTTTTCAGTTAGATTCCTCTGAAAAGAGATGATACTTTCAGAAATGAGTATATATTAACCATAAATGCCAATGGGCTTCATTGTGGCATTTTCGTCCATGTATGCATTTTGGTCAAAGCCACAACCCTTGTGACCTTTTATCTCTCCTCCCACTGATCCTTCTCCCCGAAATTAGTCCCCAGGTAGATTCTTTAGAACATCTGCCAAGTGTCTTCTAAAAATGTACAGATATAGAAAACAAATGTGTACAATACACATACCAAACCGAAGTGGCTGGACTTGGGTAGCACTTGTTTCTTGTGGACTAAATTGGATCCATATCAGACATGGTTCCCCCTTTTCATCTTTCGTGATCTGAACTTCCAACGGTACACTCAGAAATGGATCTAAGCACAACCAGCTTTATTTGTGATGTCTCTTCTTTGATATTTTTTGATGAGGAATATGTTTTCCCACCTCTGAGTCTGAGCAGTTCTCTTGTTCTTTCTTCCTGATGTCTCAGTGATGGCGGATCACAGACTCAGTGTTGTGAACAGACTGTGAAGGTAAGCAGGTCATTTACGAAACCCTCTGTTGTCTTGTATTCTAGCGTAGTTTCTAAGATGATATTTTAAGTAAACAAAGGAATATGAGATCTGGGAACTCTTGTCTACTTTCTTCTTGTTTTTATGGTGTCAATTCAAAGATATACATCTGCCATACTCTCCTTTTTTTTCTCTAAATACAAATAAAAGAACTAAGTTTGTTTTTTTCATAATGTTGAACTCATTTTATGTTTTGCTTTTTTTTTTACACAATCTATATAGCTCTATGTCACTTTAAAAACATGTCACTTTAAAGTTTAAAGTCTTAGAAATGCTGAAGATAGTCTCTTTTGTGTAAAGTGCATTTGTAAGTAATGGTCAAAGTTTCCAGGCACTCTTGTAAATTATAGGAAAGTCTAAAATGTTCTTCAACTTAGTTTTAATACAGAGTTATTATTTTTCCATCTTTTATAGTTGTTTCATTTCTGCTAACAACAATTCTTATATAGATATTTTGGTTGATGTCTTAATTATCTCAATTTGCAGTTAATATTATGTATGTATAAATATGGCATGGCTATACTTAGGGAGAAAATACAAATGATGCCTCTCTCTTATTTTGATCTTTGTGGTGCTAGTGATGGAACACAGAGCTTTACACCCACTGGCAAAGTGTGCTGCTTCTGAAACAGTCCCTTAGCTCCAGCCCTTCAGTTAGTTATCCCTTATTAGCTGTATTTGTCAGCGAATAGGGACAGTGACCCATGGGTATTCAGATTAGTCCCCTATCCCTGAGCATTCAATGTGTAGTTGGCACAAATCGATATATTTTACAGATACAGTGGACATCATCAATGATTGAGGCTGGAGGGAGGATTAGGTAAAAACAAACAAACAAACAAACAAACAAAAAACTATTCTAGGAGGAGATGTCTTCATCGCCTTCCATTGAAACCACAAAACAGTATACAATTTCATTTGTGCCTTCGATCACAAATGATTAATTTCACTCTATACCCCACCATAACACTTAACATAATTTATTTCCCCAAAGTCTAAATCTACTGAAGAAGCAAGGTCTTTGAGGGAGATCTTTTTTTTAATTAGATATTTTCTTCAATTACATTTCAAATGCTATCCCCAAAGTCCCCTGTACCCTCCCCCCCCCGACCCTGCTCCCCAACCCACCCACTCCCACTTCCTGTCCCTGGCATTCCCCTGTACTAGGGCATATGATCTTCGCAAGACCAAGGGCCTCTCCTCCCATTGATAGCCAACTAGGCCATCTTTGAGGGAGATCTTATCCTCAGCCAATGATTAGATGAGCATATAGGAGCTAAGAGCCGATCAGAGAGGGGAGTGTGTATGATCAAAACACACAGTATGAAATTCTCAGAGAGCCAGTAAAAAGTGCATAGTGTGATCAATGAGGGAAGGGGGAAGAAAGTAGGATGTAGGGCGATGTAAAACCAAGGAATCCGTGAATCTGCATGCATCGAGAGTAAGCAGACCAGGGGGGATGAAAACAGAAAGCAGTCCCCACAAGTTTAAAACAGTCAACACCTAAAACATACAGTCCTCTCAGCATGCCAGCAATGATAAAATGGTCTTAGGCTTTGCTAACACAAGACAGGCAAAGGCCTTCGCTGGAAAGCCACCCTGTCCTTATCCTGTTTCTTCACTAGATGGTGCTTGTGGGCTAAGAGAAGGAAATTTAAACTGTGTTCACGCAAGAGGAAATGAGAAATTTGTGAATTAAATATAACAAGGCAATGAAAATTAGAACAATTTAAGAGAGCCCTTTATAGTTAAGTTCAACTGCTTGGACAGAGCCTCCTCTTCTTTCCTGGTACAAATGTCAAACTCTCAGAAGAAAAAAAAAATTACTCATCAAGACAATTGCCTTCATCAAATTCTGGATGCGGGTTGTCTAAGCATAGCGAATTAAGAGATTTCTTTACTCTTTTTCTCTCCTTATTATACAGCATGAAACTTCGCTGGAAGCAAACATGTTTAAATTGTTACTGTCAGAGAGTAATCCATTACCTAAGACATTTTGTGAAGCTGGTCATCGACCAGATTTTTAGTGCTGTCTGATAGTCAACATTCTCTTACTCGTATCCAGGGGCAGATATGGTGCTGGAGGAGCCGAGAGTTCTACATCTCCATTGAAAGGAGGCCAGAAGCAGACTGTTTCCAGGCAGCTAGGAGGAGGGTCTCAAAGTTCACCTCCAAAGCGACACACTTCCTTCAAGAAGGCCTCACCCCCAATAGTGCTACTTCCTAGGCCAGTCACACTTAAACCACCTCAGGGGATGACATGTGAAAGGAAAAGAACTCATTCCTGTTTTGTGAGCACTGATGATAATTGTCTGCTGGTATTCATACTTTGGGGCAAGATGGGATTTGGTGATGAGAATTTCACCTGCACCGCGTCTCCTTTAACTCTTACCACGACTCTACAAAGTGACATTAACCACCCCATTATAGATTTAAGGAAACTGAGAGTTAGGGAAGTTTAAAAGCTTTTCCTAGGCTGAAGAGCCCATGTATGACAGAACCAGTATTGCAATGCAATTCTGTCTTATTCCAGGACTTGTGCATTTTCTCTAGACACCGGTTCAATCTAGAAATATAGGCAGCATCGTGCTACATGACACTTTTCCTAATGGGCTTGCCTTATGGAGACATTAACTCCTCAATGCAGGTTATCGTCCTTCTTTGGTGCTCTGAATGCCTGGGTAGTTATAGACCCCCAACGGTCCTTCATGATTTGAAGATGATACTGCCACATGGGAACTGCGGCTGGGAAAAACCAACATCTGACAAGTGGCTCTTTCCACATCCTGCAGACATGCCGATGGCTCTCTGGTGTGTGGTGCAAGCTTCTGTTGGCAGAGCCTTCCTTCTGTGGTCTGGGCTGGATTGAAGCTTCGTTTGATAAATGCTATGCGACCACTGATCCTGTAGACACACTGGGCTGCCCTCGGTACTTGAACCCAGCAATTCTTGGTTTTGTCAGACCGGTCTTCTGGATTACAGGTTCTTGAGAGGTCTTTCCTCCACTGCATCAAAATTTCTTTGTGTTTCCTCCTCCCCTTTTTCCTTCTCTTCTGCCTCCATCTCTCCATCCTTTCCTTCTTCCTTCCCTCCCTTGTCTTTTCTCCTTCCCCTTGCTCTCCCTTTTCTCTTTCCCTCCCTCTATGTCTCTGGTTTTTTTGACAATGTCTTTTACCTATGTAGCCCAGATTGTTTTTTAACTCTTGATATCTCAGCTTCCTGATTGCGGCAATGATAGGCATATGACAGTCCATTTTTTTTTTTTTTTGGATAGTTTCTTTTTTTTAATTAGATATTTTCTTCATTTACAATTCAAATGCTATCCCAAAAGTCCCTTATACCCTCCCCCCACCCTGCTTCCCAACCCACCCACTCCCTCTTCCTGGCCCTGGCCTTCCCCTGTATTGGGGCAAATAATCTTTGCAAGACCAAGGGCCTCTCCTCCCAATCATGGCTGATTAGGTCATCTTCTGCTACATATGCAGCTATAGATGACAGTCCATTTTTAACATATACTTGTTGATTAGACATAAAATATATGAGCTACCCAGTCTTCACCCATAACTATTATGGTTTTCCATTTCTTATTATCATATCTAGGATAAAATAATGGAATATGACATGGTGGACATGCACTGAAGTTATAAAAAAAAGTTTGGCAACTCACCGCTCCTATCTTTATAAAACTTCAATTTGGTCTTTTGTTTGACTTCCCTTCTGGAACGTTATAGTTTGTAACTACTTTTAGTCACTTTGCAATAAGTTCCCATGTAGAAGGACAGGAAGTGACTGTAACCAAGGGCCCAGTCCAATGGTGGAATCTCAGCAGGAACAGAAAGCAGCTACAGGAAACTCATGGCTTCTGTGTACATCAGGTACAGGAAACTCATGGCTTCTGTGTACATCAGG
>NC_034600.1:49140072-49163535 GCF_900095145.1 Mus pahari | reverse complement strand
GGCTTCTGTGTACATCAGGTACAGGAAACTCATGGCTTCTGTGTGTATAAAATTCTTCTTCCTTTTCCATTCCTATCACTTTCTTCTTTGCTCCCCATCTCCTTCTTCTCTTCTTTTCAGCTCCATGCTCATAATGATTTCTGAAATTAGATAAAAATCCCTACTTCCTATTTTAGAGGTAGTGAAATGGAGGTTCATGATATTAAGTATTGGCTCAGAGCCATGTGAAGAATGGTTTCTGAAACAGACATAATAATGGAAATTTAACCCTAGAACTGGATGTCTTCCTGTAAGGCGCACTCACCGCTACTACAAGCCTTTTAATGTCTTCATTCCGAATCTGCCTCTTCCGATCGTCTCCTCTTTAAAGGATCTGATTCGAGACTTCTTTAGTTACTCTCAGCCCCTAAGTTGCATTTGTTTGACCGATTCTCTACCTTTGTACACTCGATTACTTCTGTCTAGATTACCTTTGCTCCCTTTCTCCATATATGGGAAGCGATTTAATGAATCCTTACTGTCTGAGCAATGGTATTCCATCTTTTATGATCTAGACATGGTTACATTTACATGCCTACCTGCTCCCATTTAAACAAATTATCCTTTTTTTTACTGTAGACTGCAGGTTTACTGGAGGAAAAAGTGTGCTGGGATCCTCTCTATCCTAGTTTGTGCTGACCTTTGCACTTGGTTCCCATCTCTGCACTGGCCTCCTCCGTGAATGGATAGACTGAACTGTCTAGATAGTAATGGCAACACAGACATCTTTTTACTTCAATTGTGCTAGGTGGTGATCCTTGTTCTTGGCCAAACTCTTTTGAAGGACCGTCTCCCTGTTGGACTTCTTGTATTCATGATATGTTTTCTTTACACACACACACACACACACACACACACACACACACACACACACACACTTTACTTACCTTGGACAGACCATTCATCCATTGACTAAGATATCCTTCTTGGCATGTCTGAGTTTTACACTTAATGCTGAATTGCTCTCCCACATTGCCCCTCCCCCTTCTGTACTTGGGCTATGATTTATATCTTGGGTCATTTTTCTCTGTGGATGTTCTCTTGACTCTTCCCCTTCTCATGAAAACTTTGACTTCCAGTGTTTTGTGTACGAGACATATTGGGACTGGAGATCATGAAAATATAAATGGATCCCAAGAGACTTGAGAACACATAAAGAGAGTATGTATAGAGAGCAGAAGAGGCCCTGTGTGATCTTATTCTAAAACTTGTGGAGTATAAAGCAAAGAAGAACAAGGGAGATGGAATTAGAGCACCTCCCAGTACAGAAAGAGAACCAGAAAAGAATAGCAACTCATAAGAAAAGGAAAGAAAGTACCCCCTCCCCTTATTGCTGACTCAGAGGAGAGGGAAGTTGGCAACTCAGAAAAGAGTAGGAACAGCTGCAGAGGTGATGGTCTTGATTCCGTGTCAGTAGATGCCAACCATGAGGAGAAGTGGACTCTCCATAGGACATGATTAGAGCCACCAAAGTAGTAGGCAGAAAGGCAGATTATATGGAGTGGTAAAACTATTTGGGGAATGTGTAGAAATAACTGTTGGGAAAGGTTCTGTTCTCCATGAGAGGAAAGGGGCAGAGGAGGCTTTTTTGAAGTGAGAAGTGTTGTAGAAACCTTGGTTAGTGACTAGAGTAGCTAAAGTAAGACCTTGCTATATGGTATCAAGAGCCTTTTTATAGATCGCTGAAAATAACTGTGAAGCGAAGTGTGTTGCATGGTGCTCCGCTTCTTCTTTCTAGCCAAAGTGAATTGTTTAGGCCTGTACCGAGTGTGTGGAGAGCTGCACTAGAGTCTCACTAGGAATCCACGAGAGGAGAACAAAATGGAAGGTATAAACAAGTGGGTGAGCATAAGGAGTGTACTGGGGAGAGGACAGGAGGGAGGTGAAAGATGGTATGAAAGTGCTGTGTAATTGATCAGAATTTGTTACAAAACCTGTTGAGGCGCTATTGGGTAGATGAATTAGAATTGTATGAGACTTTGTTTTTAGAGAAAGAATTGCTTGGAAATTAAGATAATGAAGGAGCTATAGTGACTGGTACACTATTTATTTATTTATTTGTTTATTTATGGGCTTGAAGAACTTTGAACTATTGTTTGGTAGCTCTTATCTGTCTTTTTGAGTTTCACCTTCCCTGTCCTTCTCAATTTGATTTTCTTTCTTTTTTTCTACATTTATTCTCCTACAGGTTATATTTAGATAAACAATCCCCCAAACAACCAATTACCCCCCCCCCCCACCAAACAAACAAACCCTCAAGGGATTTTCTCTAAGCCATCTTTAGACTTCCAGTATCCAACCACATATTAGATGCTTTGTAACTTTTTGGTGGCAGGAAAGGATGAGTTAGAAGCTAATTGAATTGATGATAACCAAAATCTGGCGCTTGAGGAGCAGGGAGCTGAGAGCTCACATTCTTTACAACATAAGCACGTAGCGGAGATCACAAACAGGAGGGGGGCTAGATTATACAAAGCTTACTCCCAGTGACATACAGAATTCCTGTAGCAAGGTCACAGGTTTTTGTTTTTGTTTTTTGTTTTGGTTTTTCGAGACAGGGTTTCTCTGTACATCCCTGGCTATCCTGAAACTCACTTTGTAGACCAGGCTGGCCTCGAACTCAGAAATCTGCCTGCCTCTGCCTCCCAAGTAGTGGGATTAAAGACGTGCGCCACCACGCCAGGCTCCAAGGTCACAGTTCTTAAACCTCCTCAGACAGTTCCTCCAACTGGGGATCAAGTATTCAAATGTCTGAGTTTATAGGAGACAACTCAAATCACTACAGTTAGCATACAGAACATTTGGTGCCACAATGAAGCTTCGGGAATATGTCAGGATTCTTTCATCTTTTCTCATCATCCACTTCTCTTCTTGTGCCCTCTCTACATTCAGTGCACTCTCTTTCTTTCCCTAATTAGGTCTTCTGCCAGTGAGTCCTTCTGCTATCGATTCTTTCTGCCTTTGATTCCTTCCGCTATCGATTCCTTCTGCTATCCATGTATACCATTAACTCTATTTCCCGTTTCCCTTGGGAATTTTCCCTCTCCTTTGGTAATCCCTTTTCTAGTTTTGTACCTTTCAAACACACACACACACACACACACACACACACACACACACACACACACACACACGCTCTCTCTCTCTCTCTCTCTCTCTCTCTCTCTCTCTCTCTCTCTCTCTCTCTCTCTCTCAAACACAAATACACATGCACCTATATCTAATTTTGAAACTAAGGTTCCACAGTGAGAATGTGAGATATTTATTTTTCTGAGGCTGGCTTATTTCACTTAACATAACGATTACCAGTTGCATCCATTTCCCTACAGACGTTATGATTTAATTTTATTGCAATTCCATAAAATTCCATTGTGTATATATGCCATATATTTTATTTTTTAGACACTTGACGTATTCTTTGTAAACTTTGTGTGTGTGTACAAGGTAGTTCGATTGCTGCCTTCAGCATCCTTTCTTGTCTCCCACCCCTGTAAACGCTCCTCTTGCCCTGTGAAGTTCTTTTCCGCATCTATGTCTTTTGCTTTGGCCGCCGAGTTTAACCAATGGCTTTGAAACTCCATTGGAACTTGGTTGGCACAATTTAAAGATAATGACTCCCTGTCTCCTAGAGGATGTCACTTTAGCAATGAAATTACATCTCAAAATCTGTAAGTTTATGAGTTTTCTCTCAGCTAGAGCCTGGCCTAAACTCGGTGTTTGATGAATAAATGTTCTATGTTTCTCATCTTTTACACACACACACACACATACACACACACACACAAACACACACCCTTATTCAAAAATGATCCAAAGATATCATTTAAGACCTATATGAAAATTGTAGGAGAGAATATAGAAGGGGTACTTAAGATACAGCACAGGCAAGGACTTTCCGAATAGGACCCCTCAAGATTCACGACTGTTGGCGGGGCCAGTTTTGTATTTTCTTTATCCTGGCATCCGTTCATTGAGATCCAGGCTGGCTCCATTTCCCAGCTCCTGTGACAAGTACTACTATAAATGTGGATGTGCAAGTGTCTCTGTAGTGCGCGGATCTCGAGTCCTTTGTGTATACGCTGAAGAATGGTGCAGCTGGGACACATGATAATTCCATTTGCAGTGTCTTGATGAGCTGCTGTAGTGATTTCCATAGTGGATACATGAGTTTGCATCCCGTAGCGGTTACCAAGGGATACTCATTCCTCACCTCCTTTCCTCCCTTGTTGTTATTCCTTATTTTCTCAATGATAACTATTTTAACTGGGATGGAATCTCAAAGCCATTTGCATGTCCCCGACAGCATCGATGTTAAAAACATTTTCAAATTTTTCTTATTTTACAAAAACATTTATTTTTATTCTATGTGTATGAGTGTTTGCCCACATACATACTATGTGTGTGCCTGGTGCCTGCAGAGGCCAGAAGTGGGCTTTGAATCCTCTAGAACTGCAGTTATGGATGGTTGTGAGCCACAGTGTGGGTTCTGGGAACAGAACCCAGACCTGCTGGATATTAATCACCTGTCTTTGTACACTTGACAAGACCTTTGCCTTCTGTTGGCTGTCTCTTCACTCTTGCTCTCTTGCTGTTTGACCTCTGTGAAGAGACTCTGTGATGAGGGCAACTCTTAGAAGGAAAGCATTTAACTGGGGGGCTGGCTTACGGTTTCAGAGATTTAGTCCATTATCCTCATAGTGTGGGGCATGGGAGCTGAGAGTTCTACATCTGGACCCGCAGGCAGCAGGAAGAGAGAACCACTGGGCCTGGCCTGGGCTTTTGAAACCACAAAGCCTACCTCCATTGAGACACTTCCCCCAGCAAGGCTACACCAAATCCGACAAGGCCACACTTAACTCCAACTTGGCCGTACCCTCTAATCCTTCCAAATAGAGCTGCTCCCTAAGCATTCATATATAGGGGCCATTCTTATTGTTTCCCTTGTTGGGAAAGTGCTTCCTTCTTAGCTTCATACAATACCATTTCTCATTTCTGGCAGTTATTTATTATGCTGTACGAGGCCTATTCACAAAGTTCTTGCCCGTGCTGTATCGTAAGTGTTCCCTCTTTATTTTCTTCTATTTTTTTAAAAATTTATTTTTAACTTACTTTTTTACACTCCATATTCCATCCCCCGCCCCTCCATTCACTCTCTGACTGCTCCACCTCCCACACCTTCTCCCCACCACCCCACCCCGTCTCCACATGGATGCCCCTACCCCCACTCCACCTGACCTCTAAACTCTCTGGGGCCTTCAGTCTCTTGAGGATTAGGTGCATCATTTCTGAATGGACAGAGACCTGGAAGTCCTCTGCTGAATGTGTGTTGGGGGCCTCTTATCAGTTGGTGTGTGCTGTCTGTTTGGTGGTCCAGTGTTTGAGAGATGTCGGGGGTCCAGATTAATTGTGACTGCTGGTCCTCCTGCTGGATTGCCCTTCTCCTCAGCTTCTTTCAGCCTTCCCTAATTCAACAACAGGGGTCAGCTGCTTCTGTCCATTGGTTGGGTGCAAATATCTGCATCTGACTCTTTCAGCTGCTTGTTGGGTCTTTTGGAGGGCAGTCATGATAGGTCGCTTTTTGTGAGCGCTCCATAGCCTCAGTAATAGTGTCAGGCCTTGAGACCTCCCCTTGAGCTGGATCCCACTTTAGGCCTGTCGCTGGACCTTCTTTTCCTTAGGCTCCTGTCCATTTTCATCATTGTAACTGGCCAGGCTCTTGGCTGAAAGCTCATAAACATACAGATTTTGAGATATAATTTTGACAGATGTGGGTTTGTATTTTTATTATTTTATAATATGAAAATTTTATATAGCAATTATGATAACAGATTTCTAAACAAGATTATTGAGAGAGAATCAGGGCTAATAGAAAAGATTCTGGGATGGGGTGTGGCTCAGTGGTAGATTACTTTTTTAGCAGTTCCACAAAATAAGAAATAGAAAGAGAAAGAGGAAAAGAAAGAGAAAGAGAAAGGTTTCTATAGTATGAAATACAGAATTCTTATTCTAATCCCTGTAATCTTAGTTGTATGATTCAAGCACCAGGGAGACATAAACTTTTCAGTCTTGGTTTCCATGCAATACAATGGGGAAAGTGACAATATTTTCTTTATAATGTTGCTATTCGCCCTACGTAGAGTGGTCCAGTTTATTCAGCATTATCTGTGCATGTACGAACACTGTGTCATTGACTATCATTTATATTGCTAATTCTGGCTCGTCTTAGTTGTCACGAGAGTGCCATTGGAAAGCGTGCCTACACTACTAGCTCGTTCCATAAATGATACGCAATGAAAGTTTGTACAAGTTAAGCTCCCAGAATTATTACATACGTACATATGTGGTGGTTTGAGTAAGAATGGCCCCCATAGGCTTATATATTTGAATGGTTAGTCACCAGAAGTGGAACTCTCTGATAGGATTAGGGAGGTTAGGAGGTGTGGCTGGCCTTGTTGGAGCGGGTGTGTCCTTAGGGGTAGGCTTTGAGGTTTCAGGAGACCATGCCCATGGATCAGGAGACAGCATCTTCAGCTACTGCTTCAGCGCCTCTCTTGATGTTACTCTTCTCCCCACCGTGATGGAAACGTACTAAACCTCTGAAACTGTAAGCAAGCCCCCAATTCAATGCTTTCTTTTATAACAGTTTCTGTAGTGATGGTGTCTCTTCACAGCAGTGGGACAGTGACTAAGACACCATATCAAAAAGGAACATTTTAGCGCATGAACATGGAACCCTGCTTACGGCTGGAGTGAATGTAAATGAGTACAGCCATTGTGCAACAGTTTCCCCCTAAATTTAAAAATAGAATTACCATCTGATTAAGAAATACCACCTCAGGTTATCCATTCTCCAAAGAAATGAGATCGGCATGTCAGCAAAACATCCACATTTCTATATTTATTTCAGTACAATTAAAGACAGTAAAGAAGAGGAAACAATTTAAGTGTCTGTCAACAGATAAATGGATAGAGAAAATGTATAAAAATGTACATAATAGAATACTCGTCCATCATGAAAAGGATGGCGTTCTTTTATTTGTGACTATGTGTGTGGAATTAGAAGTCATTATGTTAAATAAAATAATAAGCCAGGCTCAGAAGCAGAAAGACTAAATAAGTAGATGTCACAGACGTGGAGAGGACGGTGATTTGTAGGCTGTGGATGCTCAAGTAAAAGAGTGGACGGGATTAGGTGAGGTTGATTAGAGGGTAGTAAGTTACAGTTACAGTAACAAGTTCTGGTGTGCAATATCACAGTAGGGTGATTGTGGATAACAATTAGGTACCATATATTTAAAAATAAACTATGGGAAAGGATTCTGAATTACATATTTTTTGTCCCCCAAATGATGTTTATGGAGGAGATACATATGTGAGCCTGCCTTCAACATGGAGACATCATGTGGTAGGCACCACATTACTATGTGCCATTCAGTGGTTTATTTATCAGCTAAAATAAAATATAAAACGCAAATCTTCTCTACAGGAAGTTCTCTGACCACTAAGAGCAGTTTCAAAGTTTTATGAATGACTTTGAAATAGCAAAAAAGTTTAAAGTCCCACTCTCAGCTATAGAAAAAAATAATTTGAATATTTTAATTTGGTGTTTCCCAGTGGAAAAATACAGACATTTCCTTACTGTTATTATAAAAATGAAATTTATAAGCCAAAGTAATCTGAAGAGGGAAATGGGAAATTGTGTATGTTTGTGTGTGTGTGTAATTAGGGAGATAAATATAGAAAAAGGAAGAAGTTATCAGTAAGAATATATCTGAACAAGTCATAAAAGTATATTAACTACTTAAAATACCTATAATAAATGTAAATCAGTATATTAGTATATATAAGTTGCTTAAATAAAAAATTTCCACCTTTGCTGACAATGTTCCTCTCCAAGAATCATAGACCATTTAATAAAAGCCCCAACATTAGGCACAAGAAGCCATCTTTTGAGTAGCTGGTCAAGGTTGTCCAAGAGAGTCCCTAAAAACTATTGATACTGCCCTTTGATATACTCCATAGGTGGAAAATAAGTCACTATTGTTGAAAACACCATGAGCTTTGGACATAGTGCCAGATGCCCTAGGCTAAATCTGACTTGAAAGCCTGACTCTTTCTTGAAGACTAACTTTTATGGAACCAGAAGGAGCCATACAAATTTATGAAGCGTGGAAGCAGCCGACAGTCTCACCTAGCTACGACACCGATTGTACTCCCACTCAGATGCTTTAAGCAATGCCTTTATGCCTTTTGTTGGTAGAGATTGATAACTCTTCCCACCACTTCAAGGGGACACATATTTAGTATGAATAAGCGATCCGTAAAATGTTCAGCTTTCAGGATGGTTTGCTGATTTTTTCTTCCTCCTGGTTTTGTGTCAAACTAGTTGTAGAACATCCCCTCCTAATTGGACAGAACATTTCATAACTCTAATTCACTTAATCGTGGTAATGTATTTATTGAGTAATGATGTGCTTCAATGAGGGTATGCGTATAAAGTTTTCTTTACAAATTGTTGCTAAATGAGCATGTCTGCATCGCATATTGATGGAGGAAGGTGAGGCACAAAGAGATAGCTTGCTTGTGTAATGCAAGCTTGAGCAAGGGGTAGAAGTACAGTTGAAATACAGTTTTGACAGATTTCAAGATCTGTGTGCTTTAAAAATTGCTCTAGATAGATTTTAGAAATTTATTTATCACCTAAAATGTCATAATAGCGCTCTCTTTTTTTACCCCTGGTGGAGCAGTGGTTCTCAGCCTGTGCATCGACCCCTTTGGGGTTGAATGACTCTTTCACAGGGGTCGCCTGAGACCATGAGAAAATGCAAATGGTTACACTATGATTCATAACAGCAGCAAAGTTATAGTTATTAGGTAGCAACAAATATGATTTTATGGTTTAAAGTCACCACACTATGAATAACTGTATTTTTAAAAAAGATTTTATTTATTTATTCTATGTCAGTACACTGTAGCTGTCTTCAGACCCTCCAGAAGAGGGCGCCAGATCTTGTTACGGATGGCTGTGAGCCACCATGTGGTTGCTGGGAATTGAACTCAGGACCTTCAGAAGAACAGTCAGTGCTCTTAACCACTGAGCCATCTCTCCAGCCCTGAATAACTGTATTTTAAAGGGTTTTAGCATTCAGAAGCTTGAGAACCAGTGCTGTAGAGTAAGTACTCTTGGTTGACTTCTAGGTGTATTTTGAGAACCACTGCTGTAGAGTTAGTACTCTTAGTTGACTTCTAGGTGTATTTTTTTTTTTTTTTAAGGAACAGGACATATCCTTCAACAACAGACACTGAGGAAATCCTGAGAATCATAAGGACATATTTTAAAAACCCATACTACACCAAATTCGAAAAGCTTTAAAAAAGGGGGGTTAATTTTCTAGATAGGTACCAATAATCAAAGTTAAATTAAGATCAGCTTTAAAAAAAAAGTCCTGTGAGTTGCGACTTCCACAGGGTCACATATCAAATATACTTCACAATTCAAAACAGTAGCAAAATTACAGTTAGGAAATAGCAATGAAATAATTTTACCATTAGTGGTCACTACAGCATGATCGACTGTATTAAAGGGTCACAGCATTTGGATGGTTGAGAACCACCGATTCAAATATACTTGTAATCCTTAGTGAAATGAAAGCAGTCATTAAAAAGTTCCCCCCCCCCCCCCCCCCAAAATAAAAAACCACCCAGGGCCAGATGGTATTAGAGTAGAATTCTATCAGACTTTCAAATAAGTATCAACACCAATACTCCTCAAGTTATTTCACAAAATAGAAACAGAAAGATCATGTGGTCACAGTGACTCTGATCATGCGGTCACAGTGACTCTGATCATGAGGTCACAGTGACTCTGATATTCGAGCCACATAAAGACTCAACAAAGAAAGAGAATTACAGACCATTTCCCTTATGAATATAGATGGAAAAATACTCAATAAAATATTTGCAAACTAAATCCAAGAACGCATCAAAAGGATCTCCATACCATGACCAAATAGGCTTCATCCCAGAGATTCAGGGATGGTTTAACATACAAAACCCAGCAAATGTAGTCTACCAGATAAATAAACTAAAAGACCCCGCCCCACGTGATCATCTAATTAGATAATGAAAAGCCTTTAGCAAAACTCATGATAAAAGTCCTGAGAGATTATGGATACAAGGGACATATATAAACATATATAAAGACATATCTAAAGACAATTTACAGAAATCCTGTAGTGATTTCTTTCTTTTTTTTTTTTTTTTTCCATGGGTAAAATACTCCTTTATCATTTATAGAACACACTGAAATAGAGCAACCCCTCTGAACAGAAACAGTAGGCCCCGGCTTTCTGTAAGCTCCCAACAGAACACAAACCATGGCCTTGAAAGAGTTCCTTTTCCTCCAGGGCGGTGGTGGCGCATGCCTTTAATCCCAGCACTTGAGAGGCAGAGGCAGATGGATCTCTGTGAGTTCAAGGCCAACCTGCTCTACAGAGAGAGTTCTAGGACAGCTAAGGCTATTAGATGCTTTCTCTCAAAAAACAAAACAAAAAAACAAAACAAAACAAAACCAAGGGTTCCTTCTCCAGAAGGAAGGGGAAGGAGGCAGGGGGAGACAGTGTGCATGTAAGACCCGATTCCACAGGACTTAGTCAGCATCACTGACGCTCCACACCCCTTGCCTTATAGCCTGGCTTTGGTGTTGTTGGTCCAGCAGACCTTGGTCTGGGGGTGTGCCCCACTCAGTCCACCTCCATCTTCTTATTCCGCAGAGAATCGATGAAAGCTTGCCACTCCGCTGGGTAAAAGCGCTTATAGACATTGATCTTATTCCGGATCTGTTTTGGGGTGTCTTGGTAGTAATTCTTCTCGTCCCGGGCCATGGCCTTATAGTCCTCCCCATGATTCTCCACCATGTACTGAACATAGTCAATGAGGTCCCGAGACAAGGTATTTCCTTTCTTCTCTGGGAGGCTGGCTTCTGCCTCCAGGTCATTTACCACATAGGGCTTCCGTACAAGATCCCTGGGTCTCTCCTCCGTGTCTACCTCCATGGCCTTTACCTTTCTCTTACGGAGGGGAACCGCCTTGTTGGGGTCCATGGCCAACCCCATCTCCGCCAGGTTCTGCCGCACGGATTTGGTGTGATCCCAGGCATGTCGGATGTGGGAGCACTCGATCCGTGGCGCTGCCTTCCGACGAGCATTCCGGTTCAGACGCTTTCGGTTGACATTGTAACCGAACTTCTGCCTCCGAGTCTTTCCCTTAGCCTTGGGCATCTCGCAAACTGCCGCAACAGCAGCTCAAACTCTCGAAACAGCAGCACAAACTCAAGAACCACGTTCTCAGACCCTGTAGTGATTTCTATACATCAGATTAAATGGAGAAAAACTCAAAGCAATTCCACTAAATTTAGGAAAAGACAAAGCGGCCTTCTCTCTCCATATCTAATCAATAGAGTACGAGTTTTAGCTAAAGCAATAAGAGTTGAAGAAGGTAAAGGAACTACAAATTAGAAAGGAAGAAGGTGAAGTTATTTGTGGATGGTATGATAGTATTACATACATATATTAATATAGACCCATATTTACCACCCTGCACAAAACTCAAGTCCAAGTTGATCTAAGACCTCAAAATAAAACCAAATATACTGAACCTGATAGAAGAGAATATGGAGAATAACTTTGAACTCATTGGGGAGTCTCAACTGGCCATCTCTTGCATCCAGGCAAGGCTTCCAGTAGTAGGACTGGGTTGCATTCAACTGAGTTGTTGGCCAAGGGGGTCCAACAGAAACCCCCGAACAACCCAGACTAATGCCATGACAAAGGGTTGCTCTCTGCTAACTGACCACAGGGCCCAGTTGCTGAGGACAACATCGATAGAACTCACAGAACATGGAGAAGTCAAGCTGGTGCCTGCATGGAGCCTTCACCTCTACGTTCTAATCTCTTTGGTGTTGGAGAAACATGGTCACCAAGACATGTTTTATGGGACTCTTGGGTATGAGAATGAGTTGGTCTCTGACTCTATTGCCTGCACTTAGGACCCTTTTCCTTTTGTTGGCTTACTGTGTCCAACTTTGATGTGAAAAGTTCTGCTTCGTGTTATTTCATTCTATTTTGCTGTGTCTGGTTGTTCTCTCTCAGAGAGAAACCACAAAACCGTTGACCTACAATCTGTCCTGACTGCGAAGTATGCTAGAGCAATGGTAGCGCAGAACTTACGGTAGTAGCCAACCAATCTCTGATTTGACTTAAGGCCTACTCTGTGAGAAGAAACCCACACCACTGCTTGGGTAACCAAGAACTAGAGTCTAGAGCCCAGAGATCTAGAGTAAAACCAAACATGTTTGATCTAAAAAAAAAAAAAAAAAAAAAATCAAGAAAATGATTTGGGATGGTATTCTGCTATACTCATAGATCACTGTCTTATCCAGCCGTCATCAAAAGGCTTCCTCCAGCCCCAAATGAGAATTGATGCAGAGACCCACAGCCAGACATTATACAGAGAGAGAATTTAAACTCTCTTTAGAGCTCAGGGAATCCTGCGGAAGAGGAGGCAGAATGATTGTAAAAGCCAGAGTATGTAGAGGACACTAGGAACAAAAGGCCCTATGAGTCAACTAAGCAAGGTGCATATGAGCTCACAGGGACAGAAGCAGCAAGCACAGGACCTCATGGGTCTACACTTTTCCTCTGTATTTAATTATAACTATTAGCCTACTATTTTTACGGGACTCTTGACTATGAGAATGTGTAGGTCTCTGACTCTATTGGTTACTCTTGGAATTCTTTTCCTCCTGTTGGGTTGTGTTCAACTTTGATATGATTTTTTTTTTTGCTTCACCTTATATTTTATTTTGTCATCTTGGGTTGTTATCTCTTAGAAGCCTATTATTTTCTAATGAGAGAAAGAAAGGGAGTGGATCTGGAGGGGAGGGGTCTGGGGAGGGAATGAGGAGTAGAGGGAGGGAAACTATAATCAGGTTATATTGTATGAGAAAAGAAACTATTTTCAATAAAATGTTTAAAACACTTTTTTAAAAAAAAATATATGTTTATGTGTGTGGGTATGTGCACACGAGGAGCCAGAGGAAGCCAGAAGAAGGCACCTGATGTCCAACCCTAAGATCTGGAGTTACAGGAGGTTGTGAGCTACCTAACAAGATGCTGGGAATACACTTGAGTCCTCTGCAAGAACAAAGCATATTGTCAACTGGTGAGCTACCTTTCCATCTCCCCAGGAGCTCCCCACCCCTCAGTTTTTCTATTGTTATTGGCCTGTTTAGGCTTTACAGTTTTCTCTCTTAAGTCTTGGTGTTTTCATTGATATTCTCTATGATTCTCATTTTCTTTATCTTAGCTATTGCTGTTTGGAGTTTTATTATTACTTGCCTGCTGCTAAGCTTGCCTTGCATTTGAATACTTCTTTTATTCCCCTTCCTCAATCACAACAGTAGGATATTTATTCAGGACCTTCTGTTTTTAATGTAGGCATGGATTTCCATAAACTTTCATCTTAGAATTATTATTTTTAAGACAGGGTTTCTCTGTGTAGCCCTGGCTGTACTGGAATTTACTCCAGCTGGCCTTGAACTCAGAAATCTGCCTGCCTCTACCTCCTAAGTGCTGGGATTAAAGGCATGCGCCACCACTGCCTGGCATGTTTTTTAAAAATTTATTATCTGTCCTGGTTTTTGTTTAGGAGTACATAGTTAATTTCTATGCCCCTGTAAAATTTCTGAGATTCCATTATTTTTTTTTTAAATACCATTGAAAATAGAACTAGGCATGATTTCTGCAACCTTAAAATAGGTAAGACTGGCTGTGTGGGTTCCTCCAGAGATTGTTCTATGCACAAGAAGTAATGTGTGTTCTGCCACCATGGGGTGGATAGTTCTGTGTGTATCTATTAGGCATATTTGATCAAAGTTGAATAAAATTTTAATTTTTTTAGTTAATTTTAAGCCAGGTTTATATATCTATTGTTCAGAGTCAGGAATTGGAGTCTCCTACCACTATTGTGCTGATATTTCTTTCCTCATACACGTTAATATTTTCTGTTGATTCTTAGCTTCTTCAGTTTTTGATGAATGTATAACTGTTATATTTTCTTGATTGATTAATTCTTTTATAGATATTTCTATATAGGTATAGGTATAGATATAATTCCAGATAACTGACAGCTGGACAGCTTTTGACTTGGCATCTACACTTTTAAAGTATTGTTAATATTGTCACTAATTAGGGTGTTTTTCAAATACTCTTTTTTATGTGCTTGTTTTAAAAATTATAATTATGTCATTTCTCCCTTCCTTTCCTCCCCCAAAGCCCTCCCACAGACCCCACACTGCTCTCTTTCAAATTCATGACGTCTTTTTTTTATTTTTAATTTTTAAAGACTTTTATTTATTTATTACATCTATGTATGCGAGTAGCCTGTAGCTGTCTTCAGACACACCAGAAGAGGGCATCAGATCCCGTTACAGATGGTTGTGAGCCACCATGTGGTTGCTGGGATTTGAACTCAGGACCTCTGGAAGAGCAGTCAGTGCTCTTAACTGCTGAGCCGTCTCTCCAGCTCATGATGTCTTTTTCTTTTTATTGTTATCACATGCATATGTGTATCTGCATATATATTCCTAACTATACCTCATCAGTTTATATAATGCTACTTGTATGTATGTTTTCAGGGTTAACCATTTTGGGGATTATCTTCTATACCTTTACTTTCAGCTTCTATATTTTCTTAAATGTAATAGACATATTTGGATTTTTTTTATTAGACTAACATTTTGATTAGAGAATTTATTGCATCCAAAGTTCAGGTTTCATTGACAGATAAGGAATTACTTGTGCTCTTTTGTAATTTATTTTTGATTGTTTTATAGAACAAAGATTCTTTTGCTAATTATATGCTCTTATGATTTTTATCATTTTCTATAGTGATAACCTTTGGTCATTTTCTTTTAATTATTTGTGTATTTGCTGGCTTTTGAGATTTTTTTTTTATGACATATGCTATGAAATGGCTTTAACAAGCCATTTAAAGCCGAAAACAGCTCCAGATACATAGGAACACATACCTTCTAATCCTCCCTACACAATTTATATTTTTAATATGACAACTTTTATTTTGTGTATGGTATATTCCTTAACAACTTGGTGTAGCTTTGGTCATTTTTGTCATTTTGTTTTTATGTTTTTCCTTATCGTTATTGCTCATCTCTTTTTCTCAAACTTCATTACCTAGGTTTTCTAGGTTTGGGGACAAAGCCCAGTGTCATTTCCAGCTGTTTGTTGTGTAGTATTATTGTTCTGACCGGGCAGTGAACGGTTTGGATCTTTTTTCCTTTTGCTGATTCGCCCTACACCTTACTCACACTATCCAGTAACCAGTGACCAAACCTTTGCTTTGTCTGAGATCTCAGATCCTAGGATGTGAGGAATTATACAAAGAAAGCTGGCTGGATGAAATTCTTCAGCTCATCATTAGTAGTTTATGTATTTTATAAACAATATTTTCCTTGACTTTGTTCTCCCACAAGGGACACAGTCCTTTTCAATTTCAGCCTCAATAACGCACTGCACGAAACAAATTCCTCATAGTACAAAGCATTCCGAAAATTGCTAGAAAGTATTAGACATAATAGGAAGGTTGAGCTTATACGTTCTTAATTGCGTACAATCAAATGTGTATATTGTATGAAACTAACCTAATTTTGTTTAGACAAGTTGGGTAACCGACACGCTACAAGACATAACCACAGATTACAAGGCTTATAAGTGTGGATTTCTCTGGAGTAGAACACATTCTGGAGAACTCTTTCTTTTTAAAATTAGCAATGCAAGTCAAATTATCACGGGCACATAGCTGCGGCGTAACATAAATCCAAGGCATTAAGCATTAATATTTTATTCACTTTCCCCCACCACATTGAACTCAGTCTTCTCTCCTCGAGCTGAATTTTGCTGATCTGGTAATTTTGCATTAAAATAGAAAGGGTTTGCTAGTGCTTGCTAGTTCATTTTTAATCGATATTTTTTTACAAAATACCGTGTGTGTATGCGTGTGCGTGTGTGTATGCGTGTGTGTGTAGTTGTCTCTGTGCTCATGTGTATATGCATTTGTGTGTGTAGATGCCAGAGCCCAACCTTGGATACCGCTCTTAGTGAGTCATCCATGTTGTTATCTGGGACAGTCTCACTCACAGGGACCTAGGGCTGCCAAATTTGGGTAGACTGATCTCCAGGGATCTGTCTGTGTGTGCTTCTCCAGTGTACGGATCACTGGTGTGAGCCACTACACTTGACTTTTTATGTAGATCCTGGGGATAGAACTTAGGTCTACACACTTCCACAACAAACACGTTATCAATTAATCTATCTCTTGAAGCCCCAAGAAGTACTTTTTCCCCCTTTGACTGTCACTTGTATTTATTGAACGCATTATTAACAGCAGACTACTCAGGGAATGTTTTGAACATGTCACTGTCCCCATCCAGATTCTCCACAAGTTACAGGGATCTAAATTGCAATGTTCCAACTTCCAGGACAATTATTACAAACTAATTATTTATCTCTACTGACTGAATCTCAAATCTACATGCAGATTATGAGTGTTTACTCAAGGCATGGTACTTACATTCTAATGAAAGAAAACAAATAGTAGCATCATTTTTTACTATGTCAGTAGAAGACAATGAGACTGCTTGTCTTTTCAATAATTATGGACTTAGGAAAACAAGAAGCAATCTTTGTAAGTTGACATCCTCTTTTTCCAGATCCTCTTGGCACTGTGACACACAGATTCGTTTTCAGTGTTGTCCTCCATCTCTAAGAGTTGTGTATTCATGTCCAGGGAGACCACAAAGAGTGAGATTAAATGGAAACTCAGACAACTCTTTGAAACAGTACAAGTCACATAAAGATTCCTTAGGACCATTATGTAATTATCTGATTTCACAAAAAATTTAACTGTCTCTGCTTGTGAAAAGCATTTAGCAGCAGAAAGGATTAATACAAAGTGACAGGTTTGCTACAGACAACCTAGGCAGACATGCCTCCAAGTAGAAGGACCCCAAATCTACATGGCCTATGTTTTTCTTTTTAATTTGTTTTGTGCATTAATATATTGTACATATATTTATGTAGTATCTACTTATGCAACGCAGGGTGCTAGGGGGTGGTAGACAAGGCATGACACTTACTTTCTTTTTTAAAAATTAATTAATTAATTAATCGTATGTATATGAGTACATGGTAGCTGTCTTCACACCAGAAGAGGGCATTGGATCCCATTACAGATGGTTGTGAGCCACAATGTAGATGCTGGAATTGAACTCAGGACCTCTAGAAGAGCAATCAGTGCTCTTAACCACTGAGCCTTCTCTTGGTTAGTTGTGATGACATGTTTTGTATGGATAGAAACTTCTGGAAAGTTCTGAGAAATGGAATCAAATTCGAACAACTATTTAAATAATGCAGTAATACAAGGTAAACGATAAGATGGAGATGGATAAGAACGGAAGTGGGTCCGTTGGAAACCATTGCGGAGTTCATACGATACTGTATAGGTGGAAGGGGAGTAGTCATGTCTTCCATGTTCTGTGGGAGAAGCCATCTTGTGCCTTTACACATCTGTGCATTGGTGCTTAAATTATAACTGGACCATGTTACTTTAGATAGCAAAGGACAAGAAACCAAGTAATAACATTAAATAAGGAAATTATTAATTAATTCTAATTAATTCATACCGTGGATAATTATTATTTAAAAAGGAAATATATCAAAACTAATAAGTTTAGTATTTTCAGATATGTGGTTTTCAGCATGAAGACCTAGATAGAGATGCACGGGTGTTGCATATTGAAATCATACACTATTACTATATCAGACCCTAGCAGACATTTTATATCCCTGTGTGTTTATTTTACGAAAGTCGGTGCTCCAAAATTTGGTGTGTGTGTGTGTGTGTGTGTGTGTGTGTGTGCTTACGATTGCTAAATCATCTCAGTGAATTGCTCCTTTTATTTATGTATAGTGACCTGCTTTATCTCTTTTGGCTAACATAACGAATTGCAAGAAATGCTTTCAATATTGGAGTAAATTTTTCTCTTTCCTTGAAAATCGGATTATGCCAGTTAAGTTCACGGAGGTGTGCTGATGGATCTGGGAGCTCTTGTCTTTCTCATAGTTTGAGCTGGTGCTGCGCCAGTACTGGACAGTTTACTGGGTGTCCTTCAGAGTGGTTGTCATTCAATTTTCCTTCTCTGCACCTGTGCGCCCTCTGCTGGCCACATTTGGCTTTGCGGCCTGTGAACAGGGTCGTTTCATCCTTTCCAGATTCCTGAGCTCACACTCCCTGGAGTGGTAAATGTTCCCGCAAGGGGTGTCTCTCAAATATTTTGGGAGTAGGGAAAACAACCACAACTCTGAAATCTGTTCACGTAGATGATGTGTTTTCATACTTTGAAGGCCCCCTGGGTATTAACCACACACTCCTGGAGGGATGCATCTAAAGACGTCAAGTCTGTTGATGGCTTTTCTGAGCTCTGAATGCAACATTGGTACTCCAGAGGCCGATACACCCATTGACTTTGTGCTCAAAGCTATTGGACTCTATGGTTACTTCCAGGCTCTGAAATATTGCTCTTGACCATCAAAGATGAGGCTATGCTATTCCCTGCCTGAGTTGAGCCTTCTAAAACCTGCTCACTTTGACTTATCAGCATGCTTGCTTGCTCTCTACATCTGCCTCTCTGGATATTTCCTCGACCCTGAAGCTGCAACAGGCCGCACGGAGGCTCCTGACCTGTCATGGCTGCCTGTTCCGAGGTCTGCAGGGCTGTTCAGTTTTTAATAATAAGTTCCCTTTCATCATAGTGTCAGGCTGCTGCCCTCTGAGTCGTATAGTGCCACACAACAGAATTGCTGTCTTTAGACATCTTCAGAAATCGGAGCCATTTAGAATCAGTCTCACCAATCTATGCAACTGGTTTTGAGGCTTGTGAGAGTTGGGGGGGGGCTTGTCCCAAGGGGGAAGACTCCCCACCATGTCTCACTTGGCTTACCTTTTGCAGGTGACTCCTGGCTTCCCATCTCCTAAGGAGCGGCATGGCTGAAGTTGCTTGTTATTTATTGCTTTTTTCCCCCCTTTTCTTTTACACCTATTGTTTTATTTGAGTTTTCATGTACCTTTTACTTCTTTGGAATTTCTCAAGCTCTTCCCTTGTTCTCCTTTGAATATTTTCCTATTGTGACCCTCCCCTTCACTGAGTAGCACAGAGGCAGCTTTAAGGCCACCACGTTACTCGGAACTCCACTGTAGGCTCACTTCTGAGAAGAAAGCATCACCAGTTCCCATGTCAGTATATATAACCAGAACGGTTTTCATATCCATACCTGAATATAATGAAGTTAGTGTGGGTGTGAGATATGGTTAACAAATGTTGGCATTTGTCACTTGGCGGAGAACAGACTTAAAAAGTGTGTAAGTGGCACCTACAGACATCACTGAATGAGAAAGGACGCATCTCCAGACACGCTGGGAGACAGAGAAAGGAATCTAGAACTGAAGGAGAAATAGCCTTAGGTGCAATAACTAAGGATCGCTCCAGCTCTGTAAGGAGATGGAACTGGGCTGGGCGGTGGTGGCGCACGCCTTTAATCCCAGCACTTGGGAGGCAGAGGCAGGCGGATTTCTGAGTTGGAGGCCAGCCTGGTCTACAGAGTGAGTTCCAGGACAGCCAGGGCTACACAGAGAAACCCTGTCTCCAAAAACACACACAAAAAAAACAAAAAACAAAAAAACAAAAACAATTTAAGGAGAAGGAACTGAAGTTGGATACCAAAAACTCAGTGTATCTTCTATGTGTAGTTTTATATAGTTTTGCATGATAAAGCGTATACACGTCTTAATTAAAATTATGTTCAGTGTTGGAGGCTGAGAAGATACGTGCAGTTGCTCTGCGAGTATGGAGTACTTGCGCATCCATATAAAAGGCTGGGTTTCATAAACCCAGCTCTGGGAAGGCGGAGCTAGAGGACCCCTGGGGCTCGCCTGATGGCCAGAGCGGCCTAATGAGTGAACTCCAGTCCCCAGTGAGAGAGCCTGTCTCAAAAAACAAGGGGTGTGTCTCCTGGGAGATGACACCTAAAGTTGACCTCTGGCCTCCACACTTTTGCACGTGCACTACTTGGGCACACATTAGCATCTGGAAGAACACACACACACACACACACACACACACACACACACAAATAAAAAAAATCTTTTCAGTATAAACCAATCTAAGAAAAGATTGAATTTATAATGTTTTGCACGTATGTGAACATATTAATTACTTCTGAGGTCACTAATGTGAAATGAGCAGACGCCTACATCTGAATACTTACGAGTGTATTTTCAGCTACAATGAATGATCAAGTAGAAAAAAATGTATAGGATGTTAAAGATGGACTTAATTCATTTGGTCTTGAGTCATTAGACTCAGATTTTTTTAAAAATTAAAGATGTACTCATTGTATATACATGTGTGTCTGTGTATGGGTATGTGAACATGAGTGCTGTGTCCTCAGAAGAGACTGCTGGATGTCCTGAGCTGGAGTTACAGGCGGCTATGAGCTGCCCTCTGTAGATGCTGAAGATGGGATTTGGGTCCCGTATAAGAGCAATACCTGCCAATAAGCACTCAGTCATCTCTGTAGCCCCAGATTCATATTTCTTAAGCCATATTTAGACCTTATCTTTGAGAAACTTCTTTATGGTTTTGACCTTTAGCTGATAGTTTTCTTCTAGAAACCTATGTGTGTAAGCAAGAACATGAGGCTTTAAAGTAACCTTTGGTAGTTAGAGCAGTGCTTGTATGTGAACCTCCGTCAAAGCAATTCTGGGGAGGGGAGGGGTTTATTCACCTTCTGAACTCTCATGTGTGTCCTCCACTGAGAGACTGGTCATCTGGCCAGCCAGGCTTGGCCTACCGTAGTTCCTCACATTGAGCATTTGGCACATTAGCTGACTGCTGACCAAATGGCACTTTTAACAAGCCTTGTTGATCCCTGATCCACTTTTTCTTCATCTGCTTTGACTTTTAAAGTTATTGTAAGTGAATAGCATCTCATGGGAGATGGGGGAAAGAAGGTTCTCTCTCTCTCTCTCTCTCTCTCTCTCTCTCTCTCTCTCTCTCTCTCTCTCCCTTTTGGAAAGCTCATTCATTCAGTTTTTTAACAAACTGCCAGAAATCCCTTATTGTTTACAAATTGTTCCATTGTGTCCTGTTTATTTGCCAAGAAAAATCTTGCACCATACCAACTTGTGTTAGTAAAACAAACGGCTCCTTTCACAATACGGCTCAGTGTGTTTGTATATTTACATGGCTTTCCCAGCCATGCTCCTGGAGGAGAGATTCAGCTACATTTGCACATGTTTTGATTTCCCTTGTGTATAAGTTTTGCCTCACAAAACTAGCTCCCAATGAACCCACAGGCCGTAGATTAGTTGAAGGCACTTTGCTATGTCTCGGTTGAACAGATTTTCGTTGGAGTCTTTGAAGCAAATAGGGTGTTTGTGGGGAGTCTGAGCCTGTTTGAGTATTCGGGCAAATTATGAATGAGAAATGACTGTGCTGCCTGCGTCCCGTGTGGCTGAAATGATCAGATAGTTACTGACACTTAGCTGGCCATTATGTCTCTTGGGATGGTAACAAGTAGCGGTTTTTGACAGGCTCTCAGATATGGTATAAGCTTGTTTGGGTAATCTGGACTTGGGTCAGCTCTTGGGTCACTAATACCACCTTGTATGTTTGATTGACAATGCTTCCAAATAATTTGTGGTTGGTCAATAGTGTCAGAAAACATTTTTCTAAGTTCCAAGTAATTTACGATTTACACGATTTAGTTCTCAGAAGGCCTGATAGACATTTTCAGCAGCTTTATCCTGAACGTCACACACCCATCCACTTGCTTGGTGGGTGATTATGAAGTAAGGGTGATAATTTCAAACTCAGTATAATGAGGACCCAATATACTAGTGTAATAAAACATCTAGCACCATACCAGGTATCCGTAAACAAGAACTACTGCTGTTATAATTGATTTGACTAGGATGATATTGGCCATGTCTGTGGATGGAAGGGTGAATGAATTTTCATGAAAATGAGGACATACACAGACAAGCTTTCATTCTGGCCCTTGATATACCAAAAAGGATCTTTAGAAATGGTGCCAAGCTGAAAGTGTGCTTAAGCCTTTTTTTTTTTTTTTTTTTTTTTTTTTTTTTTTGAGACAGGGTTTCTCTGTGTAGTCCTGGTTGTCCTGGAACTCACTCTGTAGGCTGGCCTCGAACTCAGAAATTCACCTGCCTCTGCCTCCAGAGTGCTGGGATTAAAGATGTGCGTCACCACGCCCGGCTCCGCCTAAGCCTTTCTTAACCTCTCAGTATCCATGGGGTTTGACTCATAGCACGAAGACTCTTTTCATTCAGTGTCTTCTAAATTTGCTTTGGGTTCCACCTGGAAAGAGTTTTAGAAATCTCCATCCTCTGAACCAAAAAGAATCTCTAGGTTTTGAAGGACTCCAGTGAGTATGTTGACATTCACTGCAGCACAACAGCATCTGACCACAGGCGTGGGCCGACACAAACCATCTACGTCTCATGATGAAAAATTTAACATCAACCTAAAACCCTGCCAACCCTTTGGTCATTCTTCCGCTGTGTAGTTGTCACTGAAGGACAGAGTAACATTGAGAAACCTCGAGAGACATTTCAATTTGTGTGCCCATTTCCCCTCCCCACCCCCCACCCAACATAATGAATTTGGCAGTAGAGGAAGGCAGCCGGGAGCCAGGGAAGTTCTCAACTCTGCCATTCACGGGAAAAGTGAAAGCGGATGCTATTGTTTAAATGTGTTGTCCAGTGGTTCATCTGATGGAGTCTTGATCCTACTGGGGTGATGATGTGAGATGGCGGAATCTTTCTGGGAGTTGAGTGGGACTCAGCCAACAGTAATTGGAGGTTCAGTCCTCAGGAAGGGTTAGGGTTGTCTTTATGTGATCTTAACTAGAGGAATGAGCTTGATTCCTGTATTATCCCCTGTCTAACCTACCCTTACCACATGCTCCCTCCACGGAGCCGTCCATCATGATGTGACACAGCCAAGGAAGCTCTTAGCAGAGGCTAGCCCAGGCTTTACCTTTCAGGCTCCAAAGCTGAGCTTTTCCTTGATAAAATACTGATTTTCATGCATTCTTGTTTTTTAAAAAATGCAACAGAACATACAGCTGGCTTTGAAAAGCATCCTTTTCTGTCAGTTTATACTACATACAGGATTGCTGACTAGGAGAGCTGTGTGTGTGTGTGTGTGTGTGTGTGTGTGTGTGTGTGTGTAAGAGAGAGAGAGAGAGAGAGAGAGAGAGAGAGAGA
>NC_034600.1:49132699-49140002 GCF_900095145.1 Mus pahari | reverse complement strand
AGAGAGAGAGAGAGAGAGAGAGAGAGAGAGAGACAGAGACAGAGACAGAGACAGAGACAGAGACAGAGACAGAGAGAGACACAGAGAGAGACTAGTGATTTAGTTTTTAACTTTATGGGGTCAAATAAACAAAACTTATTGAATTACATAGAACTATGAGGGAATATATTGACAGATGCTGAACCAAGTGGGATAGTTTTCTTATTGCTTAAGCCTCTGATTGGTTTTGGTCCTTGGGTGTGTGAGAAACTGGTTTCCAGGCAACCATTAGACGGAGCTGGATGCAGATTATACATGCTGCTTGACAATCAGTACCAATGTATGGCATGCTGGGAAGTCCATCTCAGGATGCAAATCAGAACCAGTTCTATGTGGGGGAAAAGGTCAAGGCATGATCTATAAAGATGGGTACAAGCTCCCAATCAAGAATTCTTTTTTTTTTTCCAGGTTAGCTGTAATGTTTAGGACCTGGGAAACTAGAACTGTGACACAGCCTCTGCCTGATAGCATGTATATGGTTGCCTCCACCATTAAATAAGTCTGTTAGTGACAGCAATGGCTGCCGTGTGAAGAGTTCTTCATGAGAAAACCAGCTTCCAGTTCCCCAGCTCCTACATTCCCATGCTCCATCCAGTGGTTTTTGTGACATGGATTCATTAGCTATATTTAGTTAATGTTGAAAACAATAACGGCGGGCATACCTTCAACAGGGAAGAGGGCTTCTCATGCGTGCATTTTATTTACTGAATCCCATCTTCCTCCCCTTTTTTCCTTCCCTTTAGTTTATCTGATCCACCCCCCCCACACACACTTTGTATGTTTTAAGGTTATTGTTTCTAACTGAATTATAAACTTCTTTTGAAGTTGCCTTACATTCTTTTTTGCAGTGAGTCATATTACTAACAAACAAATAAAAAATAAATATTCCTTAGTAATAATCGGACCACCCAGTTGAGACCTGCTGGTATTTCCCCCCACGTCATGGCAAGGGTAATGGCAAAGCTGTTTCATTGTCCTCCCTTTCTCTGAAACTATTTTCCTTTGACTTTGAAAATTCTCAAGAAAGAACAAATAGTCCACTTGCTTCCAAAACTGCCAGCAAGTTCAAGGAAATCATATCAGAGTTAGTTCATATATGGGACAAAATTTGACCTCTTCCCCCCGCCCTCTCCTGATTACAGGCTGAGGCGTAGGTCAGGTCTGACCTGATATTTAGGAGCTGCCTGCTGGGCAATTTGTCACCATTCCACAATAGTCCAGTTCATCATCTCACACCGAGAGCAGGGCCATTGCCAGCTTGGGGACCAGATGGTAGAATGATGAAAACACTGACTATTGGTAGATTCCAGAGTGGCAGAAAAGTCACTGCGTTGGTCCCCTTTGTTGAGTAGTTTTTAAACATTTACCTACGAGTCAATAAGAGAAACAACAAAAATGATTTCAGCACCAACCACTGGGAGCGGAGGTGAGAATGGAATGGGAATGCAGAAGCCACTCTCAGAGTTCATCTGCTGGGTATCTCTAAGAGCTGCTTCTCAACTCTGCCGCTGGTCAGGTAGCAGCTAGGGTGCTACCTGCAGCCTTTCCTGCAGGCTGCTGGCTCTGGGGAGGGACATGAGGCTCATCCTCATTTCCTATGAAAGGGACTGAGGATGTCAGAGTAAGTTGGAAAGGACAGAAGCTGGACAAGCAGCTGAAACTTCAGCTTGCACACGGGAAAATGTTGTCTAGTGACAGCCTGTCACTATGAGACAGAGAGAAGGGATCTTGTGTGACAATAATTTAGTTTCTATGAGTTTTAGTGTTGAATCATTATTAGTGGGTGAGGTCTTTTTCTTTTCTTTTCTTTTCTCTTCTCTTCTCTTTGTTTTGTGTGTCAAGTTCTCAATAAAAGTCAAGTCTCCACTGAATTTCATTATTCTACAGGGTACTACATTTCAATAATACTTAAAATTCCTTTCATGTCAATGGATTTAAATGTTATTTACG
This sequence comes from Mus pahari, assembly GCF_900095145.1. Lineage (NCBI taxonomy): Eukaryota > Metazoa > Chordata > Mammalia > Rodentia > Muridae > Mus > Mus pahari. Next base: position 49,138,013 of record NC_034600.1, on the reverse strand, counting down.
GGTAATTCTTGTAGCCTTTGAAGCTCTCAGCTGAGGTTCTGGGGTATGAACTCAGGGTTACCCTGTGGTATTGACTGTCTCTTACCCTCGTTTATGTCAGGAAGCTCTTCATGGAACTCAGTGTTATGCTCTCTGTACGTTCCTTTCAGAAGGAAAAAATATTTAAATGTGCCTTGCTCAGCCAAACACACACATTGTGTACCTTTTAGCATTTCTATTTGAATTGTCCTAAGAGAGGAGTAATTTATTTATTACGAATGCTGAAATGGGATGAAATACCAAGTATACAATTATCTTGAATTTTTTTTTTTTATTTCTGAGTTAAACTTACTTTCTGCATAATAATACACGGTCGAACCAAATCTCTGCAACAAACCCACCAATATTGAGCTTAGGAGGTTTCATGGTGTAAGGAAATCCTCTGTTCTTCCTGGGTTTAGAAAGTTACTTTTGATAAATGTCTACTAGAAGAGTCTTAGGAGTCTCAGAAAGCTATTCTCTGTTTCTGAGTGAAGTTATACGAGTATTTAGCAATTACTTAGGAATACAGACGATATTTTTCTCTCTCTCAGTGAAGCCAAAATGTGGTAATAATGGTATTTCAGGTCATGCGTTACATTATTCAACTGGTGTGAAATTTAACAATCTCAACATTTTTATTCTATATAGGGAGGCCTAATTCTTACTCATCTGTCTTTAATGATAAGTGTCATAGTTAGTATGCCTATATGATCATCCACTCTTGTAGTGACAAAGACTTCCTCAAAGGGGAGAAAGGATTTTACAGATAGATGAATTTTATAGACTAGATCATCTCTTAGGATGGTCTATATGCTCACTAGAATTTACCCAAAGGTTGCAAAGTAATGGGCTCAAAAGTAGCTTCAAAAAAAAAAAAAAAAAAAAAAAAGAACCAAAACTTGGTTTTCATATTTTGCTTTCCTATAATCCATCTCAACATTTCTTTTGTTCTGTTTAGATCTTAAGTTGTAGAAACATTGAACTCTCTGTGAGTTTTGTAGGAGATGGAAGTATTTAAATAAAAAAAGGTTCTGATCTGATGTTTGATATTTATACTACTCCATGAATATTGCTTTTACTGTATATTTAAACAATGTATTGAGGATGAGTGAGCTGGCCCATACACTGTCAGCCTGATACAAACCAGAGGCAGACAGGATGAGGGGCTTAGCCCTATGGATTCCACTAGAATACTGGGCTGTCTGCAAACACATCATGCCTTTCCCTGTTCACAGAGCGAATGACCAATGGTGAACTTTAAGGCAGAAATGATTTAGAGATGTTGCGTAGGGGTATTGCTAAACTTGATGGAAAAACCTGAGACTTACACACTGAGGAATTTCACCTTTGAGGCGAAGATTGGAATGAAGAAAGCTACGGAAGAATGTAGTAAGATTTTAAAGCTATCTTAACATATCTGGAGGGCTGAAACATGTGATGGTTATATATTTCGATTCCTTAGAAGGATCTACATTTTTTTCCTGTTAGAGGTACAATTAACAGTGCACAGACAATGGGGAATTCACTCTAGTAAGTTGTTCTTCTGCACGGGTGGCTAGAGGACCACCTTCCAATCACCAAAACACGGCAACTTTTCAAAGTAGCAGACTTGTCAAAAAATAATGGAGTTTTCCAGTCAATGCAGGCTTCAAATCTCTTTAACTGTATACAAGTTTTATTTGAAATGCTCAGTTGGATTCTATTTTTCTGCTTGATATGGAAGCCATCTCTAAGCTTAGAATCCATAAATGCAGATTAGTGGGTGAATTCCATGATGTCTTCTAACTGGCATCTGGTTTTAGTAGTGAAAGGAGAGGAGGGGAGGCTCAAAGTTTCATCCCTACTTAAGAAGTTACTGACAATTGACAGTTGCTGGCAGAGGAAACTGGGTCTGTGCCCCCAACACTTTCAGAGACTCAGGTTTTATGTCAGGGTCTTTGACCTTTTTTGAATCAGTTGCACAGGGTGGAATATAGAGGTCTAGTTTAATTTTTCTGGACGTGGACACCCAGTTTTGCCAGCACTGTTCATTTAAGAAGCTGTCTTTTCTTCAATGTATATTTTGAAGACTTTGTCAAAATTAAGTAGCTGTGGCTGTGTGTTTAACCCTCAGACTCTGTTTCCATCGTACTTGTCAGTGTCTTTGTTGTTACGCTGGTTTTGTTACCATGGTTGTGTAATAAAACACAATGCTCATTTTGCTTAGGTTTGCTTTCGACATTGAGGGTTTGTGCCAGTTAGGTTCTGTTAAACTGACACACACTAAAGCCACCAGGGGGAAAGAATAGCTCAAGTGAGGAAATGCTTTCATTGCATTGGCCTGTGAGCATGTCTGTGAGGCATTTTCTTGATTCAGTGGAATATGGGAGAGTCTAAGCCTCAGTGGGTGATGCTACCCATGGTTAGTCCTTGCTTGTGTAAGAAAGCAGGCTGAGTAAGGCATGGAGAGCAAGCCACTAAGAAGCACATCTTCATAGCTTCTGCTTCAGCTCCTATCTCCAGGTTCCTGAGTGCTTGCCCTGAATCTCTTCTGTGACAGATGGAGTAAGGGGAGTTTAAGCCAAATGAACCCTTTCCTCCTCCAGTTGCTTTGGGTCAATGATGTTTATCACAGCACTGGAAAATAAATTATGACAGGGTCTTAGGGACTTCACATGAATTATAAGATTTTTTTTTAAAAAAAAATATCTGTGAGTAATATGATTTAGGACTTTGATGGAGATTGAATTGAATCTATGGATTGCTTTTGGTCATGTACTACAGAAATGTGTGGCAGGTAGGGGGGACTGCTGGCTCTCTGCCAAAGTATTTTGGGAGATACTGTCTCAAAGGTCAGGGAGCAGAGAGCAGTAGAGAAGAAAGTGGTCTGCAAAATTCAACTTTGATATTAAACAGTGTACATATTAAACAGTATACAGTATACACACACACACACACACACACACACACACACACACACACACGCACGCGCGCGTACACACACACACACACACGCACGCGCGCGTACACACACACACGCGCGTGTACGCGTGTGTGCGTGTGTGTGTGTGTGTGTGTGTGTGTGTGTGTAGGTGGTAGGTGTGGACAGTCTTTGTGCACTCTCTTGCCTGAGCAGAGGCTCAGGCTGTTTCTCTGCACCTTAATTTCCTTAGTCTGGGGGCAGAGTCTCTTTCTTGGTTATTTGAATTGCTGTCTTCTGAGAAGACCTGAGCCTCTGTGATGCTGTACTTCTGTTAATCTTTGTGTTATTTGCTCTGCAACCAGAGGGTTGGGCCACGTGTACTATAACTAGATGTGTCTGTCAGTCCTTTAGGGACCAAAGAAGGCTGTTGGCAAGCATTTCTGCGACTCCTTTAGACTCTAGCTCCTTCAAGCATTCAGCATTGCTCGCTCGGCCATCTTCTTCGGATCTGGTGACTCTTTAGCCTGGGGCTCTGACAAGGTTCCCACTGCATAGAACCCCATGTGGTTCTGAATCCAAGTTTCCCCCTTTCGCTACAACCTTGTGCAAGACTGTTCTCAGAAAAGTGACACTTCCTCTGGGTTTCCAGAGTGGCTTACTGAGGCAAGACTTTTGGTTCTAGAGCTGTCTCACTACCTACTTAATAAGGGTCTGTTTAAGATAGCTTCTTGCCGTTGCTCCTGTCAAAGGCCAAGGCGAGAGGCTAACACATCCATAGGTGTGGGAACTCCAATTCCACTCAGCGATGATCCCAGTATTTACTATGCTATTTCACTCTATTTCACTTTCTCTTATTTTTCTTCTTTGATTTCCAGCCCCCAGTCTGCCAAGAAGGCTTTGTTCCTAGCACTCATGCTCTCTCTTTATTTCTGTAAATTATTGGGTGCTAAGAGTAGAGAGATGATTTGCTGAGGCTCCTTCATTGTCTTGAGTCCTGGCAAACTGCACGCACTTGCATTCAGAACTGATTACTTCCTTAATGGGACTGATTGGATTCTCTCTCCTATTTCTTTTTCTGGAGTGCCACTTCCTAACTGTCCCTGGGTTATGCCCTGGAGGTTCAAGTGGTCAGTCTATGGTGTTCTCTTCCATCTTTTCTGTGTCTTTGATTTCTTGACTGTTTTTAGTGTAGAAATCACATGCTTGGTGGTTTTTGCCATAGTCACTCCGGAAATTTCCAATAGACAATGGAATTCCATTCAGCCAGAAACATGAGTGAAGTTATTCCTTTGCAGGGAAATAGATGGACTTGGAGATCATAATGTTTCAAGAACTAGTCAGGCTCACAAAGACAAGAATTGCATGCTTCCTCTCCTGTGTGGGATCAAGGAGCATGACAGGTTCGAGGGCAATTACAGGTGTGGGAAGACAACAACAGAAAGGACAGATGGAGAGCAATGAATATAGCCGAAGTATATTATATGTTCCTATTAAGGTGTCACAATAAAACCCTTTACTCTGTACAATTAATATACATCAATAGATAACCACATGCAAAGAAGTGTATGTGGTATCTAAGCAGTTGCAGAGACACACAATTGAGAAGAAACAGCTAGTGTGTGCACCTGTTACATTGTTATAATCTGTGGTACTTTTTTTTGTTGCTGTGAGTCTTCCATTCTTTCCAGTCTTTTTGAAACTAACAGTATAAGAAAAACTAAAGCAGGGGCTGGTGAAATGGCTCTGTGGGTCAGAGCACTGACTGCTCTTCCAAAGGTCCAGAGTTCAAATCCCAGCAACCACATGGTTGCTCAGAACCATCCATAATGAGATCTGATGCCCTCTTCTGGTGTGTCTAAAGAGAGCTACAGTGTATTTACATATAATAATAAATAAATCTTTAAAAAAAAAAAGAAAAGAAAAACTAAAGCAAACAAACTAGATCTAAAAATATTAATACAGCAAAGAAAAATAAAATATAAATAGAAAGTACAAAGAGAATGATAATGAAGTCATTGGATCATACGAAGAAGAAAATGTAGCAGAGTTTTCATTTTTGTTAATACTATTTGAGACCTCATAAAGTTAACAGCAAAACTATTTTTAAATGTAATATATAGGACACTAAATACATTTTTTAGAAAAAAATAGCATGTTCTTTTGTTACACATGTTTTTTTTTTAAAAAGCTTATAATGGTTTTCACTTTGAATTTTATTGAAGCAAATGACTTTATAACATACAGCCAGATGTCAGTGTGCAAAATGAAGCATTGCGATATCTCTTTCCTAATAGTGTGGATGATTACAGAAGAGGAACATTGAAAATGCTGTATAACACGTCACAGACATATACCATTGAGAAGAAGCAGCGTGTGTGTGTGTGTGTGTGT
>NC_034600.1:49087827-49130084 GCF_900095145.1 Mus pahari | reverse complement strand
GGGAGTGGATGGGTAGGAGAGCAGGGGGGAGGGTATAGGGGCTTTGGGGATAGCATTTAAAATGTAAATGAAGTAAATACCTAATAAAAATTGGAAAAAAATTAGTGGGCTAGGGAATCAGGAGTTATGTGTCATTTTCTGGGTCCCTACCCAGCACATGTGGGAAGAAAATTGACCTAAGAGGTAAGTTAGTGCTTTAGCTTTGGAAACCAACAGAAAGTTCCTCTCTTACCCGCTGTAACTCAAACGGTGTCTTTGGCATGCATATGGACGCCGAGGATCCAACAGAATTTCCATTTTGATTTCCTGGAGATTGCTGAGGTCATTAAAGGAGGGTAAAAAAAAATCACAGGTACCCCAAGTCCCAAAGCCTTTGGTGATGTCTGACTCTTCATCAATCTCAGTTCAGCTTGTCCTTCTCCATACCCTTTATTGAGCAGTTGTGGTCCTCTCATCCCTAGAGTCCAATTTTAAAGTTCTATTTTTTTTTTTTAATTTCCTGAAAGGAAAAGAAAGGTTCCTTTGTTTCCGCTCTCCAGTTCTTAGTTCTCTCACCAGCTGCCCGATCCCTCTTATCTCTGGAACTGCAGTTACTAGAACTTCCTCAGCAATCAATTAGGCAACAGTATTTCCACCTGGTTACTACTTCATTCAATAGCGATATTACCTTTTTTTGGAAATTTTTTGGAAATTTTGCAGAAGGAATAACATGGGATAGGAAGCCCCAATTCTAGTACATTTTTTTATTCTCAGAAAGGTAGTCATTTACACTTAGAACAAACCACCCCACCCCCAAACCAAAAAAAAAAAAAAAAAAAAAAAAAAAAAATCTCCAACGCTGATCAGGGTTTGTAAATTCAAACATAAAAATCCATTAACTGCTTTGATAGAATGACCTTATATTTATGTCATGGTGTCCTTGTGCCAGTCACTGGGTCTTTCTCAAGCATTCTTTCCACTTCTTTTAATAACCATGCAAGGTAATAACAAGCAGGATTTATAGGTAAGAAGATAGATGTCTGGCAAATCAGCAGCCTGGAGCTGGTGGAGCAGGTGTTCATAGCAGGATGCTACATTGTTTGGTGAAACTGTTCCACGCAGAGGATGATGGAGAACGTTTGCTTGACACCACACGTGTTAAATGTTACTAGAGTGGGAAACAATGCTCATTAGCAGGATCACGGTGATCAATAATCTCTTTCTCTCTCCTTCTCGCCCACTAATCCCCCATTCGTCTCTGTCTACCTCCTTTTTATTCAGTTTTAAAACTCAGCACAATCTCAAAATACAGTTCAGGCTGCCCTCAAACTGGCCATTCTCCTGTCTCGGCCTCTGTAGAGGTGAGATTACAGGAAAGAACTATCTCTAGCTGCTGCTGCTTCCTCCTTTTCTCCTTTTCTTTCTCCTTCTCTTCTTCCTCCTCCTCCTCTTCCTCCTCCTTTTTCGTTACAGTCTCTCACTAAATAGCACTGGCTGGTGCAGACCTTTCTATGTAGAACAGTCTAGTTGTGAATTCCTGCTTCCCATGTGCTGGGGCTTAAAGATGTGCACATGGCTTACTCTTGTCTGGCTTACACTTGCAACAGCAGCAGCAGCAACAACAGCAGCAGCAGCAACAACAGCAGCAGCAGCAGCAACAACAGCAGCAGCAGCAACAACAGCAGCAGCAACAACAATAACAACACACCAAGAAAACCTACTAGTCTCTTTTAACCCCACTTTTTTCACATGTAGTTCAATAAAATGTTTTTAAAAGTTTTTACTCTTGCACATTCTTTGATTGGGAGTTTTCTTAACCTTTAAATTAAAAAACAATGCAGGCAATGTGTCTCAGTGGTTAGAGTGTATGCCTAGGATGTGTGAAGCCCTTGGTTGTACCTCTGGCACTGCATAAAAACTGAACACGGTGGCATACATGTGGCATCTCTGCACTTGGGAGATAGAGGCAAGAGGATTGAGAGCTCAGGGTTATCCTTGGCTACATGGTGAGGCCAGCTTAGGTTATACGTAACACAGTCAAAAAAAAAAAAAAGTTAAGCATTTGTAACAGTTGTTCCTTTGTGCTCTAACTTGAAACTTGTTCTGTCCTTTATTAGGCTGAACAGACATTAAAAATTTACCAACGTTTCCTTGATCACATGCGGTCTTTGAACCTTCCTTTGGTATCCTTCCTTTTACTGAGATTTTAAGGGTGCAACTCATCTGCTTTCCCCAGGTACTTAAGTAGCTAATTTTTTTCACTTATAATCTAGATATGGCGTTCACATGTTGGATCTAAGTTTATTTATTTATTTATTTATTTATTTATTTATTTATTTATTCCAAGTGGCTGTGCTGTTTATCCAGTTTGTCCCGGTTATCATTTATTTATGAAGCAGGCCGCTTTAGTTTCATTCTTTTCACCTGAGATACCGACTTTACCGCGAATGATTTCCCTGGGCTTTGAGGTCTGGTTTTGGCCTTTCTCCCGTAGTCTATTGGTATGCGCATCTTTTTACGCACTGGTTCCCATGTGGTTTTACTTACAAGTAGATCATCTTCCCAACTCATCTTTTACAGGCGAGGAAACAGGGACAGAGAAGGTCAAGTGTCTTTTGCAAACCAGGGAGTGGCAACGCCAGGGCTGGAAACTGGTTCTCTGAATTTACGACACAGTACTTTTCCTTCCTGGCTGCGCTCTTCTCTCTTCAGCTGTCTTTGGCAAGACCGGAGAATCTAGTTATGGGGGAAGGTTTACTTTGTCCAGAGAAAAACAGCCACTGGATTACGCTTTTCCTGGAACACGAGGCACATGGCTTATAGAGGGGTATGTAAAGGAATAGTCTGTCACATGGATTGATTTCCAGAGACATGACCTGGCAAGATCGTGGGAGTAGTAGAGGTCACATGCGGGGGAACTTGGGAAGCAGAGGGGTTAAGTGGGATATCCAGAGTCACACAGTATGTTGGTGGCAGAGATGTAGTTTTAACACATGCTACCCAGCCTTCCCAGACCCATCATGATTTATTGGACACTTTTTTTGAACAACTGCTTTTTAAAAGCTGCTGTACACTTGTGTGTACATTAAAATTTGGCCTTGCTATATCACATCCTGCAGAAGAAGTTATTGGTAGGAAGCCTACACTCCGTTTAAATTCCTGCTGAAGTTTTTTAACCTTAAGAATGAAAAGCTTGTTGGATGGGTTTGGAGAGACAATTCTTCTTATAAATAGTGCTAAAACTTCTTTTTTAATATGGACCTGTTCAACTGAAATCTAAACAACAAAGACATTTGATTTACTGCAGGCATTAGATTGGAGTCTTAAGTGGTTGTTTTAATTTCAGAGTTTTTATAAAAGAGCTGCTCTCACACTATAGTTGATTACAATTTAAAAACAGAGACATATGATTTATTATAAACAGTGTTTTTGAGAGCTAAACTTTTTTTGAGGAACTAAAAATATGTATTTCAAAAAAAAAAAATTCAAGCCCAAAGGATATGGGGACCCATGCCGTTTATATCTTCCTCCTTTGGAGATGGAATGTGATTGTTGAATTCTAAATGGTGAGAAAGTTTGTCTTCCATGGTGGCATCAAGGAGGGAGCAGGGAGAGCTAAGAAGCTTCTGGTTTCTGCGTCTGAAGACAGAGATCCAGGGATCCAGGAAGCTAGTAGCATAACCTGCGGCTTGGAGTTGGTTTGCCCGGCCACCCCTTCATTGCTATCTCTTCTTTCTATATCATCCAACAATGAGAACATTGCTGCTCGGGAGACTGTCACCAGAAGAATCACACGGCACCTGGACGTGCCAACGTCTGGCTTAAGAAAAATACGAGAAAGTTCATGTAAAGGATGAAGCACTTGGCTTAGGTAGGGAGGGTAAGCTATTTATTGCACAGCCTGCTGACTCCTGCTAGTAATCATGTCATGTGTTCATGAATATTACTATGAAAGCAGGCTTCAAATTTTCCCACGTGAAAATGAAAGGTATGTGAGGGAACGTGCGTGCCAACGAGTTTCATCAAGACATTTCAAAATGTATGCATATATTTAAAAAAACCTTATTTTTGAAAACATGTGTGCATGTCATACGTATGTACAATGAAATATGGTCAGATATCCCTTCAGTCTCCTCCTTCTGACCCCCTCCTACGCAACGTGACATGTTCCTCTTCTGGCTTAATGTCTTCCTTCCTTCCTTCCTTCCTTCCTTCCTTCCTTCCTTCCTTCCTTCCTTCCTTCCTCCCTCCCTCCCTCCCTCCCTCTTTCTTTCTTTCTTTCTTTCTTTCTNTCTCTTCTCTTCTCTTCTCTTCTCTTCTCTTCTCTTCTCTTCTCTTCTCTTCTCTTCTCTTCTCTTCTCTTCCCTTCTCCTCCTCCTCCTTCTCCCTTCCCCCTCCCTTCCCTTCTCTTCCCTCTCCTCCTCCTCCCCTTCCTCCTTCTCCTCCTTCTCCCTTCCCCTCCCTTCCCTTCTCTTCCCTCTCCTCTCCCTCCCCCTCCCCCTCCTTCTTTCTTTCTTTCTTTCTTTCTTTCTTTCTTTCTTTCTTTCTTTCTTTCTTTCTTTCTTTCTTTCTTTCTTTCTTTCTTTCTATGACTCGCCAAATCCAGTTAGCATTACTAGGATGTGTATTTATATGGGGCCATCCACCAGAGCAAGAAACTTACCAGTGGCCATATCTCTGATAAAGAATGATTCTCCATCCCTTATCAACCAGCCACTGCTAACAGCTCTTAAGTGTGGTATGGATCCTGGAGATCATTAACTAATCTCTGCCAGGACTGTGGTTGGCTTGATCGTATGTAGGACTTGTGCCATGGTGAGCAAGGCTGTAACGAAATACTTTCTGATTGGATTTGGGGCCTGCTCCACAGGAGGAAATGTCATGTCTGGTAAAGCAATCCCTGTCAAAAGGCCATAGCTGGGAAGGTCACATGGGTTGCAGGGCAGAACGCATTGTTGTGATCTTGCTAAGTGATCATACTGTCAAATTGCTTTCTAAATATTTATATTTATACCCATAGACCTGGATTACTCTCACCCTTGGTCAGAGAGGCTTCTTGTTGCAGTGTGCAGCTGTCGATGTAAAGAGGCATAAGAAGTCTATGCACTGAGAATAGGATACTAGGTAAGCACTAATTGGGACCTTTGTATTAACACCCCTGACATGCGTGCCACTAAAGCTCAGGAGATAGCGTAGAGGCTCAACCAGAAGGAAAGAAAGAGCTGGAGGTTGTTGAGGGAAGTTGTGCACGTATGTTCTAAAAAGCTTTTACCTTCCAATTCAAATAGTTTATTAATAATAATGTCAAAGTAGCAGATCTAGAATAACTCTTGGCATGATATGAACTCAGGCCATCCAAGAACTTTACTGCTGTTCAATTTATTATCATAGCAATTTTACAAACATAATTAAAGCAATATCAAATTGAAATAAGAACGAGGTGACTGTCCCAGTAAAATGCAGGGGGCAACTGAGAAATATGAAGGTAGCTTGGGACTCTGGTATGCTATCGCATAGCCTATTATACATTTTCTGTTATGTAAAGTGTCTAGTTATGTCCTTTGGGTAGGTCAGAACCATGTCCTGGGAAGGTTGAACCCAAGGCCATTGGTCAGCCGTCTGGTCATTCTTACTTGGCAACATTTGCCAGTTTATTCATTCAGAAATATGAGAGGGATGGTCCAAGTCACACGGGGCAAAGGGTTCTTCACCACTAAATATGAGGCCTTTGTCTTGGGTTTGCTTGCTATGATGCATAACATTAGGTAAATTATTTAACTTCATTAGATCAGGGTTTTATCACATATAAACCATGTGGTAGCTGAAAGTCTTTGAAGACTCACAGTGCTGACTTTCGGCAACTGTTGGTTAGTGTCTATCTAGAAAGGGAAAAATTGTGGAATCTAGGAATATGTATTTATTTTGCCCAAGGGTTTTATAAGCTTTTAAATGATATATTTAGATCAAGTAATATATACTACATATTTATTTACATACATGTATGGTTTAAGTCCTCCTCCTCCTCCTCCTCCTCCTCCTCCTCTTCCTCCTCCTCCTCCTCCTCCTTTTTAAAGACATGGTTTCTCTGTGTAACAGGGAACTTGCTTTGTAGACCAGATTGTCCTTGAATTCACGGAGATCCATCTGCCCCACCTCCAGAGTACTGGGATTAAAGGCGTGTGCCACCACATCTGGTAAGTGTTCTTCCAATAGTCACAAGATAACTGCAGAGATATCTGCTGGAACGGGAATAACATTCAAATATTATTTACATCTCTCTATTAAAAGAATCCATAATTAGTAAAGCATGACTTATATTTATAAGGGGCTTATGGTGGGAAGATAGATATGAGACAGGTGCTAACAATTAGAGCAGAAGATACAGTGTTCAGAGCTACTGACCACCCACTTCTCCAGGAAGAATTTACTGGAAGTATTTCCATCTCTGGTTCCTTGCCTTTCTATGACAGATTATCAAGGTAGTTTGAGTATAAAGCAATGAGTTATGCAGTCCGGTCTTTGGGGATAGAAATGTAGCTCAGTATCAAAAGATGCAAATAAAAGCTTTGATTCCTTTATTTGATACACCGTGTAAAAGAATGTAAATTTGCACTAGCCGAAGCATGTGACAATTAACTCCCATTAGGAAAATCATTCTGTACTTGCTTACAGGAGGAGGAAGAAAGATTTGTTTGTAGGACGCAGTGAAGATATTAAATGGTTTTAGAACCAGGAACAGGAAATATCAAACTTGAGTACTATTTCTTACTTTTTATATTACCTTTAGCCAATTACATTATTCCCTGCTCTGGGAAAGCAGCTTACCACAGAAATTTGTATGTTTTAAAACAAGTAGAACTTGGTTTATGCTATCTCCCCTTCTTTGTAATCAAGAAAATTAGCACTATATTTATTTGCCTAGTCTAGATGCAGCGATAGCTATTCGACATGTTACATTAACTAAAACATCCAGCATTTTTATTTATTTGTAAGATGATGTGCTCACAGCTAAGTCCTCCAAGTCTTACGTAGCTGGAATCTCCTAACATGAGGGGCAAGGCTTCTAACTCAATTCATTTCAGATGTTTTACCAGGATTTAGTCAGGGATTTTGACTGTGACGTCTCTCAGAAGCAATATCTACGCGGAAAAGACAATGACTGTCACTGTGTCACAGAGGCTTTTCTAGTAGTGTCAGTTGAGCAGAGGGTTCAGAGTCTATGAGTGCTGGTGTTGTGAAACAGTGAACACTTAACTGTGTTATCCTATCCCCCCACCACACGCCTGCTTTTCTTTTTCTTGTCTCCCTTAGTAACTCTTGCATAAGTCAGATTGTGTATCTTCTCACACGTGACTCTCAAAAGACACCCACAGTCCAGTTTGTTGACATCTACGGAGAATTCCTTCACATAAGACAGAGCCATCTGGATCATGAGAACATGGGCCATAGCACACGCACTCCATCAGTTTATTATAGCGTGAGAGATACCAATGAGGTTATTTCAACTATTTTGGTCTTTGGAGATGTTTAACTGTTTGTTATCTTTAGGGCCTGCTTGACTTGGGTACAAAAGATGGGGCTAAATGACATCTGGTGGTTTTTCAATGCTGCTAACTCTATTTCCCAGATGTTGGTCTCATGAGTTGCAGATAGTGGATCAGAAGGGATGCGAAGAACACGGGATTCAAATTCCTTTCTGCTCGCATTTTTCTGTCCCCTTAGCCCTGATGTACTCCTGGAAACACACAGAAAAGACAAGTCGAGGCACTGATAAATGGCAGCAAGTCAGAGAAGACAGTGTGTGCACAGAGAGTCACATAGGGAATTGGCATGAGTTTCCATGAAATCTCACTTTCCCAAGTGTTCTGAATTAATTGGTACCACAAATATTTTCTTTTAAAGCAGATAATTATCTGCACCGAAACCCCATACAATTGCAGTGGGAACACATGTTTTTTGTTGGATGGATCTGAAAATAAATTATGCTTATTGATTCCTTATTGCAGTTCATGTTAGTCTATTTCAATGTCTTCCTTGGTTATGCGGTACTAAGAATGTGAAGGTGACTGGATGTGATAAATATAAACTCAGTAAACAAAGTAAAGCACTAGAGGAGTTTCAGCGAGTTAAAAGGAGGGAATCCCTGAAAGAGGATAACATTAGGAATGATGCCTACTGTTATGGCCATCGCAATAAAGTTTCAGAGGTATAACTGATGCAAGAAATGTGATAAGCATTGGTCTTGAATTCGTCAATACTCAGTAGTTGGTAAGAAAATTATTAAAGAAAGTTTGAGTTATCAAGTTATTTAAGATAAGATTATCTTAGGAGTGAAGTTTAGCCAAACAGCCAAAGCTAAACTCCGTGGGCAATGGGCCTGATTCAAATTCTTATATTCTTATGAACTGGCTTTTATTGGCATTTACCATATTTTATATTTCAGTATCAACTATGTCGTATGTGCGAGGACATGTTCTTCGTTTAACCAAGACTATTTTTTATATGATGGCCACGTGTCTGAAAAATAAATCGCTGTTTTTCAGTACTTGACTGGAGAATCTCCCATGATTTGAAAAATATTTAAAAAATGTGCTAAGGACTGGAGAGTTATTAGTTATTTGAGGAACTTTACATTTTATCAACTAATAAACTAATAACTCACAATTACAATGATATTCTTTATGTTAGTATAATGATTTGTCCTAGTACCTATAATAAATACATTTCTAATAAATACATGTGTAAAAAATATATTTATAATAAACATAATTCTTGTATTCCACTTGACTATTGGGGAATTGGGCTGTATACACGTCCCTGAGTCTCTTGACATAGCTCTAGCTGTCCTGGACTTTACTATATCATTATATAGATCAAGTTAGTCTTGAACTCATAGATATCTGCTGCCTGCTTTGGCTTCACCAGTGTTGGGATTAATGGCACGTGCCACTGGCAGTTATATTCCTTTTTTTTTTTTTTTAGCAGACTCTTAAATTTTTATTTAAGATAAAGATAAGAATCGGTTCAATAAAATAAAATTTTCAGCTAGAAATTATGTTTTAGCCACTTAATTATTGCTGAATGTTTTCCAAAACTGCTTAGAAAAGGTCAAGTTGGATATGAAGAAAGAACCAATTTCTTATGCATACATGTATTAATGTTTCCTTTAAAAAAGTAGCTATGGAAAAATAAAATTCAATTGCAAACTATGTAAAGTACTGAGAATCAACTAGATCAGTGGTTCTTAACAGTGGGCTGTGAGTCTTCCACAGGACTCTCCTAAGACCGCCAGAAAAAGCTGGGCGTGGTGGCGCACGCCTTTAATCTCAGCACTTGGGAGGCAGAGACAGGCGGATTTCTGAGTTCGAGGCCAGCCTGGTTTACAGAGTGAGTTCCAGGACAGCCAGGACTATACAGAGAAACCCTGTCTTGAAAAACAAAACAAAACAAAACAAAACAAAACAAAACAAAACAAAACAAAAAGATTGCCAGAAAACAGGTTCACATTATGATTCATAACAATAGAAAAATAGTAGTTATGAAGTAGCAATGAAAATAATTTTATGGTTGGAGAATCACCACTACATGAGGGACTGTATTAAAGAGTTGAATTTTTAGTAAGGCTGAGAACCACCACTCTAAATGAACAAGATTCCCCCAAAACAAATCTTCGTGATTTATAGGAAAGGGTGGAGCCAAGAACAGTTTTCTTATTGGAAAATCGATTCAGGTTAAGTTGCTTCAAATTTATGAAATTATCCTGGTCTGTAAGACTGGTGGATGGAATTATGCAGACAATTACATTATTTTATATTTATTTAAGATTATCTAGAAATCTCAATTATCCAGATTGCTAGCTTTCTATTTAATTAGTCTGAAATGATCGGGGCCTGAAATCCATTTAGGGACTGTGGGCCATTTTTATTTGGTTAGGGAACCTTTTAATGTATCACTCTTGAGTGCATTAAATGGTCATTAGGGACTAAATGGTTAAGGCATCTTATCAATATTGTGAGGTCTTTCTTAGATTGAAACTCACTCCCAGAACCGCTCACACTCTAATATGAAGCTAAGTAAAAACACAAATCTATAACATTTGGAGTCTCTGTGGTAGCTTGATCAGTTTTGTGTGTTCCAACCTGAAAATATCTTAAAGAGAGGACTTTTGCGAAATCAAGAAGTCCTCTGATGGCTGAATGACGAATGGCAATTGGCATCAACTTTAATTCTAAAATGCTATCTTAATGTAAGATTTACACAGAGTAAATGCAAACCAGTTACAAACATGGTTCAGAAGGGCACATATCTCCAAAGCCATAGAGACTCCGAAGGAGAGATCATGGATGTGGAAGACAATGAGCCATTGCATCCCTTACTGCTCGCCCCAGAGACCTAGCTGTTCTCCCACAGAATGACTGCAAGATAAGGAACAAAGGGATGAAGCGTTTTGGAATCAATGACATTTTAATTTTTACAAGTGCACTATATCGCAATTCTGAAGATAAGCTCAGAATGTGTGCGTCCTGACTTATTGAATTGGATTTCCAAGCCAGCCTTGCTAAATCAGAGTGCAGTCGTTAATCTGTGTCAGGTATTTCTTCACAAGAAAGGATTGATTATTTCTTACTCATCTTTGAATCATCATATTTCTATAAACTCGATGTACCTGTCATCTATATAAATGTTAAGTCACTGGTTTATCAAAATAAAGATTTCAAATAGACTATGTCATATTGAAAATTATATTCTGTTGATTGTTTGACTATGTTTAAATGTTAATTTATCAAGATATTCCATGTTCTTTCCAGAAAAACATGTTGTTTAAAAACGAGTTTTCTGAATAATCATCAACTGAGTAGGTATAGAATTTCATTTTGATAACAAATTGGCCTTTTTCTAATTAAATTCTTTTTGAGAATTTTACATATGAATATGGTATTTCTATCCTCCAACTTTTCTTGTGTCCTCACTTCTCTTAAATTTATGACTTCATTATTTATTGTTTTACACACACATACACACACGTACATGCAACTTTATATATGATATCTATACACACATATGCATGTATATGTATCCTACTAATTGCACTTATGTAGGTGTGCTTAGGGCTGACCACTTGGAATTGGCTATCAGGGGGCTTACCTAGAAGCAATCATATTTTCCCTTTCTCAACAGCCATTGATTGCCAACCTAGTGCCATTGATTACCTTCAGCTAGTGTTGAGACCTTGTGGGATTTCTCCCATCCATTATTGATAGCGACATATCAACTGCTATTTTCATTAGGATTTTGTTGAGATCTCATGGGGGCAGCTTCCCTGTTGTGGTTAGAAGATACCACATAGTAGCAGGAACCCTAGGACTCTGGGACTTCTACACTCTCCTCTTGTCCCTTAGGTGTATGGGCTGAGTTGTAGATTAGGTGATAGGTACCCCATAATTAGTTGCTTCCTGTACCTTGACCAGTTGTTGGTTTCGTAATAGTCTTAAATTGGAAATTTTTTTTTACATGTAGCTGTTTTACTGAGGGAAATTAATATATAGCATATTATATATACACAGTATATTCAGCTTTAGAAGGTTTGAAGCAGATAAATCCGGGAAACCAACAGCAATCTGGAAAAAAAAAAAAAAGGGTGAATCCCATGACTCCTAATGGTCTCCTTGTGCTCATATCTTTTTTCATGGCAATAGCATATATGCTTTCTGTTACTATAGATGAATTTGCATTTTCTAGAACTTTTATTTAGTAAATCATATAGGTTCTACTCTTAACTTTTCACTCAGCATAATCAAATTGAAGTTCAGAATTTTGTATCCTCCTTTAAAAAAAATGAAAGTGTAAAATAGCTTAGTTTCATTTGAATTCTGTACTACCTGGGTAATTTTTAGACATTGTCCCTTTGTGTAGTCCAGATTGGCATAGGAATTGTCATCTTCCCATCTCAACGTTGGGAGTGAAGGGATTATAAGCATAGAGCTCCATACCGGTATTAAAGTTACTTTTCTAACGGTGCTATTTTTTTTATTGGATATTTTCTTTATTTACATTTTAAATGTTATCCCCTTTCCCAATTCCCCCACCAGAACCCTCCTATCCCATCCCCCCTCCTCCTGCTTCTATGAGGGTGTGCCTCTATCCATCCACTCCCTTCTCAAATTCCCCTACACTGGGACATTGAGCCTTCATGGGACCAAGGGCTTCTTCTCCCAATGATGCCCGACAAGGCCATCCTCTGCTACATACACGGCTGGAGCCATGGGTCCCTCCATGTGTACTCCTTGGTTGGTGGTTTAGTCCCTGGGAGCTCTTGGGGGTACTGGTTGGTTAATATTTTTGTTCTTCCTATGGGGTTGCAAACCCCTTCAGCTCCTTCAGTCCTTTCTTTAACTCCTCTGTTGGGGACCCCGTGATCAGTTCAATGGTTGGTTTCATGATGTATATTTAAAATTAGACAGCTTTCCTTTTTTTTTTTTCTTTCCTAAAGGACTAGAAAGATGATCTTGCTCTCTATTATGAGAATGAGTGAGCCACCTTCTTTTCCTTGTTTTAACCTTTTGTTCTCCCTGTTGAGCTTCCTTTGCTCTGAGCTCTTCTGACAAACCTGGGGCGAGCCCCTTAGTCTTCTGGTTGTGCCTCCTAAAGCTCTGTCAAGAACAGTGAGGGCACCCCACCCCTGGTTCTGCCTGCAGCTCAGATGAGCCAGAAGGGTCTCCATCCAGATTCTACTCTTTTCGTACTGAGAGAATCCAAGTTGTCTTTACATCTAACAAAGTGTTAACTGGGAAATTAGCTTACCATTCTTATGACAGTAAGTGTTTACCAACAGCAGTCTCTTGGTTTGAAAGTGTGCTTCTACATTTTGTGATATACTCAGGAGTGAGACAAAATGATGTATTATTTTTCCAACATTTTTCTTTGTTCTGTACTATTTTAATTTCTCAACTTATATTTTTGGGGCCTTATACTTCATTTCTGTATAGTCAAGGATAACCTCACAGTTCTGGCCCTCCTGCCTTTAGTTCTCCAGTGCTAGGATTGTAGGCTATGCCATCAGGCCCCGTTCATGTGGTCCTGATGATGGGATTGAACTCGGGGCTTTGAGTATGCTTGGCAAGCCCTGTCCAGCTGAGCCACACCCCCAGCCTTGCTCATAGTTATTTCTTATGGAGATAAACATACTTAATGTCTATTCATCTACTGAAATATGATGATGGCACACCACTTTTAACTTTGCTTATTTTCAATGATAGGATTTAAGAACACATATCCCAGATTAGCCTTGAAATTAACAATCTTTTTGCTTCAGCCCTCGAACTGCATGGAGATTTTCAAAACATTTGGCATCTTTTATATTTAAGTGTTGAGTTAATCAACATGTTTGTCAAACTTTAATAGCAGCCATCAAAGAACTCCAGTTATTTCCTTATTTTAGGAGTGATAAATGAGCAAATGTGCAAAACAATTTTAGCAAATTTTTCATCCCAGTATAAAGGTGAATAGTTTTGAAGTTAAGGTGAGTAGTGAAGTAGGGGAGGATAGTCACAGAGTGGTTACATTTAAGCTTTTAAAGAATTGTATAATGGAGTCAAAAGTCTTTCTGAGTCAACTAAAGATTTTGCATTTTTTATTTGGAGTCATCTACCCCTCTCCCTCTTACTCACTAGGAGCTGGAACAATGAGTTATTTACTTTCTAACTTAAAAAAAAGTCTTCTTATTGTAGATGTATTTCTTTTATGTGTGTGGGTATTTTACCTGCATGTATGTATGTACTTCACCATATGTGTGCCTGTTGCCAGCAGAGGTCAGAAGAGAGTGTCAGATCCTCTGGTGGCAAATGGTTGTGAGCCATCGTCTGGGTGCTGGAAACTGAGCTTGGATTCTCCGGAAGAACAACAAGTGTTCTCAACTGTTGAGCCAGTTCTCCAGCTCCTCTTTAATAACTTCTTAATTAATTTAAATAAGTGAAACCAGTGTGTGCTTGATAGCTTTATGTCAACTTGACACAAGCGAGAGTCATCTGAAAGGACCGGACCTCAACTGAGAAAATGGCTTCGTAAGACCAGGCTGTAGGGCATGTTCTTAATGAGTGATTTATAGGGAAGGACCAGCCCACTGATGGTGGTGTAATCCCTGCACTGGTAGTCCTGGGTTCTATAAGAAAGCAGTTTGAGTAAGCAGCACCCATCCATGGCCTCCGAATCTCTTCCTGCTGCCATGTTTCAGTCCTGCTTGAATTCCTGTCCTGACTTCCTTCAGTGATGGACTGTGATGTGGAGGTGTCAGATAACAAACCCTTTCCTCCACAACTTGGTCATGGGGTTCCATCATAGCAATAGTAACCCTAACTAAAATACAGTTAGGATGATCAAAATCGGAGGCATAGTTCAAATCAGAGAAAATGTTAAAGGAAAGAGCGTACTTAGATGTAAGGTAAGAGAACAAAACTCAAAGAACAAGAAGAAACAGTCACTGGAGACACTCCTTAGTTATTCTGTTAAGTTTAAGAGTAACTAAGCCCCACAATCTAAGAAAAGAAAAAAAGAATCTGCTCATGAGTAGTAAAATACAAAGGCGAGGAAAGATTAGCTAACAAAAATCTGTGTTGGTAGCAATAAGCATTATTGACCCCTATTAGCCATTAAACATTATCAATAAACAGTCTTTTAGCATTTTAATATATAAAATGTCAGAGACAGCTTCAAATAGCTTCAAATAGCCCTGGAAAAATTAAAAAGAAACCCCTTGGTAGAAATGCTGGTTTTATTGCGAAAATATCAAATGAAATTCTAATCTAACTAGGCAGAAAACCAAGCCACACCTGTATGCCTAGGTTCGAGGCCACGAATAATGATTGCGCCCAAGTGCAAGGCCTGCACCCGAGCTTGAGAACTTGGCAGGCCCTGGCGCGTTTCCTCATCAGTATGGATGTGGTTGAGACTGCCAGGCCAGCAGGTCTATTCCAGCCAG
Source organism: Mus pahari (assembly GCF_900095145.1). Taxonomy (NCBI): domain Eukaryota; kingdom Metazoa; phylum Chordata; class Mammalia; order Rodentia; family Muridae; genus Mus; species Mus pahari. The sequence continues at coordinate 49,115,131 of NC_034600.1, read as the reverse complement.
CCACTTAGCAGTTGCCTGGATTTTAGCAAGACTTGTTCGTTTGGGGGCTCAGTTTCTTTGAAGTTATTTGATTAGGTAAAACCATGTCCCGGCGGTTCAGTTGTGTTTAAATCGTGGCACATACGGAAAAAGAAGCTATGACAATAAAAGAGAAACTGCCCCTTGTTCTCCTTCAGGACCTGTACAACAGAAACGCGGAGCACAGGCAAGAGAAATATCTAAATCCCTATCTTGTTGCCTTTACTTCTGCCTCTGAGAATGACTGTCAGATCACACGTCTGTTGGAGAATTTTTATATCAGTTGGAAGTGATCTGAAAACAAATGAGGTTTCGAAATCCTTGGCGTCCTGTCCAATCTTTCCTAGGAGATAAGACTTAAAAATGTAGGTATTTGACAAACGTTATGGGAGTAATCAACCACTTTCTGATTAGAACTGAGGTCCACTCCATGTAACCCATACCTGGCCTTGCTAAAGCTTCCTATGGCTAGCTAGGTCATGGGCCTTAGGAGAGGACCCAATGCCATGATTCTGCTAAATGGACAGAGTACTAAAATGACTCCTAGTGACTTACTACTATACATACAAATGAGAGCATCTCTCAATATCAGTCAGAGAAGCTTCTCCTTGCAGCTGATCCCAGTTAACACAGCAATCCTAAACAGGGCAATCTGCACAGAATAGGAGCCAATGGAATGCTTAGTCCTACATAGGACATCTATACCACATTCCCCCCCTGATGTTAGGAAGAGAGAAAGATTGTGTATCTTGGGGTACTGGATAACATCAAGGAGACCGTTTTCCAGTCACAACAGGGCAGTTGTACATATGACTTTATCACTTTTTGACAGCATGCACGTGCCCTGTATCACTTCAGCTGGACAAAAATACCAGCACGGAAGGGGGAATATAGGAATGAATTGCCATTGCTAGTTGAAGCGCTATTGATATTTAATAGCTCTGGGAGAGGGATAGATTTTTTTTTTTTTAATGATGTGACACCTGGCAGATTGCCCACATACCAGGGTAAGCCCTACTCATAAGATCAGCAGGGAAACACAAACTGGGTTCAGTGGGGAAATAAATTAAAAAAGATGAAACCTCAGAGTTTAGTGGGAAGGAGAATGAAAGAGTACGAGAAGGTGGAGACAGAAGCTATTGGAGGAGTTGGGGTGTGAATGTATTCAAAGTATATTTTATGAATATCTTAGAGTTTCTTTTGCTGTGATAAACAACATTACAAAAAGCAAGTTGTGGAGGAGAAGGTTTATTTGACTTGTATTTCCACATCATAGCCCATCACTGAAGGAAGTCAGGACAGGAATTCAAGCAGGACTGGAACATGGAGGCAGGAACAGATGAAGAAGCCATGGAGGGGTGTTGCTTACTGGCTTGTTTTTTACAGCTCGGTCAGCATGCTTTCTTAGAGAACACAAGACCACTAGCCCAGTGATGTCACCACCCACAGAGAATTCCCTACAGGCTTTCCTACAGTCCTGTCATATGGAGGCATTTTCCTAATTGAGGTTCCTCCCTCTCAAATACTTTAGTTTGTGTCCAGTTGACATAAAACTACCCAACACAATAAAATTCTCAAAGAATTAATTAAAATAATGATAACGATTAGGTGTCATTATGTATCACAGATACACAATAGTCTTTTTTTTTTTTTTTTTTTGTCTAGACAGATAACAGCTTCTATCTTAGTTAGAGTTTTACTGCTGTGAACAGACACCATGACCAAGGCAACTCTTAAAAGGACAACATTTAATTGAGGCTGGCTTACAGGTTCAGAGGTTCAGTCCATTATCATCAAGGTGTGAGCAGGGCAGCATCCAGACAGGCATGATCAAGAGGAACTGAGAGTTCTACCTCTTCATCTGAAGGCTGCTAGCAGAACATTGACTTCCAGGCAGCTAGGATGAGGGTCTTAAAGCCCACACCCACATTGACACACCTACTCCAACAAAGCCACACCTACTGCAACAGGGCCACTTCCTGGGCCTAGCATATACACACCATCACAACTTCCAAGTCTTTTTGAAAACGTTTGCTAGTGTTTTGAGACTTTCATCCAACCTGTTTTGGTCATATTCACCCTCCCTTTCCTAACTCTTCCCAGATCTGTTCCCTTCCATTTGCAAACAACTTTGTGTCACCACCCCCTTAAAAAAAATATCAAGACTGATTTGTGCTGCTCAAATATTTGCGGATGTGTGGTCTTCCACTAGAACATGCCAGGAGCTACACCAGAGAAAACTGACTCTCTCTTCCAGCAGCTAACAACTGTCAATAGCTTCATGGCTAGAGGTGGGTTCTTGTGGTCATCTTCTTTCTGGGATCTAGTTTGGCTTGCATAGGTCTTATAATGCTATTATAAACTGTGTGGGTTCATATTTGTAGCTGCCCTGCTGTGTCCCAATGAAACTGTTTTTTGTGTGGTCATCTGTCAACTCTGACTCTTACAGTTTTTCATTCCCTCTTCTACAAGGATCCTTGAGCCTTGTGAACAAGGTATGTGTTGTACGTGTTACATTTAGGGATGAGTATTCTGTTCTCATATTTTCTGATACTTGGTAGATTGCAGGTCTCTATGTGCATTACCATCTACTGCCAATGGAAGCTTCTTTAATGGGGGCAGAGAGATTCACTGACCTATAAGACTACTGATGTTATTAGGAGACAGTCTAATACTATGTCCAATTAGGGAAATAATAGTATTCTTCCTTAGGGTCTACGACCTGCCTAGCTCTAGGTTATTGGTCTAATGCTGGTACCCGGTATGGTTTCATCTTGTGAAATGGGTCTTAGAGCTAATTAGAAAGTAGTTGGTTACTCCCATTATGTTTGTGCCACTACTGAATAGGTGGTCATGTCTTACCAGCCTAATCATTGACATAGCTCATAGGGTTCACACTTGGGTAAAAGTAATGATTAATTTCTCCCTGGATACCGTGTATAACATCCTCCAGTACCACAAAAGCTAGTTAGGAGGGATGAAGCTTCCGGAGAAGCATCCTCGTGATTTCTCAATGTTCCTCCATGTTCTATGACTCAAGTATATGGTATATTAAGTACTAGGGTCTCAGAAACTTAAATATAGGTTGCAATTAAAAAATGACCATGAAACCTGCACAAGAGTAAGCTAATCAACATTTCTTCCAGCATGAAGTCAGGAGGGGCTCCTGAGTCTCCACTTGTAGCTGAAGAGCTATTGCCAGTTGGTGGCTTCTCAAAGAAATGGATGTGGAACCTGATGTCAACCACGCTGTAATGGATAAATCCTTAGCCATGAGTGTAAGGTCAACACAAATTGAAATCATTGAGCTATATGCAAAACAAAACTAAACAAAAACAAACCTCCCAATAAAAAGACAATGAGGTTGAGAGGGTTAGGTAGATGTGGGAGGGGTTACTGGGAGGAGTGGTGGGTACATAGGATCAAAATACGTTGTATGCATGTCTGAAAATCTCAAAAATAATACAAATATATTAAAATAGTTAACATTTTAGGTAGGGACGTGGGAGAGGAGATTAATATTATTGGAATATATGAAATTCTCAGGGAGAGACGAGTTCTTTTCTATTTCATTTTGAAAATGGGGAGGTTCTAGGTATTAAAAAAGGGGGAACAAAAACAACAACAAACCTCCCCCAAAACCTCCCCTGAACTCACAAAAAATCTTGCAAGCCCAGTCAACTAACCAACAGTAAATTACTCCTCAACCACAAGTACTCAGCACTGCCTACCTCTAATTACAGTAGTATAGAAAGGTGTTTGACAATCGTCTGACCTTTCAAACAAATGACAGGCCCCTTTTCAAAGATCGTGGGGAACAAGAAAGTGATGCAGCCTCCCACATTAGTCTGTGATACTTACTCACGGTTAGTCATCCTACTGTTAGGTCCCAACACTTGTTGAACATGCTGTGTTGAACCAACACCTTTGAGTTCTTACTTGGAGTAGAAGAGGGGTAAAATGGGAATGTTGAACAAGTCTTATGTCTTTTGAATATACTATGTGCACAGCATAAATAACTGCAAGTCACAGGTGTACATAATTGAGCCAAGGATGATGGCAAGCTGAATAAGCAGCTGAAGCTATAAACAAGGCAGAAAAGCATATTTCCAAGACCTTGCCTTGAAAATATCATATCAGCCGTTATATGTCATGTTTGCATGTGCATGCATTCCTATTTTCTTTTGTTTACATGCGTGTGTTTCACATAAATTGCACTTCTAGCTCTTTCAGGAATCTAACACACATAATTACACGTATTCTCTAACACGGGACTAAACTGCATACTCACTCAATTTTAAAAACACATTTTCTTGAAAAACTAGGTTCCAAGTGATATGAACAGGAAATAGATGTAGAAGCAGGCCAAGTAGATGTAGAAATGAGTCTTGGGAGCCAAATCTGATTTGAATAGCAAGTTGTCTACAGCAATTCCTGCCAAAAACCACTTATTGTAGGTCAGGATTTCTTCTTGTGTGAACTAACAGAAAAGCTTCTCTATCAGGTATATAGTGTGCTACATGACTAAAATCACATTACCGTAGGTCAACAGACCATTTGTCTTATAATATGCACATATTTAAGATTTTAAAGCTTAATTAAAAGCAGGTAAGCTAGAAGTACTCCATATCTGACATTTTGCTCCTGACTAAATCATCTGTCCATTGCCTCCATTTGTGTGTTGAAATTCTAGACTCTAAGGTGATATTCAAAGAAGGGATTTTGGGGAAGGCTTTAGGTCAAGAGAGTAAATGCAAATGTCTCTTTTATTTCCTCAGATGAAGAGATGAGATGAGAGCTGTACCCAAACTTTACAAGTACGTCGCTTGGGCTGAGCCCAGAGTGTTTCCTTCTCTGTACTAACTATCCTTAGGCCTAGGCTTCGAAATTTGTAGCCCCTGCACAATCTAATCTTCCATAAGCCCGGACTGTGAAGCCTTCAGCTTCCAGCCTCTGTCTGTTAAATCATGTCTACAATGTTCCAGTCTCTGAGGGTTACTGCTGAATACACTCACTCTGGCTGGCTCAACTCAGCTGTTCTGGCCCAAACTCCTCTCCAACCTGAATGATTCGAATTGGCTTCTCTCTTCTTCTGACTGAACTGCTCTGCTTGAAGACTGCCTCTGACCTCCAGGAACTGAACTGCTCCAAAATGCACTGAACTCTCCAACTGAACTGAACTGGTCTGGACTGGACTGGACTGAATTCAACTCAGTTCTCTCTCCCTTAGAGGTCTTTAAGTAGCCCTCTTTTCTGTCTTTCCTCATGAGAGTCAGGCATATCCTATCTTTGATTCATTCTGTCAAATCTTTCTCCAATTCATCAGTTTGTCTGTCCCTCAATTAGATGTCTTTGTTTGGGATTAAAGGTATATACTAAAGGCATGTCTGAATTCCAGCCAGATTGTATCTTTGGATGTGATCTCTAGCCAGAACAGCCATATTGCTGGGTTAAAATTCCTCTACACAAGAGGGTGGAGTTCACATTGAATGGGGTGAGTGCTCTTATAAAGGAGGCCTCAGGGAGAGCCCCTTTCTCTCATTGCTCTGAGAGGAGCAAAAAGGATAATTACCAGGAACCAGTAAAAGTGTCCTCAGTAGATAGCAAATCTATTGATGCTTTGAATTTTTAAGATGTCCTAGCCTTTATAATTGTGAAAACAAGTGAAAAAAAAAATAATCAGTAATGATATAGTATTGTCTTAATTAGGGTTTCTCTTGCTGCAATGAAACACCATGATCAAAAAGCAAGTTGGGGAGGAAAGGGTTTATTTGGCTTATGCTTTGATACTGCTGTTGATCGCAGGGAGTGTGGACTAGAACTCAAAATGGGAAGGAACCTGGGGGCAGGAGCTGATGAAGAGGTCATGCAGGGGTACTACTTACTGGCTTGTTTCCCCTGGTTTGCTCAGCCTGCTTTCTATAGAACCCAAGACCACCAGCTTAGGGATGACATCACCCACAATGGGCTGGACCCTCCCCTTTGATCACTAATTGAGAAAATGCCTTCAAGCTGGATCAAATGGAGGCATCCTCGACTGAAGCTTGTTCTTCTCTGATGACTCTAGCTTGTGTTAAATTTACACAAAACCATTGACTACAAGTACTTTTGCAAAAGGGGCCCAAAGGTGTAAGAACATCTATGAAGAGTTGCTTATTGTTCACTCACCTAAATTTCATGGAGCATGATAGGTATGAATAAAAATTATCATGTAATATGAAGAGTACTCTCCCTATTGTAAACACAGTGCCAAGGATTTCTTTGGATGAGGAACAGAACCAATTCCTTGGAAGGATAAAAATCACATCATTTAGCATGGCAGTACTTGATCAGAATCAAATGTGAGTTACCTTCAGAAAGGGAGCATCGCTAGTCATGTTGCTAGAAGTAGCTAATGTCAATCGTTGTTAAGGTTTCTAAGGGTTAAAATCCTGATGTCAGCATTAGGAGAAATGCCTCACCTTTCACTGAGAAATAGTAGCTAGCAAAAAACCAACCAATGAAAACAGAACAATACAAACTGCAACAGGAAAACAAAGAGTAAAAACAAAAACAACCAAGCCACCTCCCATCCCTCGTGTCACTGCTGATGCATTATTAAGGAAAGGGTGACCACTGAGAGAAGTTGGCTTAAGTAAAGTGATGTGGTCAGTGAAATAAGTGATATGGTTACCTTCTGGTGAAAGCCTGTTCCCTGCGGAACCTGAAGAAGACAGTTTTCAGGGAGCTGGAGAGATGGCTCAGAGGTTAAGAGCACTGACTGCTCTTCCAGAGGTCCTGAATTCATTTCCCAGCAACCACATGGTAGCTCACAGCTATCTGTAATGGGATCTGATACCCTTGTGTGATGTGTCTGAAGATAGCTACAATGTACTCACATACATAAAATAAATAAATAAATATAAAAATAGGAGAGAGTTTTCAGGCTCTCTTCAAACTAGAGAGCCACAAGTCAGGCCACAGAACTTAAAGTTGGAGGTCATGAATGAAACTGAAGTAAACTAGGAACATTGTACAAGCTACAGTAAAACAGAAAAAGAAAGCGACTCTCTGGATAATTAGGAGAGAGATTAACAAGGACTTGGAGGACAATTGTATTTGAGAAAGAATAAGGAGGCTAGCGCTTGGGCAGCCCAGAATTTCTGGTTTAGGCAACAGGTTTCATCTTGTGGCAAGATGAGGGGCTCAGTTCTGAACATACTATGTGTGAGGTCAGTAAAGATGGGGGGCCCATAGATATTGGGGAATATGAATCATGATGTCAGCCAAGCAGTCTTGATTGATAAAATTAAAAGTAAATGTTATGTAGAGTGGGTGATCTGTTGATTGTATGAATATTACTCAGGGTGAGTAAATAAAATACAAGGGTTCCAAGAACAAGGGTTATATTTAAGGGGTGTCTTAGTCAGGGTTTCTATTCCTGCATAACACATAAAACCAAGAGCAAGTTGGGGAGGAAAGGGTTGTTCATCACCAAAGAAATTCAGAACTTGGACTCAAGCAAGTCAGGAAGCAGGAGCTGAGGCAGAGGAGGGATGTTACTGGTTTGCTTGCTCTGACTTGCTCAATATGCCTTCTTGTAGAACCCAAGACTACCAGCCCAGGGATGGAACCACCCACAATGAGCCCTCCCACCCTTGATCAATAATTGAGAAAATGCCTTACAGCTGGATCTCATGGAGACATTTCCTCAAGGGAGGATCCTTTCTCTGTGATAACTCCAGCTTATGTCAAGTTGATGCACAAAACAAGTCAGCACAGGGGGGTAACATTGAAAATTGCTTTGAGGAAATCATAATCATTAGATGACCTGGGTTCCAATTTGCCATTTAATCAACTGAAAAACTTAGCTAACTCTCTAAGTCTTAAGTTTCCTTACAGCATGAAGTAGAAATCAAGTCAGATGATGAATTGAAATTATTTTGTATGATACATGAACTAGGGCAAATGTTGATTATTTTGATAGTTTTTCTGGAAGTAGCTGTGGCATGTTAGACTGGCGTTCTAGTTATGGTTTTGGTTTTGTCACCAGTGGTGTAAATCTGGCAAGTCATTAACTTCATCTTGATGGATTGAAATAATAGTACTTACCTCACGATAGTACTTACCTCACGAGCATGTAAAATGTTGGAATATGCTCAGCAATGCACCAACCATGGGTCAGCTAATCAGAGATCAACGTTAAGTCTTTCTGGCTTAGCAGTAATCACCTGTAAGTAGTGTTTTTAAATTCAAAGAATGGTAATGGCATAGTACAGCAGGTCTTCCATGTCAAAGCTGGCAGTAGATCTTGGTCAAATGCCTGTTTGTCCTTCTTGCTTTGTTCTGGGTTGTCTCACTCATTGATCCCTGGCCCCGCTATAATCAACTGGCTTTATTTTTCATAATCTCATCCCTATGCTTCTATATACGCTATGAGTTTTGTACAGAGTGACTCTTGCACATCATTGCCTGGAATAATTTCTGTTCACCAGTTAAGATATTTCAGTCACCCTTCACAAGTAGCTTATGTGTCTCCTCTGAACACTTGCATTTCATATCACAATGACTTCTTCCATCATCTTCTTGAGAGTTTAAGAACATTTCTCCTTTAGTAGGATTGGAGCCAAAGAGTGAAGAAGCCATATAGCTCTCAGTACGAAAGGTCTTGCCTCATACTTTTCTGTACCTCCAGAATCTAGCACATAATACACATGCCGTGAAGGAATGTGAGTGTAAAAGTTGCTTCTGAATTAAATATTTAGAAATGTGGAAAAATTATTGCCCATAGAGATCACTGCCCATAAACACATAGGCATTGAGAATTGAATTATAAGGGCTATTATCTCCTCTGCGCAGGCAGTTACAAATGCCTATTGCATTTAAAGATCATCTCTTACAATTTCAAATGACTTCCTTGGTAAGGTATAAAATACTAGTGGCTTTGGTTTTTCTGCTGAACTTCCATGATTATAAAATGACATCCATTTATTTTATATAAGTAGCTTACCAGTCTTGACTTTCTGACCTTTGGAAAATTCAGCACTTTCTATTTATTTAAGAGGACAAAGGCCCTACCCCTTAGGGATAAGCAATTATTCCTTAATGGGGGGAAAGACCATTCATATTGAGAGCTGTACAGCTTGTTGACTACTTGGCTGGGATCCTATGAAAGAAGAAATCATTAAGTGTTGGTTAATCCTTGTGGCTCTCTGTTATTGTTCTCATCATGTTTTCTGCCAAATACAAAGATTAAGTTTGAGCAGAAACCCAGTGATAAGGAGCTATTGACCAGAGAACATCTGGAAAAGAGTAAGTGAGTGGGGTTGGGAGTTAGCTGCTTCAACACCTGTGCTCTGGAAGATGCTACCACGATGCGTGTGTAAACATACTCAGAAAAGGCGGTGGGGGATGGGTGTGTTTATTGGGATTTAATTTGGATGGAATTAGAATGACCACCTTTTGCTCCCAATGTGTCACGTCTCAAATGGGCATATATATGAAATCTCAGGTTTGATTAAAAATTCAGGGACTTGGTAAAGGAGATGTATCCAAAATGAATTGGGTCAAGGTTGGGACGGATGGGTTCCTGAAGGCCCGTGAAGCCAAGAGGGAAGTTGAAGAGGGTGGAGTGTTTTAGTGACATCAGTGACATGGTGTTGGATTAAGCAGGCCTAAAAATGTCATCGTACATGAAGTTTTGTTTGTTGCTTTTTTTACAATTTGGTTTTAGTGTTTAACTTGTGTGTGTGTGTGCATGTGTGTGTGTGTGTGTGTGTGTGTGTGTGTGTGTACAACGTCCATTGAGGCCACAAGAGAGATACCCTGGAGCTGGAGTTACAAGAGGCTGTGAGCTGCCTAAGGTGGAGGTAGGGAAATGAACTTAGATCCTCTATGGGAAAAGAATATACTCTTAGCTGCTGAGCTATCTTTCCCCCTGACACAGATATGCCAGTTAAAAGGGAATAGATGTATCACTTAGGGATATTTACAAACTGAGGTAGACTACGAGGCGTTAAGCAAGGGAGTATTTTTTTTTTCCCCTTTCTTTTAAAAGGTTGGGCAGCTGTGGTGGCTCATCTGACTCATGAGCAGCCAGTTTTTTTCTCCTGTTTTTCTGCTCTGTGCTGCTTTGGCTTTTGTAGAACATCATTTGCACTTCCGCTCAGTGAGTGAGTAGGAGAAAGAAAAAGATGGGCGAAAGAAGTAGAGAAAGATGGTGCGCGCCCCTTCTCTTCAAGGTTGCACTCAGCCGTTTGTTGGATCCCCTCTTCATCCACCACCTGCTCATTTGCTTCTCTTGGGATACAAGGGAGATTAGGCAGCGCAGACTAGTTCTGTTTCCTTGGTGCCTGTTTTAGAACAGCTATAACATCAGAATACCGTAGGCTTAATGGTTTACGAGGTAGACATTTGTTTCTCAAAGTTTCAGAGATCGTAATGTCTAAGATACAAGTACTAGGTGTATGCAGGGTGGTATGGCTACAAGGGGAGGCTACTTTCAGGCTTTCAAATGGCTGTCCTCACATATCTTCACATGGGTTTATGGGTTGGGGTAAGCCGCCGTGGTCTCTTTTCCTTGGTTTTTAAAGACACTAATCACACCATGTCCCCTATTCTGAACAGCATCACATTAAAGATTCAGTTTTATGAGTGAAATATCAACAGCTGGCCAACAGAAGCTTCTATTGTTGGCTAAAGCATGGGGTTTTTATTTTAGTAAATATTGAGAGAGACATCCAGAGTGATTCCAGCCAGCCTGGGCTACAGAGTAAGGTCTTGTTTCAACAACAAACAAACAGTAATGCAAGTGAGATACCGGAAAATTTTACTGCAATATAATTTTTGAGATAGGGTATCACATAGTATGATAAGTAGTATGATAAATTTGGTGACACACTGAGGAATGTTACACACATCCCCTACTCTCATGAAACGTACATCATTAGCATGAGTGAGAGAAATTCACGGTTTGAACAGATAAGTAAGTGGTAGCAATTATTATAAAAGAAAACCACATTGAGTCCCAAGCGATCATATGACAGGTTCATCTGCCTTTGCCTAACAGTAAGAAAAGGCTTACACAGGTGAAATTTGAGCAGATAGCTAAAGAAAGATAAAGAGAAACACTTATTGAGCAATAGAAAGTGCGCAGAGATGTCAGAGGCAAAGTAGGAACTTGTGATGTTGAGGGGAACAAAGGAAGGGACATCAGTCTGGTGAAAAGTCCCATAGGACGAGCGCAGAAAGTGCTCTTTGTCCTTTGAATTTAGCAGGAAGTGATTGTTAATGATGCTAGTGAGACATTTTGGATGCAGGGAAGCTGCTGAACTGAGCTGTGCAACCTTGGGAAGACAGCCCAGGGCTTGGAGCCTCGTGAGCTGTTGGGTTGGTCTTTTAGGCAAGTTCTCTACCATTGAGCTAATTCACCAGGCCTTAGAGCTGTTATTTTCATTTCCTGTTTACTTCTATCCTTGGACCTATAACCTCTGTGGTTTTCTTCGCTGGCCTCAGTTTTACAAATTTTACTTATGTGCATTGTTTATTTAAATTTTAAAAAGTATTAAAGGTACTTGTGAAAATCTATAATTATTTTATGCTCTTAAAAAAAAAAGACATATTATCTGGCTGTGGGGCTAAACATGTTCTGTTTATTAGTCTTTTGTCAGAGTTACTCCACACTGATTTTTGCTTGAGCCATGTGTCCCTAGGATCTTTTTTTCTTGCCATGGTAAAAATTTATTCTGTACCTGCTTGCATAGTGCTTATGTTTGGTTTTCTGTAGTGAAAGTTTCGAGGTTGTTATCAAACCTCTAATGTTGTCAATGATTATGTAATAAGCAACATTCTGTATCTCTTGTAGTAAGCAAAGAAACGTCTGTGGAGCACGCATTTAGGATAGAGTTGATTAAACTAGGGATCATGTTCAGACTCAGGAGCAGAGTCTTGGCTAGTTACCCTACAGAATGGCTGGCCAGCTCACATCCTCATCAGCGAGAAAACTTCCTTTTCCTTCTGTGATCTCTAGTATTTGATCCAGATATATTGAATTGAGGCGCTTAGTACTTTTTACTTGTGGCAATGTGATAATGACGATAGTCGCGTGATTAGAGCTGTACATTTAAGGGAAAAATAAGTATATCTGCATTAACTTCAAGTTATTTCACAATACAAGTATTAGGCTCAAGACAATTTTCTAGGGATAAATGTATGGCTTCCAGCTCAAGCTTTTGTTCCTTCTCATTGACATCAAGTGCTTAAAGAATCCAAGGACTAAATAAAATATTTATAGAGTAATCTATAAAAGAAAATTCTCTGAAACCTGAGGGGAGCAATTAGAAGTTAATAATAGAGCAGTTGTCAATTATCAGAGTTATTTTAAACTGTTAGAAGAAAGATACTCTTTCTGTCTATTTCCCAGCTGCCTCTGTCAAGGCTTTGAGGCAGCCGAGAAAACAGATTTGCAAGCATACCCTGAACTAACAGTGAGGTTCTGAATCCCTGGTTTTATAAAAGTTACAGAATTGTGAAGACTGGGTAGATTTTCTACTTTTTGTTTCTTACTTGATGCACTTTGCTTATATTTATATCCTCATTCATTATAATGTTAGCATCCCATTGTTGTCTCTTCCCTTTATAAAGGAAATATTTCTAAAACTCTGCAATTATTTTGTTTTTATGACTTGACAATTTTATACATGGATATAATGGATTTTCCTCATTTTATCTCCATTACCCTGCCCCATTCTCCACTCAAGTTTTCCAAGAAGTCCTCTCAAACCTTGATGTCACTCTATCTATCTATCTATCTATCTATCTATCTATCTATCTATCTATCTATCTATGTCATCTATAGCCATATCTATACCATCCATTACATTTAATTAGTTTTTTTTTTTTTTTTGCATAGATTGGGGCTTACTTACTGAAATAAAGGCAACTTATCAGTGGCTTCACCACTAAAGAAAATGCTGCCCGCTCTCCCTGAAGCCACTGATTGTCTATGAGGCAATAGCCCTTTCTCCATTCATGGGGAGACGGCGACAGGTCTAATTTTATCAACATCGGGAGCAAGAAACTACAGCTGTAGTGAGTTAGGAAGCAAAATAGCTAATGTTATACGCAGAAGGCGCTGTTTCAAAACACTCCTTCTTATCCTCTGTCTCCTATATCCTTTCCCCCCTCTTCCATGATGTTCCCTGAGCCTCAGAGAGGGTGATAGTAGCTTCCCAACTTAGGACCAAGCACTCTACTTTCTCTCACTTGGGATGGAGCACCCCACTTTTTCTCATTCCTTCAACTGTGTGTCTCTGAGTGAACCACCAGCTGCTGCAAAAAGAAGTTTCTCAAACAAGGCCAAGGACAGCGTAAGAATGAAGTATGAAGCAGTTTGATACCATATCCATTTAGCAAAACAGGTATAAATGGATTCTCTTCAGGGCCTAGAACATCCTAGATGTGGCCTTTTGATCAGATTTACAGCACTAGGCACGACTGTCCCCCTATGGAGTAGGGGATTGAGTGGACGCAAAGCCAAAGAAGAAGCCAATCAGAAAGCACTTTGTTGTACCCATGGTAGTGATGGCGGTGCTGTGGTAATGTGTGTAGTTTTCCAAGCAGATCATTACGGCACCTTGTGAGATCCATAGCTTCACAATATGTTGTCGATCTTTCTTTCTTAGCACCCTATACAGCACCTTCCAGCATTATGAAAGTTAGGCAGCAGAGAGGAAGTTTTCAGGTCAGGTACAGCTCCAATTCTCTGTACTCTGCCTCCCATTTGTGCACATTCCTTCCTCGCTGATTATATCTTATCACTGCTGGAAGTGTATGTGTGCAACGAGTGGGATTTGAAAGGACTCTTTAGAACACCATTTCTTCTTGATGAGCAGGAGAGGGCTGTCACAAGGATGTCCTGTGAAAGGATGGATGGTTGAGAGATTCGGAAAAAGAAGAGGAGGCAGGGCAAAGGAAGATAAAAGATTAGGGAGGGGATTAAGTGGAAGCAAAAGCCAAAGCTGCAAATTCACCCCACCCCACCTCACCTTGACTCTTCTCCAAAACAGCCAACATTTGCTGTTTTGGGATTTTTCTATATGTTCACAATTACAGTGTAAAAAAAATGTTTTCCTCCAGGACTATGACTTTTCTCACCATCAATCCTTAAATTCATTTCCATGGCAAATAGGGGAACATCTTTGTTATTCTGACTGTTTTCCTGTGGAGTGGAAACGGAGCAAAGTTTCTGTGGGTAGTTAACTGCAATCTAAAGAAGGATTTTTTTTTCTTCTGCAGAAAGGGCAAGGAACACAAGGAAGCAAGGGGAAATTGATAAAGCCTTCAGCTAGCTACGGGAAGGAGACTGGGTGGTGGGGAGACAACCGAGACACAAACAGACAAGCTCTTGTTCCCATGGATTATGTTTTATGTGGGGAGATGAGGGAAAGATGCTAATCAATGAGCAAGTGCCCTGAAGAGAATAAGACTGGGCAGTGAGGTAGTGAGTTGGCAGAGGCTGAGAATTCTGGGAAATTCTCTTTGAGGGGGCAAAGTTTTGGCTAAGATTTTTATGGTGAGAAGGAGGCAGCTACCCATGGTTATGGGAATGGAAAAAAAAAGGCAATGTCACTGGCAAGAATAATAAATGACATATAGATGAGGCCAGAGAAACAGTCGGAGTCCAGAGTACATAGAGTTTTAGTCGTTGTGGCTCAAGATGTAAATTGTGGGTTCTGTACTAGGGGTGATAGGGAAACTTTCAAACAGATGAAAGAACTGATCTCATTTCAAGAAATACTCCCCTCCCTGTGTAAGATCACTGAAGATTGAAGTAATATCAAATAGGACATTATCCTGGAGGGTTTAGGAAGCTGATAGCATCATTCAAGATCTTGAAGAATTTAGGAATATTTTATAAGCAAAGAAATTACTTCATAGTCATCATGTTAAATTTACATTTAAACTTCTTGAAATTACTGTCTAATAATTTGACATGATGATGCATCTGTTTAGTATTTGAAGGCAAACATTTAAAGGTTCTTTGACAAGTTGCTGAAGATACATGATTTTATTAATCTCCCCGAGCAATTAGTGCAGAAAAAAAAAAAAAAACCCATGAGAACTGAAGACCATATGAGAAGGAAAATCTAATTTTATAATATTGAATGTTGGACCTTGGTTTGGGGGCAACTGTAATGAGAATGTCTTGAATTCAGCCAATAATCCCAGTCCACTTAGTAAAACAGACAGTGGGGTTTCCCATGGATTAAGTATGAAAAGCCCTTGCTTGACTAACAGTACCTGATTCTTAAACTTTCAAGTTGAAGTTCACAAGTTGTTCCTGGAAAGAAAAACAATCGCATTCCCACTTGGACCCAAAACACAATGGAATAGATGATACTTTTTTTTTTTTTTTTTAAGTAAGATGCTTTTAAATGAGCTTTGAGAGAAAACGAGCAGACTATGAAACTTAAGGGAATGTCATAGACAAAATAATGACTGTAGTCAGGCTCAATTTACTTATTTTCTCATGGCAGCCTA
This sequence comes from Mus pahari, assembly GCF_900095145.1. Classification (NCBI taxonomy): domain Eukaryota; kingdom Metazoa; phylum Chordata; class Mammalia; order Rodentia; family Muridae; genus Mus; species Mus pahari. The sequence goes on along the minus strand of NC_034600.1, from coordinate 49,099,594 downwards.
TCCTAATGTGAATGATAATCCATCTAGTAAGAAAGGTCATCAGTGACTAACCATGTTTCATTTAATGTCCCCATGGAACAGAAGAACCCAGAAGGCGAGCTTAGACTTTAGAAGATTGATGAGTGAGCAGAGAGGGAGGAGAAGGTGGTAAAGGAAGAAGGAGAAGGTAGGCAAAAAGCAGAGGAATAAGAATACCGGAGTATGCGGACAGGTCCTGGGTAGTCCATGCGTCATACCCAGAGGCAGGAGGGACAAGTGTTGGGCCAGCGTACGAGAAATAGTAGAGATGTCCTTTGATAATAAGCACAGGGGATTGGCTCCAGATCTTCCAATAGTTATCCAATCCAGAGAATCTTAAGTTCCTCATCGAAAGCATACAATTTTCATGCAGCATGTGTACATCCTCTTGTGTGCTTTATGTCATTTCTAGATTACTCCTGGTAATTAATCAATGTAAGTTCTATGCAAGATTATGTATATTGCATTCTGCCTGCATGCATGCCTGCATGCTAGAAGAGGGCACCAAATCTCATTATAGATGGTTATGAGCCACCCTGTGCTTGCTGGGAGTAGATCTCAGGACCTCTGAAAGAAGAGTCAGTGCTCTTAACCACCTCTGTGCCATCTCTCCAGCCTGTGTCTTAACTGTACTTTTTCTTTCCTTTTATTTACTATTTATATGACTACACTGTTGCTGTCTTCAGACACACCGGAAGGGGGCATCAGATTCCACCACTGATGGTTGTGAACCACCATGTGGTTGCCGAGAATTGAACTCAGGACCTCTGGAAGAGCAGTCAGTGCTCTTAGCCACTGAACCATCTCTCCAGCCCCCCCTTACTATATTCTTTAGGAAGCAAAACTGAGGAAAATAAATTGTGCATGATTTGTGTATGCTTTGAATTTTCTGATTTTATTTCCAAGTACTGTTTCTTCCAGCAGTGCTACGTTTCCCACCAGCAACCCTTCCCATGAGAAGTGGGATGACACTGCTGGGTGTTAAATATAGTGTCAAAAAATGAAATTGTGCAAAAGTTTGTCATGTAGTTTGGGGTGGATATGTTCATGGTTTTGTTTTTTTTTTTTTTTTTTTTTTTGATAACACATCTCACATGGATTCAAATCTATAGTAACTAGAAAGAAACTAACTTCAAGCCACAGACATATATGTGACTTTGTCATTATAGCTGCATGGACTTATGTCTTCTGTCCCAGTTCATTTTCAATAGCATGGTGCCCAACCTAGTGCTATGCGAATGAAACTTCTGAAGGATCAAAGCTCTCAAGTGGTGGATTACAGATGTTAGCCAATATCCAGAAAATAGTTGCAGGCAGTTCATGATATTTCTCTTTTTAGAAAGAACCGGAGGGACTGGAGAGATGGCTCAGCAGTTAACAGCACTGACTGTTTTTTTGAAGGTCCTGAGTTCAAATCCCAGCAACCACATGGTGGCTCACAACCATCCATAATGAGATCTGATGCCCTCTTCTGGGGTGTCTGAAACAGCTACAGTGTTCTTACATATAATAAATAAATTAAAAAGAAAGAAAGAACCAGAGGTTTAAAATTCCCAGAAAGAGTATGCATGTTAACGAGTGCAGAGAAGGTTACAATATTGGGAAGGCAGTGTTTGGGCAGAGGAAGTAGGCATTGTTAATAATCATAATTGGCGTCTACATATTAGTAGCAACTTGACTTGTGATCTGTAGCAACAGGTAAATTATAGGTGAATAATAATAGCAAGTCCAGTAATTAACCAACAGCATTTTAAAATTAACAGCATGAGGGCTGGATCACAGTAAGGTTTTATGAGAAAAGACACTCAGTGTTCCTGTATTTGGCTTATGGAATATCTCTGTGGATATTGTAAAACCTTCTTCATGTCAGTATGGTGGCATAGTTGGCAAGGGCACTTTCTGCCAAGCCTGATGACCTGAGTTTGATTCCTGGAACTCAAACCAACTCCCATAAGTTGCCTTCCAATCTCCACACGTGGACTGTGGCACATGCATATGCAAACATGCGTGTACTTCACACACATACAAATAAAATAACATACCCTCTACTCCATTCTTGATTGTTGTTGAACACACCATGGATTCACAAACCAAATCCACCTTCTGAACACCCTTAACGGTCCCACTTAATGGTCCCAAGCAGGATGTCAGGCACACTGGGACAGAAGTATTTGACTTCTGGTTGACCTTTCTGGAGGTTTTCCACATGACCAGGGCTGCCAATAGAGAAGCACACCAATATGATATGGGTGTCTGGATAAGGTGATTGAGGACTGAGAAGAGGTCCACAGGTGGTAGATCTGCAACTGGCTATAGGCACATATACTCTTCCTGGATGATTGTGTGCCACAAAGCGAACTCTACCTGATTCCTACCTACTGTAATATCTGTCACAAGCTCTTAAGCACTGTGTCTCTGGGAACTGGTCTTTACTGACAGTTGAGCCGGCATGTTTCCTTAAGATCCACCCAACAGTCACCGCTTTCTTCTAGATGATATCCACCACTTAAAAAAAATGTATTTTAAGAGACAGGATTTACATAGCAGAAGGGTATAAAATACATTACGCTTTTTGGATAAAAGTCTTGGGAGATAAAAACCTAGCCCAGCCGGTCTGAGACTTGAATGCTCCAAAATGATAGCTTTTGAGGTGACTAATGACCAAAGAGAGAGTTACAGGTGGCAGGTTTGCAGCAGAGGGATCCAGGGCAGGGTATAAGGAGACACTTCATTATTTTCCCAAGAATTTTTTATTTTCTGTTGAATATGCATGTTAGGAATATATTCCTATGGAGAGCCATGTATGTAAGCAGTCTCAGAAAGGAAATGTACCAATGCCTCAGTTCCCATGAAGTGCCCTGAGGTCAGGAAGACATGTATCTGCTGTGTGATATGAGATAAGGCCATGGTAATACGACATATGAAATCCCAGAGATGAAAATCCTAGAACTGAAGGAAGGGCTGTGACCACCATCACTCCATTTTGTAGCATAGTCATGATGTCAAATTCTTGCTCAGAGAATTTTTTTTTTCTCAAAGAACATCACATTACCTCCCAGAGGGAGTTTGTTAAAAGCTTTTTTTTTTTTTTAAACGTTGACAGGCAATTTCCAATAAAAAGTTTATCGATTGCTAATTATCAATTATTAACTAATCTATCAGTAATAAATAGCATGGAGAAACTCATTGGTTTTTCTTAGAAGACTAAGGAAACACTTTGTCTTTTTAAGTAAAAGTGTTGGAATATTTTGGACAAGGACATTAGAAGCAGGTCTGAGATGTGTAATATCTCAGAAAAAGAAAAAATATGCCATATGGTGGTCATCTTCTTTCCATTTAGGTTAAGAAAGCTATGCTTAATTTAGTATTTAGGAACTACTTTCTTTTTTAAAAAATAAAGCTGTCATGCAACACAGTTTGAAGCGAAGCATTTCATTGATGTGAAATTCAAACAGGTATGCACCAGAACTCCAAGAAACAGAGTGACAAAGGTAACTTCTCTCAGAAGTCCACTGTGACACTGATCATTGTGTTAATGATCATCTTGACAGAATCACCAAAGAGACGGGCCTTTATGCATTGTCTTGGTCAATTGGGGTGGGAAGGCTTCTTCTTTTTGAGTGGTGCCAGTCCCAAACTGATATCTGTAACTGTATGAAATGGGAAAACATGCTGAATACTAACATTGTTGCACTTATGGCTCCTATTACATTTGTTGCTCGTATAATTCTGATGAGATACAATGTGAGCAGCGGCTTTAAGCCCATGATGCCCTGACTATCCTTTCAGGATAGACTGTATCTTTGTTATGTTTTCTTTTACTTATTCCTTGACAATTTCATATCTGTATACACTGATCACACCCACTCCACAATTCCTCCCTTCCATTCTCTGAACCTCCCCCAACATAACCTCCACCAGTTTTTATGTTCCCCTGTTACTGTTTTGTCTCCCAAATCATTGAGTCTGATTTGTACTGGCTAACTGGAAAGTTGACTGATATTGTTGGCTTGATCTTGTGCAACACTTGGGCATGAGCCAATAGCTTCAGTGACTCCATGAGTGCAATGATCACGTCACGTCCAAAAGACAGCGTTTCTCCACACTCCAGTTCTCACACCCTTTCCATCCCTTTTTCTACAATGTACCCTGAGCCTTTGGAGGGGAGGACTTGTATATAGACGTCTCATCAGGGGCTGAGCACTCAGGTCATTTTTCTCAGCACATTGACAAGTTGTGAGTTCCTATATTAACTACCACCCACTGCAAAGAGAAGCTGTTCTGACCAAGGGTGAGAGCAGTACTAATCCATGGCTATAGGTATAAGTATATATAGATATACATATATATAGATATAAGTATATATAAATATAAGAAGGCAGTTGAACTGGAGTCTATCTTGAACTGTGAGTTAAAATAAACCCTTTCTTAAGTTCTTAAGTTGCTTTTGCCCAGGATGTTTCTCTCTTTCTCTCTCTCTCTCTCTCCAAACACAGCAAGAAATGGGAAGGGTAAATGCTAAATGTGGAAGATTTTGTGAATTTTAAATTGTTATTTACTGCATTAAAACTGGGTGGGCTGAGGATAGCAGTACTGTGAGCCCACATAACTTTGGAGCTTCAGGATGAACATGTTTCACTGTATTTCTTAATTAGGAGAATGGGGCAAGTGGCCTCTGCCAGACAGGACTCACAAGGTTGCCTTCAGACTCATATGATGATGTGAAATGTGATCGCATATATAGTTACATTTTATTTTAGGTTTGGCTCATATGACAGGCTCTCTCACCTTGTAGCCTAGGGACAGTCCTGAAACTCACCACAAAGCTGGCTTTAGTCTCAGCCTCTCATTTGTCCTGACCTTGGGACGAACACTGGGACTCCAGCCGTGTGCTACCACACCGGGCTTCAGTGTGTTTCTTCTGAAGAAATCATCTTATTTAGCTGGTGCACTATGAATAGTTATTTAAACCCACACATAATAGAATTGGAATTCATTTGCCCCAACATTCAACCATAATGCTGATATTAATCAAGTTTGTCTGAAGAATTGGCATCTCCTATCATGTAAACAGAATTCTCTTCTCAAGCGATCAATGCTACTTGTGTGGACCTGGGCAGGGTTGTTGGAGGGACTGAATGAATCCTGTAAGCCCATGAAAGATGGGAAGGGCTTATATAAGAAACAGAATTTGAAAGCTATACATTTTCTTGAAAGGTGGTTGTTTTTGTAAAGGAAACAGAAGAAAACAGGAGAAAAGGGAAGAAAGAAAAAAAGAAGGAAAGAAAAGATACTCTCTCCTGTCTTAAAAAAGTCAGTCTTAGATGTCTGCTGGATCCCACATCCAGGCTGCTCATTTTATTGCAAATTACTGCCAGGGCTGTGCTGTGTTTAGTCAAAGGGTGCTAGAGGGAGCAATTACAAGGACTTCTGGCCTTTCATCCAAACCCAGGAATCTTAAGTGACAGCTGGCTTGGGGACTTGTCATTCAATTAAGTGGTTTGCGACTCTGCCAGTGGTTAGAAAACCTGTGTTTCATATGAATTTGTAGTCACTGGGCCCGCACAGTCTCACCAAGCACTCTCATTTTGTTAGAAACCACTGCTTTCCTGGCCAGAGGGATGCTGGGCAGACATTCTGACCACAAGGTTTATTTCTTGAAGGTAAAAATTACAATGGAAATGGGACCTGAGTCGAACAGAAAAAAAATGATCTTCCCCCTCCACAATGTATAAGCAGGGCAGTTGGACACAAGGTGTCCGTGCATGGTTCTCGTCCTCTGGGAAGATGCAATGGGGTCCTGTGGGGGCCGCTGTGGGGTGAGAACCAGGGCTCCTTTTCCCACCTTTTCTTTCCTTCTTCCTAAGTGGAGATTTCATTTCTAGCTCAACCAGTAATTACCGTTCCTCTTTCATAACTGGTATGGTAGGAGGTGCACACACGGAATGAGAAGAAAACAGAAAAACAAAGCCATGCTTTCTGGACGGTGCCGATGAAGAGTGGACTTACCAAAGGTGGGGGACAGCATTAAGGCGATTTATAGGCCACACTGCTATGTCCAGATAGCATTTAGGAGGATGTGAGTCTTAGGAAACAACCTCCTCACTAGTGAGGTTCCTTATGGACTCTGGGAGAGGATGAGGACTCCACCCAACCCTCACTGCCCATGGTGGAAGCAGCCTTCCTCCATGTTGGTTCTCACAGTTTTAATCTGCTCTTCTTTCTTTGGTTGGGCTGTACACGTCTCTGTAATCATTCTGCCCTGTATTTTGGGAGGTAAACACAACCCATTAGATCATCATTTCTCTCATTTTCTCATGGAACCAATATTACTTTTTACCTTGAAAGGCAATTAGGGTTTCCCCCCTGAGATCCATTTTATATAATAAATACCTAATTTGAAGGATCTTTATCCTATCATCCTAAGAAAGGTTTTGAAGTCATATTACAAAAAACCTTTAAAGTCATTATACATGTAAATAGAGATTTTTTTTTTCCTTAGAACTGATCTAAGAAACTATACACGATTTTCTGATATAATTTTATGGGATTGTAATGGAAACAGCTATATTGGATGAGTGTTGGGGACTAATGTAATATAAAAGTATCTACAAACAGATAAAATGAGGTCAACCTTTCCTCCTTTTTTTTTTTTTTATATCCACCCCTAATGTCATCTCAATTACCTATTGTCAGAATGATGCTACCTTTATTTTGAATTTGGCAGCCCGGAGGAAAACGTTTATGATCAATATCTCCTGCTGCACTATGAATTAAAGAGGCCCATTTTCAAGGAACAAAGGACATCATCATCCAAAAACTTGCCCCCCGTAACCCTAACCTGATACCTGTTTGCCTTTAAACCTTCCGCAGTAGATCATTCTTCAGGCACACGGAGACCTCTCCTCTTCCAGCTCCACATTTATCAGCAGGAAAGAAAAAGCAAACAGCGCCACATCACAGGTACACAGTGTCTCCACACCTATTATAGCACAGGGCAGTGGTGACCTCACGGTGGCCCAAACCACCCAGGAGTAGCCTTTGATGTTTCCAGAGCTTGACATTTTAAACAGTTTGAACATCCCATGTTTGAACTGTGAGTAGTCCTATTTCCAGCCTTATTAGAAGGGATATCAATGGAGGCCACATTTTAATTGTCCTTCTCTTTCCTTACATCCGAAGGGCAGGTAAAGAGGAACATAAAGCTGTGTTCCTCTTCCAGTTTTTGTTCTCCTGCTGATTGGCATTCTGTCCTCTCCCCATACTTATCCACATGCCTCATGTCTGTCACCAGCAGTTAGACTGCGTATGGGGAAAGAAAGAGCCCTCAGGGAGTATGAACCCATTTCTTTTTACAAGTTAAAAAACACGCTTCGCTGGAGATCTTTCTCCATTGACTTTTCCCAGAAGAGTGGCTGACATGAATAGTTGAGGTTAGCCATTTGGTGGATTTATAGCACTGGGAGGGTTGTCACAAGAGGGTGACAATTAACAAGTGGGGCAAATGAGCCAGGGTTTCCAAATGCTTTTGCCCAGGCTTCAAGTTGGTGAGCACTGAATCAAGAAGAGGCTGGGGCAATCATTATTGTACAGACGAGTTGATTTTACACACAAAAGTGTTCTTGATAAACGGATCAGGTCCTCAGGAGAAGAAGATCTAGGGACCAAAGGATGTCAGTTGTAAGAGAATGCTGAAGAGTTTCGGGGACTCGCCATTCACTGTAACATGCAAACATGCACAGGGAAGTTAAATCTTAGGTTTAACTGATGTGTGATTTTTGCCTATGTACCCATGCACTTAACATCTCTCTCTGCCGTGTGATTGTGTGCCTCCTATGCACTGACCACTTGATTTAGTTCATTGACCTTGCATCATCGTCAGAGAAGGTAGTCACTGTCGTTCTGCTTTTCAGATGGGACAGTGAAGTCGACACATCAAAGCGATGTCTTCAAGTCCAGCCGTCTAGGAGGTGGCTCATGTCAGAGCCAGGCAGGGTTGCTTTCCTAAGTATCAACATTATTAAATTGTTTCTCTAATGATACCCGATTGAAAAGGTCTGACACGCTAGTTTTGCTTTTTTCCATAGTTTTAAAGATGAAATGGTTAGTTCCTCCCCACCCCCTTAGAGCAAATACGTTTTTATATGTGTGTTGCCATCCTCATGCTAGCTCAGTTCACCGGTGAGCTTCTGGGCTTTCCTACCAAGCAGCAATGTTTACCATGAAGAAAGCGAATGAAACACCCTCTAAATAGTCCCATGTACACAATTCTCTGCAGGGAAAAGCCTCTATGGGCATCTCTTGACATTACTTTCTTTGAAATTGTTAAAGCCTTTTATTTACCAGACAGTACACACTGTTAAAAGTAAAAACTTCCTCTGGACTCTAAATTTTGGCCAGTTAGTTAATCTTTCCGGAGTGTTGAAAACAGGGCTTTAATTAGCAATTTTATCAGTTAACCCAGTCACTCAGCTGGGGCTCTTATCTGAATCCTTGGTAGTGCAAGCACTTAGGGACATCAGAAAAAGGCCGACTCATCACTGTGACAGTTGAGAGGACTTCTGTGGAAGGAAAAAATGATCTCAGTAATAGACAGTATTAAATGGAATCTGATACCAATCCAATAGAATTTATCCCACCAAAGGACCCCAGCATAGGACTAGGTTCCTCTTGTATTTCTCTGTAATCCTCTATGGAATGTCACCTTTGTGAGGGAAGACAGAGCCTGGAGTTTTGAGCAGTGTGAAAACGTGTGGCATTTCTCAACCCTTTATTCGCTGGGTTGATCATGAGCCTAAAGTTGATCTTCACCATCTAAAGCCAAAGGAGACCCTGAAAATGTAACACAGGCAGAGTGGAACTATTTTGATGGAGATAGCAGGGCAAACAAAACAAAACAAAACAAAAAAACCATAGAATGTCAAGTGGAAATTAAATTCAATTCCTAAATCCAACTTACTCTCTCATTTCCAGCGACATCCTTCATTGATTTTTGCTTATCTTCCATTTGGATGATATTAAAATGTTTTTTCTTCTACTACTGCTTCTTCAGATATAAAAAAATACTTAAACTATAAAAAGAAGACCCCTGACTTCATTATCTGAGCAAGGGTCTGCAATCATTGCAACAGTGGAGCCAGTAACGGAGGTGGGGGTGAGGGTGGGGATGGGGGTGGGAGGTGGTGGGATGTGATGGGGGCAGGACTGGGGGGGTCGGGATGCGGGGTGTCTGTGGAGCGGGCAGAGTTCCATAAGGGATATTTATGCTTGCCTAAGCAGTTCTGATGATTTGATAGTTGAAATGTTTATGTTTTTGTTCACTTAGATAATGGACTTAGGACATCTATTTTAAACAATAGATAATAGCGGTGGTGTGCTGAGGGGCCAGCATAGCGGTAAATGTATCTGGGGATTATTAAAACAAACTTGCATCTACTGCTTCATAGGGTGACTATTTTTGGTAAGGCAACACATAGCATTTCATGCTAAAATGATAATGTTTTAGATTTATTATAAAATGACAAAACCCTGTTTTCTCACAGAAGCTGAAGGGTCAGAGTGTTTACTCAGCATGCAAGAAAGTTTGCTTTGCATACACCCTTTTTTCAGCTATGCTTGAAAAACATGGTTTATGAATTTATTGTATCTCTTGTCCCAGATTCTTTTTTGTTTGTTTAAAACAAACTTCTAGTTGTTTGACCTAATTTTAAAGTAGCTGAAAGTGCTAAAATCAAAGACCAGGTTAAATTTTCTTTGAAGGATATTGAATATCATGTCCATTGTTCTGATAATAAAAGGTTTGTGTAGCTGCTTTCATTTCTAAAAGCTTGATAGCCCCTCTTTTGAGAGAGAGAGAGAGAGAGAGAGAGAGAGAGAGAGAGAGAGAGAGAGAGACACCTTGTCAAGCTTTCTTACAAGCAAGCAATCTAAATACAATGCCCACCTTGAGCTCACCCACTACAAGCCGGAATCCGGAATCCCTGACAGTCTTATTTATTTATTTAGAGAAGCAGTGACCAGCGACCAAATCAAATACAGAATTATTGGTAGCATCTGTGAGACCTGTGTTTTCTACAGAAACTCTGTTGGAGACTTGAGTCATACATTTGCTTGTTATAATGGGACACTGGCAACACATTCCTGGCTTTGAATTTGTGACTAATGATATATTGTTCTTGTCAGTTGTAACTGAGTTCCACAGTATGCATTGACCATCACATTCTCGGCTCTCCCCACTCTGGAGCCTAAACTTCCACTTCTCTCTCCACATCTGAGGAGAATGTTCTTTTTCAATGTTTTAGTATTTTACTTTATGCGTATGGTTGCTTTGTCTGCATGCAAGCATGTGTACCGTGTGTGTGCCAGGAGAGGCTCTATCTTGAGAGGAGGGCTTCCTGCAGCTGATAGATGGGAGGAAGTGCATTTTATGACGAAATCGAATTTAGATGTATCATCTAGGTTGGGCTAGCCAGCATTTTAGGCTACAAAACATGTATGCATATTACATGTAGCCCATAGGTGCATGATAGCAATGATTCACACGGTAGATTAGGCAGCACAGTCCACAAAACTGAAAAGGGATGTAGGCATGGTTTAGACTGTGTTGGCAACAAAATGAGTTTTGTTTTGTTTTGTTTTGTTTTGTTTTGTTTTGTTTTTAATGGAAGAATAGTAAAGGATTCAGTAAAGAAAGCAGATTACAAGGAATGCTCTTCGAAGAAGGCAAAGAGGGGGAATTGGCCTGAAAGGTTATGGAGTCTTACCGAAGTGGGTGAGGTTAACTCAATAGATAATGCTGGATATGGCTTCCACCTAGTGTTGGAAAAGGTCTCATACCTGACCCAAAAGGTCTCTTGAGTATTTTAAAACAGATGAAAGTGGCCGCCTCACTTATTTAGTAGAGTCTGTTCAGAAGGCAAAGCAAATGACTCTGCAATCATTTATTTGTCTAATATGAAATTCAACTTGTCTATGCTCATGGGTATACTAAGACAGCACACTGATGAGAGCGGTAAGTTTATCTTACATAAACAGTCATTATAATAATACTGATATTTGTGGCTAATTGTGTTGAGAGTAACTAAAGTTGCTGATAGGTTATCATACCTGTGTGAAATAACTAGCCTAGGAATAAGCAGATCTAGTCATGGCAGAGAGTATTTCTACAGTACATGGTTCTAAAAGGCTTATCAAAAGTTATAATTAGTAGTAGTTGGGGATGGGGTAGAATAGCAGAATAGCACAAATGCTGCTACAACTACAGTTTAAAATAGCAAGTATAGGAATAGGAGAAAGATATAATAGTTGTATAGACAAATCATCTTGTGAGATCAATTCCTGCCATACACTGGCTTTTTTCAGATGTTAGCCAAATTAATTTCATTCCCATTGATATACCCATTCTATCAATGCTCATCCATGTATGAATATCCTGAGAGGTATGATCATTTCGTTATAGGGGATTTGGTTCAAAGACCAAAGGCATGACCATGACATAGTAGAGAAAATGTTCAGTCTTTGTTTCCGTTTCCATTCAGAATTTCTGACATCCTTAGAATTTCCAGAGAAATCAGGCTGATAGATGAATCCTTAAATCTATAAAGTTACATCTTTTCACTTGTTCATTTATTTATGAGTGTGTGTGTGTCTGTGGAACTTAACACCAGCTTAGGTTAGTGTGATGGTTTGTATATTCTTGGACCAGGGACTGGCACCATTTGGAGGTGTGGCCTTGTTGGAATAGGTGTGA
>NC_034600.1:49081703-49086985 GCF_900095145.1 Mus pahari | reverse complement strand
ATAACAGATTAAGGGAGTGGGACCTTGGGGCAAGATCCTACCCAGCTAAATCTAGATCCAGGCATGGTGGTACACACCTTTAATCCCAGGAGACAGGCATGATGATCTCTGCGTTCAAGGTCAATCTACAGAGCAAGATCCAGGATAGCCAAGCTTAGGCAGTGAAGGATTTGGAGAACAGAAAGCCAGTGATAACGTAATAGTACAAGGAGGTCATGTTCTAGTTCCTGCAAGAAGCAGAACTTAGCAGCTTCAGCCATGTGGCTCTGGCTCCAGAGTTAAGAATGGAAGAAACTACCAGGACAATTGATGCAGGTTAGCTGGAGCTAAGAAATTAGCAATGATTAAGAAGAGACCAGCATCACTGAGTTGAAATCTGGGAATTATTTTCTAGGAGCACAAAGAAGCTGTGTTCCAGAGATAGCCAAGGTTATACATCATGCTGCGGCTGGACTTGGTAATGTGTAAGAGTCACCCAGGTGGTACTGGTTTTGAAGGCTTGAAGGTGTCATGAAGGACAGCTGAGGGTTGGCAGTGTGAGAGGTCATGGAAGGCCATTGGAGAAGGTGCAGCCTCAGCTGTAGTTGATGGCCCAGGACTGAAGGGGTCATGCAAAGGATTTGAGGTTGGCACCATGAAGAGAGCCTATGAGAGGCTATTGGTAAAGCCTAGTTGGAGTGGAACACCCTTGTATATTGGAGATGTCAATACCATGGGATGATCACCAAGAACAGCAGCCTGAGCTTAGAATGCTACAGAGTGCAGAGCTGGAGAAGTGATGCCAGCCCTTAGGAGGAGCCCAAAAGATCCAGTGGAATCCCAGACACTAAAACAAGAAACTTTAACATTGAAATTGCCTTGGAGAATCAAAGATGTTAAAGATGCCAGAGCCGTGGGATACATGCTGAGGAAAGCTGCTAACAGGGAGAGGAACCAGTCCAGGAGAAAGCAGTTTGTTGCAGTCATCAAAGATGAAAAAGGAGTTGAGACATCAACTTTGACATCAACCATGGAGATGCAGAGTTTGGAATTTGCCCAGCTGGTTTCCTGTCTTACTTTGGGGATTACAGTTCAGTGATTGGATGAATCTCAGAAGAGACCTTGACCTTTGGACTTTTAACATTGTTGAGACTGCTATAGACTATGAGGACTTTGAAAGTGGGCTAAATGCATTTTGCATTATGCTATGTTTAAGTGTGGGTCCCCATAGACTCATGTGTTTGAACAAGTCTATGGGGGCCAGGGAGTGGAATGTGATGGTTTGTATGTTCTTGGTCCAGGGAGTGACACCATTTGGAGGTGTGGCCTTGTTGGAACAGGTGTGACCTGGTTGAAGTAGGTTGTGTCACTGTGGGTGTAGGCATAAGATCCTAGTTGCCTGGAAGTCAGTCTTCCACTAGCAGCCTTTGAATGAAGATGTAGAGCTCTCAGCTCTGCCTGCGCCATGCCTGCTTGGATACTGCCACGCTCCCACCTTGATGATAATGAACTGAACCTCTGATCCTGTAAGCCATCCCCAATTAAATGTTGTTTTTCATAAGACTTGCCTTGGTCATGGTGTCTGTTCACAGCAGTAAAATGGTAACTAAGACAGTTAGTTAATGTTAAAACTGAATCAGAGTTTAGGTCCAAGATTTTGTGGAAGAAACAAAGAATTGATTGGCATGAGAAAAAAAAAATCAAACCAATACAAACCCAAACCCTACTTATTGTATTTGCTAAACTTATAATATTGAGAACAGTAGGGCTCAGCTCTGGACTCCGGTGTTCTCCATCCACACTCACACCTGTGTGGAGCAACATTTTGTTTCTGAGTGTTAACTACCACCCACTTGTTTATTTATTTTATTTTTTGAGAGGAAAGAGTTTTTTTTTTTTTAAAGTATATCTTACAGTACATTGTGAATGATAGTCAGGACAGGAAATGAACTTGGAGGCAGGCACTGAAGAAGAGGTCATGAAGGAATAGAATTACTATCTTGTGCAGATTGATTTCTTATTCCAGCTGTTCAGGGATGGCACTTGCAATAGTAAAACATCAGTCCATCAGTCAAGAAAGTACTCAATGATCTTTTGCCTACTAGACAATCTGATGGAGACGTTTTCTCAACTGAAGTTTCCTTGGTTGATTTCAGCCCTGAGTTTGATTATTTCCTGCCATCTACTTGGGTGTATTTACTTCTTTTTGTTCTAGAGCTTTCAGATGTGCTATCAAGCTGCTAGTGTATGCTCTCTCCAGTTTCTTTTTGGAGGTACTCAGAGCTATGAGTTTTCCTCTTAGCACTGCTTTCATTGTGTCCCATAAGTTTGGGTATGTTGTGCCCTCATTTTCATTAAATTCTAAAATGACTTTAATTTCGTTCTTTCTTTTTTTCCTTGACCATGTGGTCAACGAGTAGGACATTGTTCAGCTTCCATGTATATGTGGACTTTCTGTTGTTTTTGTTGTTATTGAAAACCAGCCTTAGTCTACGGTGATCTGATAGGATGCACGGGATTATTTCAATCTTCTTGTATCAGTTGAGGCCTTTTTTGTGACCAATTATATGGTCAGTTTTGGAGAAGGTACCATGAAGAAGGTGTTTTCTTTTGTTTTAGGATGAAATGTTCTATATGTTAAAACCATTTGTTCCATCACTTCTGTTAGTTTCACTGTATCACTGTTTAGTTTATGTTTCCATGATCTGTCCATTGATGAGAGTGAGGTGTTGAAGTCTCCCACTATTGTTGCTTGAGGTGCAATGTGTGCTTTGAGTTTTAGTAAAGTTTCTCTTATGCATGTGGGTGCCCTTGCATTTGGAGCATAGATAGATGTTCAGAATTAAAGGTCATCTTGGTAGATTTTTTCCTTCGATGAGCATGAAGTGTCCTTCCTTATCTTTTTTGATAACTTTTGGTTGAAAGTTGCTTTTATTCAATATTTGAATGGCTACTCCAACTTGTTTCTTGGGACCATTTATTTGAAAATTGTTTTCCAGCCCTTTACTCTGAAGTAGTGTCTGTCTGACACTGAGGTGCATTTCCTCTATGCAGCAAAATGCTGGGTCCTGTTTATGTATCCAGTGTGTTAGTTTATGTCTTTTTTTGGGGAATTGAGTCCATTGATATTAAGAGATATTAAGGATTAGTGATTGTTGCTTCCTGTTATTTTTGCTGTTAGAGGTGGAATTATGTTTGTATGGCTATCTTCTTTTAGGTTAGTTGAAGGATTACTTTCTTGCTTTTTCTAGGGTGTAGTTTCTGTCCTTGTTTTGGTGTTTTCCCTTTATTATCCTTTGAAGGGCTGGATTCGTGGATAGTTATTGTGTAAATTTGTTTTTGTCATGGAATATCTTGGTTTCTCCATCTATGGTAATTGAGAGTTTAGCTGGGTATAGTAGCCAGGGCTGGCATTTGTGTTCTCTTAGGATCTGTATGATATCTTCCCAGGATCTTCTAGCTTTCATAGTCTCTGTTGAGAAGGCTGGTATAATTCTGATAGGTTTGCTTTTATATGTTACTTGACCTTTTTCCCTTACTGATTTTAACATTCTTTCTTTGTTTTGTTCATTTGGTGTTTTGACTGTTATGTGACAGGAGAAATTCCTTCTCTGGTTCAGTATATTTGGAGTTCTGTAGGCTTGTATGTTTATGGGCATCTCATTCTTTAGGTTTGGGAAGTTTTCTTCTATAATTTTGTTGAAGATATTTACTGGTCCTTTAAGTTGGGAATATTTACTCTCTTTTATACCTATTATCCTTAGGTTTGGTCTTTTTATTGTGTTCTAGATTTCCTGGATATTTTGTGTTAGGATCCTTTTGCATTTTGCATTTTCTTTGACTGTTGTGTTAATGTTTTCTATAGTATCTTCTGCACCTGAGATTCTCTCTTCTATCTTTTGTATTCTGTTGGTGATGTTTCATCTATGACTCCTGATCTCTTTCCTAGGTTTTCTATCTCCAGAGTTGTCTCCCTTTGTGATTTCTTTATTGATTCTATTTCCATTTTTAGATCCTGGTTGATTTTGTTCATTTCCTTCATCTGTTTGGTTGTGTTTTCCTGTAATTCTTAAGGGATTTTTGTGTTTCCACTTTAAGGTTTTCCACCTGCTTACATGTGTTCTTTTGTATTTCTTTAAGGGAGTTATTTATGTCCTTCTTATCTTGCTTTTGTGGTGTGTTGGGGTATCCAGGGCTCACTGTGGTGCTAGAACTGGGTTCTGATGATGCCAAATAGCCTTGGTTTCTGTTGCTTATATTCTTGTCCTTGCCTCTCATCATCTGGTTATCTCTGGTCTTAGTTGGTCTTGCTGTCTCTGACTGTGGCTTGTCCTGCCTGCAAGCCTGTGTGAGACCAGTTCTCTCTGGGATGAATTTGGGTATGGAGAGCTGTGGCACAAAGAGCTCCAGGGTGCAGATAGAAACCTGAAGAATCCTGTCCCTGGCTGTTCCTTGGTTCCTGTGTCCTGATGACCCTGGGCTGGTCCCTTTTGGGCCAGGAATTTGAGCAGAAGTGGTGGTGTTACCTGTACTCACAGGTGTGCCAGCACTCTTGGGAGACAGGTTCTCCCTGGCGGTATTTGGGTATGGAGTTCTGGGCACTGTGCCACAGGATCAGTTCCAGGAACAGAAACTGGAAGGATCCTGCCTTTAATCCTAAACAATGAAGATAAAGTTAGTTTGCAGAAGGAAGCAGTCATATTTGAAAGTGACATCTAATTGAAGGGCAGATAAAATCCCACTCATCTATTCTTGACTCTTAAGTTTTGGGTTTCTGATTTGAATTTTACCTTCAGTTTTTGATTCTTTTATTTATATGCCTCTCTGCATAGCTGGTGAATACAGTTGGTATGTCTCACAGTGTTTACAAAGCCAAAATTTTCCATTCCCTTTTAACTTTCTTTTGTAGTATTTTCTCAATAAATAGTGAGACCATTTTTTTTTTCCAGTTGCAATAGTTTCATCCTTGGCTTCATCCCTCTTCCTTTTGGGATCTTATATCCATTTCCAGTCTACCAGCAAACCTAGTGAACTCTGCTTTCAAAGGCAGAACATGGCAACATCTCTCCGTCCCTTCTACAACACTCTGATGATGCTACCATTGTCCTTTGCCTGGGAAATTGCAAAATGTACACAAAGGTCACTTTTCCTCCATATGACTCAATTACTTCTGCAATGCCTGCAGATTTTCTTTCTTTCTTTCTTTCTTTCTTTCTTTCTTTCTTTCTTTCTTTCTTTCTTTCTTTCTTTCTTTCTTTCTTTCTTTTTTATTATTTTCTTTATTTACATTTCAAATGCTATCC
>NC_034600.1:49059138-49080720 GCF_900095145.1 Mus pahari | reverse complement strand
CCCCTTCAGGTACTTGGGTACTTTCTCTAGTTCCTCCATTGGGGACCCTGTGTTCCATTTTTTTCTTTGCTATTAAGTCTATAACAGTGATAACAGTTCCCAGCACAGAGCAGATATAAGACAAATGTATGTTAAGAGGAAAAAAAAATTAAAAATAGAATTGTAATAGGTTTTCCTGAAAATCATTTAGAAATATAAAGTTTGCATGTTTTAGGAGACATCCCTAAGTAGCAGTAATAGGTAGATAATATTTTAGCAAAAATCACGGGTAATGGAAATAGAGGACCAAAATTTGGGGCTATTTACTACATTCTATGCTCTATGGCAGTTTCATTATATAGACAATGAAATTAAATACAATATTTCTTGTGAAGTGGGTATTCAATTCTTTTATCCATGTAGCAACTGGAACTCTAGAATAAAAGAAATAACTGATGTTCACATGGTTGGTTAGTGGAGCGACTACACTGCAAAGCTTATGCTATTCCAAGTGCCATAAAAAGGTTCATGTTATAAAGGGTTTGGACATGTCAAGAGATGCTGAGATGGGCAACTTGCAGTGTGCGTCTTGCTGAAGAACACTGTTACTGTTTTCTATGATGGTCACATTAGCATGTATCACACCCAGAAATGGCCAAGCTTCCTTTTCCTTCTGGGCCTCGCTTCAGCACTTGCTACCCTTCTGGTAAGTCTCTCAGTGGAGTTCAACACTGTCTCTTGTGTGTTTTGACTTGCACCTCTCTGATGATTAGTGAATCTGAGAACTTTCTCATGTATCTGCTGCCCAGTTACGTGACTTAAAAGAAAAGTCTTGTTAGATCTTTTGTCTTTCATTAAAATAGTTTTAAAAACTGTTTGAGTTTCTTAAATAATAGGTATATTAACTCCTTGCTTGTTATGAATGGGCCTGGTGCTGTTTGTATGCTGAGGCTAATTCCATTTTCCTGGGAGGAGTTGCGGAGGACAAGGAGTGAGTCATACTCAGGTGACTTCTTGTGAACCAATCCCCTAATGAATAAAGGAGTCAATCTCTGGGCAATTAGGCGGGGCTTCTGGGTTGGATGGAGGAAGAGAGGAGACAGGAGAGAATTAGGTTCTTTTGAATGGGGATAGAGTGAGGACAAGATGTAGTGTCTCCTAGTTTCAGTGGCGGACCCATCAGGATTTGTCAATGGAGGATTTATATTTAATAAGGCTTACAGACTGGGATTTTAGTTGTGCCCAGTGATTGAGTTACCATTTGTTTCTGAATTAAGTCTGTGTGGTGCCTTCTTTCGAGCAGTGGATAAACTAGGTTCAAGAGAGAAAGGTATGGTGGCAAAGTGTGACTTTGCCAGATGTGCACCACAAAGGCTGTGGGGAATTTGAAGCAATGTGCTGGCATGGAAGTGACCTGCCAGTGGGAAATTAGTGAGCTGTGTGGAGAGATTTTTGGAGCTTTGAGTCAGAGAGTCAAAGAAGTCGCCACAAGGTAACAACAGGTCAGCCATTGCCCACCAGTGCATGGCCTGCCAGCCCCACAGGGCAGAGTGTTGCTGACACAAGTGCTGGAAAATGAGCTGGTTAGTTTTTTTTAAAAATATTTCTCACAACTCTTGCTAGAGGTAGTTTAAGAATATTTTCTCCCATGCTGTATACATATTTTTTCTGTAGCATCATATATTTTTTTTGGAAAATAAACATTATTTTGTATGTTAATAAAGAACACAGAATGGCAAATGGTTTGGTACTAACATGTGCTGGATCACAGCAGTCCATTTATTTTGTATTTTTGAAGCATTTTAAATAAAAGGTATTAACTTGCATAAGATAAATTTGAATAGATTGTGAAAAAGGTTTATCATATGGAACAAACTCAAAGAAACATATTAATTTGTTTGAGGTTGAAGAGCACAGAATCAGTGGTCCATTATTCTGAACAGCAGGGACAAGTCAGTGAAAATCCATAATGAGGATATGGTCTTTATCATAATAATAGGAGCACATAGTTCTTTGGATAATGGACTATTTCATGTTCTAAAAATGAAATAAACTGGTGAAAACACAAAACTATAACCACAACTTGGGTCACTAATAAGCTTTTTTAAAATTAAAATGTTTAAGGATTCCATGAGCATGAGAAATTATCCAAAATATAAAAAGGCTGAACGGCATTGTACAATAGAATATACTTTTGGGACTATTATTGCATGTGAATATGCTAACTACGCTTATCCTTGAGAAGTGGTTCATTCTCCAAGGTTTCGGTAGTAACCCCAGTTAATGAGTTGAATCAATTACCGTTTGGGTCAGGATGAGGTACAGTTGCTCTGCTTGCTTCCTAGAGGACTTAGCCTTTCATTTGAAAAGAGCGCTACTAGTAATTAAGACCAACTCACTCAGCCAAACCAGGGTATAGAATCCACCTAACCGCAATGAAATCTGTGTATTATTCCAGGACTATTGTGAAGACTTAGCATATGAAGGAAGGAAGAATTTGAAGAAATAACAGACCTTCCAGCCACAAGTTACCCAAGCAGGAGAGAACTGGACACGTTTCCATTTTAGGCGCCTACACAGGTGCACACATCACGATACATAACATATGGCCTGACTGGTCCCCTTGGGATTTCCAAGCTTGTAAATAACTTGCTTAATGTTTGTTAAAATTTCCTCATTTTACTTAGTTTGTGTCACTAGTTGACACAATAGCAAAGACTAAGTAAGCTAAAAAAAAAAAAAAAAAAAAAAAAAAAGACTTATTTTTGCTCCTTGCGCTGCCCACGTTTGAAGGGCCACAGTGGGGGTGACCTTCTTGCTGGGAAGTCCTGAGGCAGCACAAGGAGTGTCTGTGTGTGGTCGAGCCCCACTTTGTGGAAGTGGCTTGTGTAGTACAACCACAGCAGAAACAATCCATTAGTTATGCAAATGAATCAATCCAATCGAGCAGGCAGAGCCCTGATCACCTCTTAGTGGTCCCACCTCATCTCTCTTAATGTCTTAGGAAGATTAAATTTCATTGAGTATTTCAGCAGCGTTCAATCATATTCAACCCACAGCAAGTGACAAATTCGCAGCATCTTCTCTGTATAATATAATATCCTTTAACTTCTCCGTGTATGAGGCTCTTGGAATATAAGTTGGATGTAACCTGGTCACGTTTCAAATAAACAGTTTCATTCTCTTGTCACATTTAGTTTATAAAACTCTTTGGTGAGTGTCTGCTACTATCAATTTATTCTGTGATTGGCTGCTGGACCATGCACGGTAGGCTTAATTTGGCAATGTATCTTCCATTCAGCTCTAGGATGATATGGTTTGCTCTATAGGCATTTCATGCTTTGTTTATTTATATATTAGTTTTACTTGTGTGTGTGTGTGTGTGTGTGTGTGTGTGTGTGTGTTTATGTGGATGTATGATCTTGTTTGTGGATTCCCATGAAGGAACTCCACATACCTGAGATCCAATGCAGTTAATTGTGAGTTAAATTTGAGACCTGAACACAAGTCCTCTGGAAGAGCAGGAAGTGCTCTTAACCTCTGAGCATCTCTCTACCCCTGGTGTTCTTTTTACTCTTATGGAAGGCACAGAAGGTTTGTATTCCTCCTTAAAGCAGAAGAATTCTTTCTTACCTATGATCTGTTGACAGCTGATGTGAGTAGCAATCTGTTTTTCTTTGTCCAAGAGTCCTTCATCTTTTCTTTCACTGTCTTATTCTCTTCTCTTAGAGGTATCACAATACTTTTAGATTTCTCTGTTCACTATAAAGAATTTTAGTTTCATATTGTCTAAATTATCCATATTTTAAGCTTTTTTGTTTTCTTTCTTTCTTTCTTTCTTTCTTTCTTTCTTTCTTTCTTTCTTTCTTTCTTTCTTTCTTTCTTTCTTTCTTTCTTTTTTTTTGAGACAGGGTTTCTTCGTGTAGTCTTGGTTGTCCTGGAACTCACTCTGTAGACCAGGCTGGCCTCGAACTCAGAAATCCACCTGTCTCTGCCTCCCAAGTGCTGGGATTAAAGGCATGAGCCACCACTGCCTGGCTTAAACTGTTTTTTTAGTCGACTCTTTTGAGTCAATGTCTCACATAGTCTAGTCTGGTTTTCAGCTCAAAATCCTCCTGTCTCTACCCACGAGTGCTGGGTTTGCAGGTCTAGACCTTTATGCCTTAAAACTTTCGTTTTAAAAACACTGCATTTTATTTTACTATTTACACTCCCACTTTGAGATCATAAGCATAGTTTCTTTTTATACTTTGTTCAGTGTAAATGCTCATAAATTTATATCCCTTTAAACATTATCATTATGTCCACCCTGGGAGAGGTAGAATTTGAATTCTCTTTGGCAGTTTTGACAAGTGGCGTTTTCCACAAGATACATCATGAATTTCATCTTCTGCAGTTATGAGAGAGGAAGAAAACGATTCTCAGAGAACATGTAGAAGTCAAAGAATCTGACAAGTGCATGAAACTTTCCAGCAAATAGTAACCCTACCCAACAAACATCATTTACAAATGTGTCATCTTTTAAAAACATTGGTTACATATAACCGGCCATAGCTTTAGTTCCTATGTTATTTCAATAATAGTTTGATTAGTTAAATGATGGTTTTATTTATCATTTGTTTCTCCATTTACTCATTTAGTTAAGAAGCAGTATTTATTTGGTCTTTACTGTGAGTCAGGTACTGTGCTAATTCAGAGTGATACAACTGTGAGTGAGGAAGACATAACCATTTCGCAG
Source organism: Mus pahari (assembly GCF_900095145.1). Lineage (NCBI taxonomy): Eukaryota > Metazoa > Chordata > Mammalia > Rodentia > Muridae > Mus > Mus pahari. The sequence continues at coordinate 49,076,003 of NC_034600.1, read as the reverse complement.
ACTCATAGAAAACAAGTAGATACCTACCTATGTGCAGCTGTGATTTAATAATGGGCACAGCAGGGATCCTTGTGGACTCTGTTCATCAGAGCCTTTTTAAAATGTTATTTTTGAGATTATAATAATTATATCATTCTTCTCTTCCCTTTCCTCCAAACCCTCCTATAAACCACTACTTTTTCTCTTTCAAATTTATGGTCTCTTTTTACATGCATGCATATCTATCTATCTATCTATCTATCTATCTATCTATCTATCTATCTATCTATCTATCACATATATGTATATATGGATAAAATTGCTAAATATATACTTCTCAGTCTGTATAATGTTGCTTACATGTATACTTTCATGGCTGACCATTTGGTATTGAAGAGCCATTTGGCATTCTCTTCCCTGGGGGAGACTATTTCTCCCACTCTAAGCATTCCTTAAGTGCCTGTAGTTCTTTGTGTAGGATAGAGTCCTCATGCACCCTGTCTACTTTGTCATGTCTATTATTGCTCTTTTTGTCCAGCTCAAGTTTAGGCAGTCATGCTGGTGAGACTTTATGGCTATAGATTTTGACATTGCTATGAGACCCAATTTCACAATAAACTTCCCAATTCTCTGGCTCTTACATTCCTTCCTCCTCTTCTACAACGTTTCCCCAGGCCTTAGGTATGGGAACTGTTTTGTATATGTATCAGCTGGGACTGGGCTTCACAACTCTGCATTTTGATTGACTGTGGTGTTCTATAATGGCCTTCTTCTGCTGTAAAGAGCAATTTCTTTGGTGAGGGATGAAGACTATATACATTTTTGAGAGTATAAGGACTAATCTTAGGGTGCAGTTAAGTATCATGCTGGCTTAATAAAGTGGAGGTTGTAACCTCATTTCTCAGACCCATGACTTCACTAGCCCTGGATGGTTGGTTAAGTTTCCAGTTCCAGGTGTGGGTTTTCTCTTGTTGACTGGGTCACAAGTCCATCCCTCCAAGGTATGCATGCCACTATTACATCTACCATGCTCATGATGGTTGTGGTTTGTAGATATTGTAGGTAAGTAGAACTGCTGGTCGCCTCCATTCTTTGGAAGCTTGCATGGTGCTTTCTGGTACCATGAAAGCTAGTCCTTAGGGCAGAAGAGACTCAGCTCAGTTTCAGGTCAGGGGTCTCTGGACTCCTTGACTGAAGTGTCCGGTGTCTTCAGCAATAGGGACTTACCTTCCATCTCGGGGGGGGGCAATAAAGGACAATAACAGTAGTCTGTAATGTTTTTTGAGTCTCTTAGATAACTCTGACCACCACCACCACCACCACCACCACCACCACCACCACCACCACGCCTGGTATTGGGTGTTTTGTTAGGAGAACGCTGGCTCTTGGAGGGAACGTTGCCATCCCAGATGAGAAAACACCACCATCTTGAATTGGAGAAGTGGATGACATGAAGCAAGGTATACACAAGGAGACTTACAGACTCACTAGAAAAGTCAGCAGATTCCCAGATCTACTTGGGAGGAATTAGGAGAATTGTGCTTTCATGAGAAATACAATAGTTAAAATAGGGGAATAATTTTTGTGAGGTTGCTATAGTTGATACAGTTTTTATCTTAGGCTGGTATCCAAAGAGCTTACAAACTATTTGTACTATCTTTGTTTCCCCAGTGTACATATAAATATCCTGCTGCTGAGAGACCCTAAAACTGACTTTTGTGTTGTACAAATCCTTTTCCTGTTGTGATAAGGCACTGGGATACAACAGCAACAAATGTGACTGGAGAACTCCAACTCTAACCTTCTAGCTCACATTAGAGGCTATGGTACCTGCCTACTTCCAACAGGATTCTCGATTCTTGGGTGTAAGCTATTGCTATGAAATAGCAAACTCTTTGCCGGATTAGATCCATTAGCACTGGCAAGTAATCAGACATTTCCACACTGATTGGGAAGTGTACTGGCTAGTTTTGTGTCATCTTGATACAAGCTGGAGTTATCACAGAGAAAGGAGTTTCAGTTGAGGAAATGCCTCTATGAGATCCAGCTGTAAGGCATTTTCTCAATTAGTGATCAAGTGGGGAGGTTCCTTTGTGGGTGGTACCATCTCTGGGCTGGTAGTCTTGGGTTCTATAAGAGAGCAGGCTGAGCAAGCCAGTAAGTAACATCCCTCCATGGCCTCTGCATCAGCTCCTGCTTCCTGACCTGCTTGAGTTCCAGTCCTGACATCCTTTGGTGAGGAACAGCAATGTGGAAAGTGTAAACTGAATAAACCCTTTCTTCCCCAACTTGTTTTTTGGTCATGATGTTTGTGCAGGAATAGAAACCCTGACTAAGACAGGAACTAAGGTCCATATTTTGTTTTTGACCAGATTTGATTAGTTTAGCACTTAGACATGGAGCTTTGTGCGCAATGAACTTGTTGAGAGATTAGCCTTCAAAGAGCAGAGCGTCGGCATTTTCTCTCCGTGTCTCCCTTTATCAGGATAGGAAGTCAAATCATGTCAAACTTTTACTTTTTAAAGTATGGCATTATTTATTTTTAATTGTTGCTGCTGTGATTCTGGACATAGAACCTGGAGCCTTTCATACATTAGACAAGCAGTCTACCGCCCTATTGTCCTCAGCACATGATTTTACTCTGCTTCTATAACACTTAGCTCTGTAGTAGGTACAACAGCGGCTTTTTTTTTTTTTTTAAGATTTATTTTTTTTTTAAGATTTTTTTAAAGATTTTTTTAAAGATTTTTTTTAAGATTTATTTATTTATTATATGTAATTACACTGTAGCTGACTTCAGAAACTCCGGAAGAGGGCATCAGATCTTGTTATGGATGGTTGTGAGTCACCATATGGTTGCTGGGATTTGAACTCCAGACCTTTGGAAGAGCAGTCAGTGCTTTTATCCGCTGAGTCATCTCACCAGCCCGGCTTTTGATATTTTTAATTATAATTTTTATTTGTTCTTAAGAATTTCCCAACTTTCCTTTCTCTTTTTCACCCCCCTCTCTCCTCCTTCCCTCCCTCCCTCCCTTCCTTCCGTCTTTCCTTCCTTTCTCTCTTTCTCCTTCCTTCTCTTTCTTCCTCTTCTTCTTCTTTGATAACACACTAAGTACAATATGGGAATGGGTGTGAGACTGTCCACTGAAGCATGGGAAATTTAGCAGTAGGAACACCTCCCCCCCCCCCCCCAAATGATTTTCCCTCCCCGGTACCTATGGATTGGCAATAGTTCCTCAGCAAGGGGTTGGGTCTGCTGAGTATTTCTCCCCTCCATGATAAAATTTTGGTTGGCTTGATCATGTATAGGTCTTGTGCTAGTGACCACAGTTTATGAATGCAATGGCTGTGTCATATCCAGAAGATAGAATTTCACAGTTCTTCTCTTCCTCCTATGGTTTGTATGTACGTGTGTGTGTGTGTGTGTGTGTGTGTGTGTGTGTTTCTTTTTCTTGAGCCTTGGCAGAAGGTGAAGTCTTGATAAATATGTCTCATTTAGGAGTGAATAGTCATTGTTTTGACTTCAGCACTTTGATCATTATGCCCCCTCTGCATTGACTATGTCTACTGCAAAAAAAGAACTTTCTCTGACCAAGGTTGAGAGAGAGTTTTAGATTTTTTTAAAAAGTCAACTATCTTATTAGAAACAACAAAAATTAAGATAAAAGAAAAAGTTAAAGCACAGTATTTGTTTTATAGCTAACTTCTCTCCTCTCTTCCTGTCTATTTTAAACCACATTTTAATTGATAGCCTGTGTACATCATATACTATAATACCAGATGCTTGAGTATTGATGATTGTGTATGAGGATTTACTTATGCAGCTGAACTGATATGGACAATTATGGATAACATTTAGAGTCAGATTATTGATATAGATTACTTTTGGAATTTAAATGAAAAGATTTCAGCTCAAAATGAAGAAGTTTCTCACACAGTGTAAAAACACTTTAATGAACATAAATTCAGTGCTTGCAGAATTGTATCGCATTTAGATAATTTCATCAGATGATAAGCTTATTTATTAGGAAGCAGTGTTTAGTAATCTAGAAAGCCCTTACAGTCTGCGAAACATCACCAAGAGAGAATGGCCTGGTTCGCTTTAGGAAGTTAAGTGATGATGTCTGTCTATCCTTTTCTGTTACAGTTAACGCTTTTAAATGGGTCAGCATGACAGAAAAAAAAATTTCCGAATTTGTGGTTTTATTGTTCCTTTCGGAAGAATATACTTTGTTCAGCAGAATTATGGAAAGTTAGCTTGTTAAGTCTTAATATTATTAATTAATGCTCCAATTAGTGTTCATTCTCTTCTTTGAGGCAAGGAGTTGGAAACAATTTGTGTTGGGTAAAAGCATATTGAGAAAGCAAAATTAAAATGAGCTTTTCTTTTTCATCATTGAGTGTTTTTAAGGAAACTGTAAACCACAGAAAAACTATTGATTCTGAACTCTCTGAAAGAAAAAAAAATCCCATGGAGGCATGGAAGGAATTATTTATTGGACAAAAATGAGGCAAATATTTTCTACAGTGCGCAGAGATCATTAAAGTGCCGCTCTCAGATGATAAAATTTCTGATGTCTGCAAAGGTTACATGGCATTTCATTGATATGTGACATTTGTTACTGTCAACAGTGCATGAGGTGTGGATGAAAGCTTTGCCTTGAGAACTTTAATCAAAATGAAACCATCTCGCACCACAGAAGAGAAGACAACTTTTAAGAATCCCTAAATGATTCGAGGTTGGATGTCCACTGACAGCTTCTGGAAAATAATTTCAAAGTTGCCTTTGAGATGCAAATTCAAAGTAATTAAGATATTTGAGATAAAATAGTTCACTTTTTGAGTAGTTGACATCTGGTATGTGAATAATTTGTGTGTATGGAATGTAATACATAGAATATAGGATAATTTATCATATCAATGCTTTCGACTTTAGACACTTTTATTATTGTGTATCACGTACCTCATTGGGATTTTAAACATGAAATGTTTGAGAGATACTTTAGTTAGTTTTGATCACCTGAGTCACAACATAAATTGTTAATTTTGTAATGCTTCTAGAAACTGCTGAAGGAAAGAGTTTTATCTTTCAATTCTTTCTTTCAGACATTAGTGTGTACATCCCCTTTCTAGACTGTCCTTCTTGTCAATATATGATCTTTTGGTAGTCATAGTATAATAGTTATACGATGGCAAATTTTATGAATTTATTATTTTGCTTTTCAGATGACCTAAGAATAAATTTCCTTTTTATCTATCTATCTATCTATCTATCTATCTATCTATCTATCTATCTATCTATATATCTATCTATATATCTATCTATTTATTTTAATGTGTATGTGAGTACACTGTAGCTGTACAGATGGTTGTGAGCCTTTATGTAGTTGTTGGAAATTGTATTTAGGACCTCTGCTCCATCTGGTCAACCCCACTTGCTCCAGTTGGCCCTGCTCGCTCCGGCCCAAAGATTTATTTATTATTATACGTAAGTACACTGTAGCTGTCTTCAGACACACCAGAAGAGGGCATCAGATCTCATTACGGGTGGTTGTAAACCACCATGTGGTTGCTGGGATTTGAACTCAGGACCTTTGGAAGAGCAGTCAGTGCTCTTACCCGCTGAGCCATCTCACCAGCCCAATTTTCCTTTCTTAAATAATGAAATATGTGGGTTTTAGTGTTTTATTTTTTGGTTTGTTTTAAAATATTTGTTTGATGCTCTTAGAACCCATAAATATGTTCTGGATAAGTTAAGATTTGTAACTAGGACATAAAATTAACAAATGCTTATCTTTTTTGAAGGGTTAGACAGTCATAAAAACATTCACTACCTACCATTAATCTGTTAATCTTTTTGTAATTATTTGTTTAGTCCACAGTGTAATGATGCTATTTGATTTAATAAATAAACATTTATGTCCAGTTTGTTGACACTGGCAAGTAGTTAGATAGATTGCTCGGAATGTTGTAGAATTAATGATATAAACAAACACAACCAAACAGTCTTACATTTTAACTTTACATTAAATCTGTAAACTGTTGTACCCTTTGCCATGGTGTAGTGTTAGACATCATAGTGTGTGCTTTTTCCATGGTATCTGCATGTTCCTAGGGGTAACACATCATGACCATCTGCTATTTCTCTTGGATACTTGGCAGAGGATCGAAAGGTCTTGAATGCAGAGGGAGCGTTGGGAATCACTCAGTAGGAATCTACAGCGATGACTTTACTCTGGGTCCTATGGTGCTAGCTGGTGATGTGCAGAGGTAGACATTTGCTGGTTCTGTTGCAAGTCTGTCCTGCTGACACTCACCCAAAGTTCCTCCTTTAAGTTAAATCATATTTAGTAACTCATTTTCTTGTCTCTGCATTAGACATACAGTGTCTTTGTGTTTCTTCAAAACGCACAGTTTTGAAGAACAAAGCTCTGAGGAGATGAATGGGAGGGGATCCATATTATGTCAGAGATTTAGGACAGAATTTGAACTTAGTTGGCTGCTGGGAATAGCCGCTCAAAAGGGCATTTTGCACTCATGCGTGACCCATTTGTGTTCCTTTATGATCTGATTAACTTTCTTCTTTGTCTCCTCTAGAGGTAAAGGTTTCCTAAAATTTGCATCTCTAATTTCCATAAGAATTACATTGACTATGTTCAATTTTGTATGCTTTTGCACTTGAAGAAAAGGAATTAGACCTTGTGACTTGGTTTTGTCTCTCACGTTGTGCCTTTGAGATTCATTCATGTTACATGTAACTGTATTTCATTAATTTTTCATACTTTATTATATTATACTGTACTTAATTAGATGGATATATGAAGAGCTATCTACAAATATAGAATTGAGTTGTATTCTGTTTCTTGCCCTTGCAAACAATGAGGACATGGCTGAATATTCCTGTACATTTTCTTCTGGTGCATATGAAGTAATGTTTTATGTGAGCAATATTTATCACATTAGCTTGTGACCCAATTTATGAAGACAATTTAGTAGCTTGTGACTAACATTTAAACACATTCTTATAGGGCCTGGGAGGAGGCTCAGTAGGTCAATGTGCTTGGCGCAGAGCCTGATAACCTGAGTTTGATTTCTGAGATGTACATGGGAGAAAGAACGAACTCCTGCAAGGTGTCCTTTGGCCTCTACTTATGTACCATGGCATGCATGCTCCTCCTAAACAAATTATATATATAAAATCTTACATTGTAATGCAGGGGCCACATAAAAACATCGGAAAACACAGATATCTCCATTACAATTAATAATAGTAGAAAAATTACAGTTATGAAGTAGAAATGAAAATAATTTTACCATGACCTGAAGATCTGTATTTAAGGGTGGCAGCATCTGAGAGGTTGAGAACCATTGATGTAATGGAATAGGTAATGCCAAAGTTTCATCTACAAATAATGATATTTATATGTGTACTCTACTTGGTGAAAAATTCTTTGCTCCAGTTTGGGAGTCTATATAGGGTTAGCTTGCATATATTGTGTTGCAATTCAAATTACTTAGTGTTGCAAAATAAATTACATTTATTTTGAGTGTTGGATTAAAAAAAAAATGTCGAAAGCTACTGTCCTAGTTAAATTGTCAGTGATAGGATTGTTGAAGCATAGTCTAGTTTTCCCAATCAATTAATTAATTAAGTCTGAAAATTCCATGTAGGTATACAATGTTTCTTCTGCCTGTTACCCCTCTTCCTACGGACCTCTCTTGAAATTTTATGTCCTTAAATTTTTTTTAATTGATTCTTTATGAGTTTCACATCATGGACCCCAGTCTCACTTATCTTCCCATCCCTTCACCTTTACAACCTCCCCACCCCGCAAATAAAACACACACACACACACACACCCCACAACAAAAAATCCCCCCAAACCAAAAAACCAAGACATAGAAAACCTCTTATCGTGGAAGCTGTAGGATGTCACAGTGTGTCCCACAGTATGTCTTTACTTGCAAATATTCGTTGTAATGAGTCATTGGTCTAGTTTGAGATTTCTGGCTTCTGTGACACCATCAATATTGGATCCTCACCTGGACTCCTCCCATTTATCCTGTTGTTACCATGGAGATCATGCAGCTTTCGAGCAGCAGGATTGACCCTTTCACGTGTCCCAACCATTTGCAGATGATATAGATTTGGGATGGGCCAACTCAAGAGCCCTGGATCTGGGCCTGGGTTAGCCCACTGGCTTTCCCTTATCCACCTCTCCAGCACTGCTCTGGCTAGGCTACCCAATGCTGCCATTGACAGGAGCAGGATCAGCGCTCCTGTTCTCATGCCTCAGGCTTGGCTTACCCACATCCGAGCCTCCAGAACCAGCTCCACTGTGCTGCCCGGTGAAGAATTACGACTGTAGCCAGTCAGGGGTCAGGGCCAGCTTTCCCACTGCTGTCATGCCCATAGGGTCAACTCTTCCCACTCTACCACAGGTAATGAGGGGTGAGGCAGGAAGGGGATCACCTTTGAACCCATGCCACCTGGTGGCAGATGAGCGTGTGGAAGGGTCAGCTCTCCCATACTCATGCCCTAGCCCACAACCCTGCCATCAGGGCCAGCTTCACTGTGTTGCCTGGGCTAGGCGCAAAGCCTCCTTTCCAGAGCGCTGTACCTGGTGAGAGGTAAGACCATCTCTCTAGAACTACACAGTCAGTGAGAGGTGGGGTCAGTCCCAGGACACCCAACCAGGGACATTCCCATGTTCTCTAGTGGTAATATGAGCTATGGAGATTGACCTCCAACTATGGAGATGCCACTGAAGAGCCAACATGGGATCTCACCATGGCCCCAATTGGTAGCTCTGGCCATTCACAAGGTACTCCTCTCCACCCTCAAGTTTCCAGTTCCATCTCTCTTCTTAATGCTCAACTGCTCCACTCCTCTTTCTCTCCCATCTGACCACCACCTATTAGCACGTTGTGATGGTTCCCGTGGCAGGTTGACCACATGCTCGAAGACCCCTGAGTGACATCCTCAGGTAAGCAGGTATCTGTGGCCTGCCTGCACCACGTCCGGAGGGCAGGTCTAAAGTTGGCACAAGGGTCCACAGGTCTCTGTCTGCCGTAGTGGCTAGCGGGGCTCTGTGTGTCTGCTAATGCAATGGGGTGAAAGGCAGATCTGTGGGTGTCTTTCCCTGCCTGCACCATTGGCACGACAGGATTCAGGTCCATGTCGGTCTTCTTCCTCCCTTACTGCGCTGCCTGGATTTGATTTTTGTGTACCCTGTACCCTAGGTATAAATCAGCTTTGACCATCAAGCCAGGCATCAAGTTAGGGGGACTAGAGGACTGCCATATGCTCTGTCCCTGACTGATACAAGAAAACCAAGAAGACTGTCGCCAATGAGGTGTCTGTCTTTGCCCAGTGCCAGGGCTTTGTTGTTGTTGTTTTGTTCTGTTTTTGTTTTTATTTTTGATTAACACATGAGTCTAATTATTGCTATGTAAGGATATGAATGTGGGGCCATCCATTGGGGGATGGGCAACGTACTAGTTACCATTCCAGAAAGTAAAGGGTCTCTCTCTATTACCCAGCAGCCATGGACCTCCATTAGCTCCCCAACTCAGGTAGGGGCCTCCTTGTCCAGAAGCAAAGGCTATTTGAGTTTAATGAAGTACGTCCACTAGGTTTCAGAGTGGTGCCCCCTGCTTCCACTCCCATTAGGTTTGTGCAATTAGCCAACCCCTGACATGTCAGATGGTTTGATGGATGAAATGCATCTCATGGCTGTTTAACTATTTAGTTCTCTGGTAATAGAGTTGTACTTCTTCCCATGTCCCTTGTCTAATTGTAATTTCCTCCATGTCCTTCATAAAGAACAATTTGACTTTCTTTGAAAAAAAAAATAGTTCTCCAAACTGAGACTGCTTCTGAGGGCTTCTCAATCTTTTATAAGTTTATTCTTTTTACAAATAATTTTCTTTTAAAAGTTTGATGGATATTTTAGCTTGAGGATACTGTCATTGGGGTGAAGGTTTTTTTAAAATCAGTTTTCTCAGTGACCTGGACACTGAAATTAATTTTAATTCTTAAGGAAATATGACTATGAACTGAAAAGAAAAAAAATAAGTTGAAATTTTTCTTATGAGGTTTTTAAAAAGATTTTATTTATTTTATTTATACGAGTACACTGTAGCTGTCATCAGACTCATCAGAAGAGGGCACCAAATCCCATTACAGATGGTTGCAAGCCACCATGTGGTTGCTGGGAATTGAACTCCAGACCTCTAGAAGAGCAGTTGGTGCTCTTAACCACTCTCTCTTTAGCCCCCTTCTTATAAGTTTCTTGAGATGATGGAATACATTTACTCTGTGAGGTCTGTTTTGATGTAGGAAGTGGACTTTTGTATTTGTGCATGCTTGCACATGTGTGTGTGTGTGTGTGTGTGTGTGTGTGTGTGTGCTGTCCATATGAGTGGGTGCACACATGTGTACCATGTGCATATGAGCATGCAAGTGCATCTGGAGACAAGAGATTGATGTCAGATCTTTTTCTTGATCCCTCACTATATTTTTTGCGAAGACGGGATCTCTCACTTGAACTCTGGGCTCTCTGACTCAAAAAGTCCACGCTAGTCAGACTGTCCAGTGGATCTCTTGTTTTGGCCTCTGATATGCTGTGGGTACAATCTGGCTACCATACTCACCTGGCTTTGCATGATAGAGAATGAGAAACTGAGCAATCTTCCTGGTCCAGAACGTTGTTTTTGTTTTTGGTGGTAGTGATGGTGATGGTGGTGGTGGTGGTGGTTGTTCTAGTGGTGGTGGTAGTAGTGTGTGTGCGCGCTGTGTTAACCAAATCAGTAACTATGATAGACACTTTTTCCTCTCTGTAAAATGCACAGAGGAGTAGGTGCTATTTCGGTGTTTTATCAACATGGCATTTAGGATTAGCCACTGCTTTCCGCATTCTTTTGTTTGTTTGTTTGTTTTTTTGAGACAGGGCTTCTCTGTGTAGCCCTGGCTGTCCTGGAACTCACTCTGTAGACCAGGCTGGCCTTGAACTCGGAAATCCGCCTGCCTCTGCCTCTGCCTCTGCTTTCCCCATTCTTAAATGTATCAGGTTGAAGAGGGAGGGATTCGACATGGAGAGCTGAGTGATGGCCTCAGGATCTCCTGACTCAGATTTTCTGCTCATGTCGTTTACCTGTTAGGGTGACAGCTCTCTTATGATCAATTCTAGTGCTTTGATCTGTCCCAGAAGAACTCATCAGGACTACATTAAGAGATATTTCAGTTTAAATTATGCCCAAATCACAGCCATTTAGATATCATATTTCTAGTTTGGAATTATGAATTAGTCTTGAACTGCCTGACTTCCTTCAACTGTACTGTATCTCTTGGAAGAACAGAAAAAAAAAAGAATGGATAAGCTTCTTATAGATATACAGAACTGACTTATATAAGTCTGATATGCTTTGTCAGCCAATTGATACAACACACACACACACACACACACACACACACACACATACACACACACACACATTGATGTTTGAAATGTATCCATATCCTTATATATGCCTTAAATATCTATGGCACTTCATTACTGCTTTTGTTTTATTAAAATATGTCCTATCATTTAAAAACTACCTTTCTATGAACTTTTTTAGCACATTTTACAAAATATCGCACTTCAATGTAAATTCTTCATGTGGAGTGAGGGTGTGTAATTTAAAATGATCTCAGAATCCCTGACCTTATGTTAAGCACACAGAGTTATTAAGGGAAGGACTTATATCTTACATGTGGCATCTGGATGACCTGAATCATGGAATTATTTTAGATTCATAAAAGTTTTAGTTGGATCAAATTAATCTTTTGCTTTAGAATTGCAAATGTGAGCAGATTTTAAAATTAAGAAACCATCTACCGTAAACGTAGAAAGAAGGAAATAAGAAAACCTCGGGCACGTCTGTGGCCCCTCACCTGACCCCTCTTAGGAAACACAGGAAAAAGAAAAGAGAACAGAGCCGGCACAGAGCCCTAGGCTAGGATTTGCTAGTCCATAAACAACTTCTGACCCGAACCTGAAATGCCACAGTCTCTCCAAACCTGGTGGAGTCTAATACTTCCTGCAGATAGGCGGGCCTTTTTCCCACTTCCGCTGACAGAGGGGCGGGTCTTAGTTACTCTTCATCAATACTCAGTTCCTGTCCTGTTTCCTACTGAGGGAGTCTTTAATTACTGAAGTCTTAGGCACCCTTCTTGTCTCCCGTGCATGATTGATATACATCTAACTATCAAAGGTGCCTGGCTTGCTTGCAGAACTGCGTTTCCCGGAGTTTCTCTTCAAAACAAATGAACAAAGGAACAACCATCCAGTGAACCAGTAAACCTGTTTTGCAGTCAATAATTTTGGGTAGTTTTGACTTTTCTTACACATTTATTACACATATTTGACTATTTAAAGTCTTTAGATGGAATGCAGGGGAAAAAAAACCTCTTGTTTTTACCCAATGTTTCCAGGATTAATTGACTGTGAAACATCTCCTTTGAGAAACATCTGCCTGCAGAATTCCCTGAAACGAAGTTGGGAAATGCCATCTTATTGTGTTCTGATTTGTTTTCTTTGCACAGCTTCTCTGTTAGACTTATAATCATCTGTGTCACCAGTTCTTGGTTCAGTGTCTGGCACATAGTAGGCCCATAATGAAATCATTTGTTGAATGAAAACAGGGGAAAGAGAAAGGTAATGCTCTTATGTTTGAAGCTTGGGAAGCTAATATGTTTATTTACTATTGCCTACTCTCCCACCCCCACCCCCACCCCCATCTTAATGGTATTTAACAACTTAAAAAATTCCTCATAGCTGTTGTCATATAATGAATGAACCACACATTAAAGGCATCGTTCTGTTGCTTGATGATATCTGGGGTCTTTGCTGGGATGATATCAATGTCAGGGGGACCCGACCTGGTTGCCATACTCTCTGTTCTAACGTGAGGTCTTCATTTACTTGAGTGGCCAAAACACCATCTGATCTCTCTTGCACGAGAGCCTGAGGGTTGCTGGATATTTTTCATTATGAGTCAATGTTTTCTCCAAGGGAATCTGCCCTATAACCAGGACAAAACAAAAGATTCTGTTTTCAAAAGATGACCGAACATCAAAAATATCAGTTATATAGATCAGACTTAGTCATGACACAGACAGTATGAAGAGTGTGCTGCTCCTAGCTCATGTAAGGGTTTCAGGAGAACTGAACACTTGCTGAGTTAGGAGGGAGTGACCGGGTGATAACTGGAGGGTAGCAGGCACAAGGATGCCAGGGAAGGAGGTGGGGAGAGTACAATGAGTGGTGAAGGTTGATGTCATGCAGCCAAGTGAGATCTTCAAGAAGAAAGCTTGCAGACAAAGGAGCAAAGAAGCTTGGATATAGATTCAGGTTATCCCAGTGTTTACAGGGTACCCGGAGGGACACAAGCAGGAACTACAGCCAGGGGAGGGGAGAATGGGAGGAGAGGAGAAGGGGAGAAGCAGCAGAGGGGAGGAGGGGAGGAAGGGATGGTTAAGTAGTCTGGAGAACCCCATAAAAGAGTTTCAAGGGCAGAAAGATCGACCATGTCACATGCCTTGGAGAGGTCAAATAAGGGGGCAAAGTGCAGGGTGGCATTTGGTAATTACAGAATCTTTAAGCGAGTGTTATTTAAGTGAGGGAAAAACGGGTCTTGAAGGAAGCATATGGGGAGTTGTTAAGATGGGATTTTGTGGTTGGAAGTTGCATGTGGTGCCCAGGGAAGCAACTAGTTGTCAAGGAAGGGCTCTGGAGGAGTTCCGTTTCTCTACTCACACAGACCTTTACTGTGTTGGCACTGGCGAGTCATAAGGCACCTCATTCACAACTGTTCGGAATGTATAAAAGTCATCAAATGGAAAAAGCTTTTAGGAGCACAAGGCAGCCAGGATGGATCACATAACAGCCCAAACATGTGACACATCACTAGATAAGTCTGAAAACGACAGCCAGGAACAATTCTGGAATCTGCTGGGGAGCAGGGCGGAGCTGCCGTGAGGGACAGATCTTCCCCCTTTTTGGCATCTGCTGGATGCTGCAGAGGGTAGCTAGCTAAGTCAGGGCTCCCGAGGGGTGAAGAGTCGTGCTGGCTGTGGATGCTGGCGAGATACAGCACAAGGCCCAGGGAAGGAATAAAAACTGACGTGGTGCATTGCCCTCTCGTACCTTTTAATAATAGTCCTTGACTCTTGGCCCAGACAAAGGCAAATGCAGTTCTACAGGAGAAACCCTTGGTTATTCCACACTTTCTGGTTTCATGAGATTTGAAAATGACCTCTGGAGAAGATTTGTGGGAGCTGATAAACTGTTACAACTTGATGATATGAAGTGACTCAGTTGTCACACTACTTTTGCTGAGGACAAAAACCGTGAAACATTATTACAGTAATTTTATTGTTAAGTACTAGCTTTAAATACAAGATTAGACTTTTTTTTTGGAAGGGAATTATTTTCTCTTTCTTGTTGCATTTCTTCTATATAGAAGAAACATTTCGTATTTTGGATGCTCTCAGAAGCATTTTAAGGTAAAAATTGTTTAGCCCCAAGTGAGAGTTACTATCAGAATGCAGAGGGGAAAACCCAGGTATACTGAAGACAGTAGGAGTTTGCCAGTTGACTGGTTACGTGTAACTCAGTGGATGTCTTTGGTGGCTGAAAGACTTTACTTTTTCCTCTTTTTAATTTTTTTTTTTTTTTTTTTTTTGGGCTGGTGAGATGGCTCAGCAGGTAAGAGCACTGACTCTTCCAAAGGTCCTGAGTTCAAATCCCAGCAACCACATGGTGGCTCACAACCACCCATAATGAGATCTGATGACCTCTTCTGGTATGTCTGAAGTCAGCTACAGCATACTTATATATAATAATAAGTAAATCTTAAAATATTTTTTATTATATGTTTTCTTCATTTACATTTCAAATGCTATCCCAAAAGTCCCCTATACCTTCCCCCCGCCCTGCTCTCCTACTCACTCACTCCCACTTCTTGGCCCTGGTGTGTTCCCCTGTACTGAGACATACAAAGTTTGTAAGACCAAGGGGTCTCTCTTCCCAATGATGGCCAAAGAGACCATCTTCTGCTACATATACAGCTAGAGGTATGAGCTCTGGGGGTACTGATTAGTTCATATTGTTGTTCCACCTACAGGGTTGCAGCCCCCTTCAGCTTCTTGGGTAATTTCTATAGCTCGCTCCTCCATCGGGGGCCCTGTGTTCCATCCTATAGACGACTGTGCGCATCCACTTCTGTATTTGCCAGGCACTGGCATAGCCTCACAGGAGACAGGAAAGAATGTCTCCTTTATAGATGAAAGTATGGACCATCCAGAGACTGCCCCACCCCGGGGTCCATCCCATAATCAGTCACCATACGCAGACACTATTGCATATACCAGCAAGATTTTGCTGAAAGGACCCTGATATTTTTCCTCTTAATGTCCACCTTGAGAGGGCATTTCTTCAGGAAGGGCTCAAATGATAAGAAATGTGTGGGGGCATGTGATTCCACCTGAAGACCCAGTGGGAGTTAGAATCTCAGAGAGAGAGAGAGAGAGAGAGAGAGAGAGAGAGAGAGAGAGAGAGAGAGAGAGAGAGAGAGAGAGAGAGAGAGAGAGAGAGAGAGAGAGAGAGAGAGAGAGAGAGAGAGAGAGAGAGAGAAAGAATGAGAATATGAATGAATATGATACCAAGTTAAGGTCAGAGCTGTTTACTGACTAGCAAATCCTAGCCCAAGGCTATGTCCATCTGTCCTGATCTCTCATTTTCTCTTTCCTGTGTTTTTTAAGAGCAGCCAGGTGAGGCTCCTCGGCCAGTGCCCAGGGAGGTTGAGAGTAGGAGCCAAGGGGATTAGTTTGTGACATAGTCCATCTCTGACGACAATGTCCTGTCTACCAATGTATCTTTCTGAGACTGCACTTTGAAAGTAGGATTCTTTTTTATCATGCAGTGCTTGAAAAAGTTCCGTACCAATCCACATCACATGGTGGATTAGATAGTAAGGAAAAGAAAGTACATGTTATTATTATTATTTTTTAATCTTAGGAAGATCACAAGGTAATGTGTAAGTGAAAACCATTTAGGTATATATGCAAGGTGCTCTTTAATATGGAAGATTTATTTTGTTAACAAAGTGTTCTGGTAAGAAAGGTTGTAGGAAAGAAATTTTGAATGATGAATGAACTATAGTTTGCCAGATGTGGTACAAAAAAAATATACATGGAAAGTAATAGAGATAAATAGAGATAATAAAGAAAAGACTAATGTAAGGTAATGTCCCATTAGACAGTAATAGAATTTCAAAGTATTTTAGCAAGAGTAATTTGGACAAACTATAGAGGAAACTAGGTGCACATAGATCCCTGAACATGATCATTGGGTTCTTCTCAACTGTCCTGAGTTGTGACTAAAGTTGAAAAAGATCATCTACTATACTGGGAAGGGATATTTTAGCTTGGGCCAGTTATGGATTTACATAGCAAATAGGGTGGACTTTTAAACACAGGAAATTTCATTTAATCTCAAGGTTTTATGTTAGTCTTGGGCTTTACCTGCAGTAGATGTGCAGCAAGTGCTTCTTGTTCCTATAACACATCTGAATTTGTGAGAGCTTCCTTGATCCTAAGTTTATAAGATCCTTTTATCTCTTGGTGTTCATGACTTTTGGCTGGGTCTAACATTTTCTTCAGATTACCCATGCATGGTTGAAAATCTGCACTGGGAGAAAGTCACAGTGCCTCAGTTTTCTTTTTTCTTTTTTTTTTTTTTTTTTTATTTTCTTTATTTACATTTCAAATGCTATCCCGAAAGATTCCCATACCCCTCCCCCCACCTCTGTTCCCCTACCCACCCACTCCCACTACTTGG
>NC_034600.1:49034632-49059127 GCF_900095145.1 Mus pahari | reverse complement strand
ACTCCCCTCCTCGGGTGAGGAAAGGCGCTGGATGCCAGGCGGACACCCCTCCTCGGTCGGGGAGGCAAGGTGTTGGGTGCTGGGTCAGCCTGCGGACAGCCGCCAAGCGAACACCCCTCCTGGGCAGGAGAGGCGCAGGACGATCGGGGTGCCTCAGTTTTCTTTAGCTGTAGCATGATGTATCTTCTATCCTTGCTAATCAATCAAGCTCATATGTATATGAATCCTTAGTAATTTTGTAGAGTAGTACCTTTTACTTTTCATAGCTACAAATGAAGTCAACTGTACCTAAACCCAATTTTGTGATTCTTAGAGTTAGGTACTGCAGATTCTTTATGTTTCTGAAATTCATATTCCTTTTGGGCCAGATAGCAGAATTTGAAGTCTTTAGAATAAGGGTGTGGTTTGATGGAGGACAGTTAGCATTACTGTTAAAGCCAACTGAGATAAAATGTCCTTTACCTATATGACAAGATTGAAACAAGTTTTTGTTTACTTAAAATTTTAATGATGGGTGGGAAACTTAGTACCTAAATGAAGGTGTGTTCTATATGTAAAGCATGTCAGTTGTAGAAGACTGTTCAAACTTAAATAGATTTTTTTTCATTAATAGTAATGCTTTTGTGTTGCATGCAGCTTTCATTACTCCACTTAAGCTCTGGGAACTGGCAGTGCTACCAGTCCCCACCCAGCTGCCTTTGAATCCATGGATTAAAAAACCCCACAGACACACAATTGTTCAATATCAACTTGCCTTTGGACACAATTGCTGGGTGCTACTATCTCCTATTTGGAAAAGTGTTCCCTTGTTAAACTCTTGTCTCCACTTCTCCCACCTACCCTAAACTTTAGTGGCTCAGTCCCATCTAGCCCCTGATAAACACCCCTGACCACCTGCTTGTAGGAGCAGCCTGTGTGTTCATTCATTTTTGAGATCTCACATGGCTGGACAACTTTTCTCCATCAGAAGCATGCTAAACTCTCCTTTTTCTCTCCTTGGGTCTCTTGCTTACCTCCTAGAATCTGGAAATCCTGTCAATCCCTTCTGCCCAGCAATTGGAGCATGGCTTCTTTACTGACAGATTAAGAGCCAATTGGGGGGAACAGGACCTTAGCATCCTATACTTTTACATTGATTACACTTTGAAATAACACTTCAGATGGAATGAGGTACATTCATTTTAGTGCTCATTAATATTTTTCTTTTGAAGTTTTGTAGTATAAGTACTGGTAAAATAAAATTCTGAGAAGGTAGGAGAGAGCTCAGTTAGTAATGTACTTGTCTCACATGCATAAGGACCCAAGTTAAAGCTCTACAAACCATACAAAAATACTTATCAGAGCGGCCTCTGCTTATCATCCCAGGGCTGAGAAAGTGGAGACAGGGGCTTGATTGTCAGCCAGTCTAGCTTAATTGACATATTCCAGGACAGTGAGAAACCCTGTGTCAAAGGAAGTGAACAGCGTTTCTGAGGATGGAACCTAATGATTTATTTTAATTTCTACATACAAGCACATATGTGTGCATGTATCCCTCAAACATGCACTCACACACTATCTGACTCTGTCTGTCTCCCCCTCTGCCTGCCTACCTACCTACCTGCCTGTCTGTCTGCCTGTCCCTGTCTTCTTACCTGCCTGTCTGTATCTCTGACTGCCTGACTGTTTCTTTGTCTGCTTTTCTGTCTGCCTACCTGCCTGTCTGTCTGTCCCTCTCTCTGCTTGTCTGTCTGCCTGCCTGTCTGCCTGCCTGTCTGTCTGCCTGTCTGTCTTCCTGACTGCCTGTCTGTCTCTCTTTCACACACACACACAAATACATACATACATACATACATACATACACACACACAACATTATGTGACTTGTGTTTCATTTCTGTTAAACAAGTTGGATTAAGCATGACTCAGGGTTTCAAGAAGAAAAAAACTGATGAAAGCTTAGGGAATTTTTAAAAATAAATGGACCTTTTATATATCTACAGAGGAAGAAACATTGTCAGCAGAGAGTAACCCATGCAAAATTGTTTAGGTAGAAATGTGATATAGGTACTGTAGCAGCACATGGGTTTTAGACTTAATTAACCACTTTTTGATCGGATTCAAAGCTTATTCGAGGAGATGGAATCCATACTGGGAGTGGCTAAAGGATCCAACAACCTGAGACAAGACAGGTCATGGGGGGAAACACAGTATTAGTATTGTGCTAAAGGAACTGTGGTGGTTGAATAAGAACAAGGGTGGAGACTCATATATTTAAATGCTTAGTCACCAGGGAATAGAACTCTGATTGGATTAGAATATTAAGAGTTGTGTCCTTGTTGGCGGAACTGTGTCACTGGGGGTGGGCTTTAGGTTTTAGAAGTCCATGCCAGTCTCCCATCTCCCCCATATTCTCTCTCTATGGATAAGGATGTAGATCTCAGTTACTACTCTAGTACCTGCCTGCATGCTGCCATGCTGTCTGATGATTATGGACTAAACATCTGGAACTGTAAGCCAGCCCTCAGTTAAATGCTTTCTTTATATTAGTTGTCTTGGTCATGGTGTTTTTTCACAGCTATAAAAGAGTGATTAAGACAGGAACATAGCAGTGAAGTAACTACTAATGACATAATGCTATACCCATAGGTCAATGCCTGGCTCAACCTACATCAGAAAAGCTTCTTCTTGTAGTGTATGGGAACTAACACATATATCTACAACTGAATGACATGCAGAAAATGAGAGACTTGGAGCACCACTCAGTCCTAAATGGGATGTCTTTATCAAAGCCCTTCCCTCCAGGCTCAGAATCTATGTGGAAGAGGAGGTGGAAAGATTGTAAGCAAGAGGTGATGAATGACTCCAAAGAAACAGTGTCTTTCAGATACAACAGGACTGATGCACACAAGAATTCACAGGGACTGTGGAGGTATGCACATGACCTGCATAGGTTCAAGCCAGGTGGGGTCCCAGCACTGAGAGGGAGAAGTGGACATGGGTCCTATCTCTAACAGAGCCACAATCTACAACTGATCCATACTGACAAAGGGAACAGAAAATTTCTTAGATGATGGTGTGCCACTGGGTATGTCAACCACATTCCAGGGCAGGCTTCATGCCCAGAAGGTGTAGTTAGCCAACACAAAACAATGGTATTTTTCTGGACTTTGTTTGTTTGTTGTTGTTTTCTTTTTATCTTTCTCTGTCTGTCTGTCTGTCTGTCTGTCTGTCTGTCTGTCATGTCTTGTCTTATTACTGTTTTTGACTGTTTTTTGTGGAGTTATTTTTTTGTTTTTCTTTCTTTTTTGAGAGAGAAGGAAATGTAAAGTTGGGTGAATAGGAAGGTGGGGAGGATCTATGAGGAGTTAGGGGAGGGAAAACATGATGAAAATGTACTGTAAAAAAATGTTCTCATTTCTGTTACACTGAGAGAAAATGGGAATAATATTTTGAAGAATATATATTTTAAATTTAAAAACATAAATGAACATTTGGTAAATGAGTTGCTAATGACCCAATAGCATAATCCTCTTCAACCTAGAATTTTCTTGTTACCAGAGTTGCTTTTACCAAACTCCTGGACCCACTCCTGGACCCACTCCTGGACCCACTCCTCTCCATATACACAAGACTCTCTCTTCTCTGCTATGCTCATATTGCTGTGTTCATCCCCTCTCTCATACCTCATAGTGTGTCATTAGCATCTGTTTTACTATACCCTTAATAGCACACCCCATCCCCTCTTAACAATGCAACTAAGCCTTACATTTGTTCACCTCCTAGATATCATTTCTATTTCTCTACCTTTGTCACTGAAAAACAATGTGCAGAGAATTATCTATGGTCACACTGCTGTTTTTCAAAATTCCCTTACAAATTGTGTTTTCGGCCTTTGTTCCTTGACACCTCAGGTAGATACCTCTTCTCAAGGTTCATGGTGAGTTAATCACATTGCTGTATCTAATGGTTTGTGTCAAGGTTACGAGAACCGATAAGATAGTTATTTTGAATTATCTATTTCATTGCTGTTTGTAAGAAGGAGAAAAATTACAGACAACTTGATTATTCATGAACGGTTGTCTATGTACAAATTGTTGTGCATCCATAAGATAGGTTTTGATATAGCTCAGAAGCAGATATTGTGAGACTCTCAGACTACTGATGGGACCTCTGAGAAGTCCTAGTAGGTGACAAAGCTAGGTAGAGTACCAGATGTACAGGTGTTGTGCCACTTGGGAGAAAAAAATTATAAAGTCCAATTACATATACATATATAATCTTATATATGCCTAAATGTATCTGTAGACATATGCAAAATTTGTTAAATGTATGACATACATGGTGATTTGCTAGCTTATTTTTCATATGATGATTTTGTTTCAGTGATAAGGACAACTGTACTTAGAAAAGGAAAATGTGTAAATACCAAATAAAGGTTTGTGATTTCATCACTATCCAAGTAGTGGAGGATAATGCATGCTTTCTATTTGTGTTTGTGGGTGTGTGCTTGTGTTTGTTTGTGTATGTGTGTGTGTGTGTGTGTGTGTGTGCACATATCTGAAGAGGTGAGAATAAGCTTGGTTGGATGTAAGTTATGGTATTCCACTTTGTTGGAGGCAAGATCTCTTTTTTTGTTCCTTACTGCTGTGTGGCCAGGCTAGCTGGCTGGCAAGCTTCTGATAATTCTCTCCTCTTCACCTTCCATCTTCCCACAGGAGCATCATCCTGGAGTCATAGAGGAACATTAGCCACTTAGTCATCTCACTAGCTTTGAATCTTTTAATTGTAGATTACTATAATTTCAAACCTAAAATTCAGTTAAACATTTTAATAACTTTTCATAGTATACAAGCTTTGCTTTAATTATACATTAATGTAAATTATTGGACTCAAAATAATTTTAGAAAGTATAATCAAATATATAATTCTAATTATAATATAAATAACAATTATATGCATTGGTAAATATACTGTAGTTGAACAATTTTGATTCTCATAGATTTCTCTTGGATTTTCTCTGTCCTTTATCAATTTATATTTTATCATTCAATTTCATTTCTTTTAGATTCTGAGCAATTGTGTCTCAGCTTCATGTTTGACCTTCACCAACCTGTGGAAGTCATAGCTATTTTGTTTGCCTTAAATTATAGAAATTTGCCCGTGATTTTGCCTTTTTTCTTTTCTTTTCTGAGTAATAGAGACTGTATAATGAACGCATCTTAACAAACGCATTCTGAAATTAAACCTGAGAATCATCCTTTTAGATACCTTAAAATAAAATCAAACTAATTCATGTTAATCAGTTATATATTTTGGAATGTCATATCTACTTTTTAATGCTACTGACGTTACATTCTAAAGCATTGTTTGTCAAACTTATTTCTAGGAGTAGACAATGGTTTTAATTTCAAAATTTCTAACATACAGACTTGAGATACTATAGTGATATCTTTTTTTCAGAACAAAGTACTAGTTGACAGTTCAAAGACACCTTTTTCTGAATCATTGATTGCCAAGATGAAATACTTGTGAACAAAGGGTGGGAGTTGTTGCAGATATCTACTTTATGCTACTAGACTCCTGGGGTCTTTTCAAGTGTGGTCTTGGAGATGCAGCTTAAGCACATGGATGTTAAAAGCCCCTGCTGTGCAATGAAGCAGGCAAAGTCCTGCTGCTCAGAGAGCAGAAAGCAAGGCTGCATGCCTCTCACCATCAAAATATTAAAGAGAATAACATAAATTAAGATGTCAATGCTGCCTCAAGTAACTGACTTCCTTCAATATAGGCTCCATGGGAAAACTGGGGCTGATTAGCTTGGCAGATGACACATACCTGATGTCTTAGAGAATATGCTTGTACAGTAAAGAAAAGGGAATTTAAATGAAGTTAAAGATAGAGAATGATATGAAATTAATTTATATAAAGAGAAAGGGTATATAAACATATTTATCCACAGAAGTATTAATCTCCAAAGAAGGGAGAAAGAAATGCGAACTGATATAAATGTTTTCAAGGATATAAAGATAAATAAATCAATCTGGTCCTTTGATCTCAATACTTGGGAGACAAAGGCAAGGACAGGTCGGTTGCTTGTGAGCCTGAGGTCAGTCTAACCACCAGAGCAATTCCAAGTCAGCTCAGGCTACACAGAGAAACCCTGACTTAATAAATAATAATAATTGTTTTAAATTGTCTTTATTATCAAAATGAAGGTAGTTGTAAGTTTCGTGGTTATAATAGTTTTACAAATCCTCTATGAGAGAGGACAAAATAGAGCAGACCTAAATTAAAAAAAAAAAGAAGCTGCTAAATTGAATCAATCTATACTTTTGATTGCTGAACCAAGGACATGCTATTGGAGAGAGGCTCTGTATTTGTGTTAACAGGAAAGAAGAAAAAGCTTTGGATTTCTTCCAAAGTAATAAGGATTAAATTTGGTAGAGGAGGACCGCTGAAGATCTCATCTATAGATACGAAAGAATCGAAAGGCCCATATACACTGGTAATGTATATTGCTAAACCTTCTATTAAAACAACTCTGGAAATGACAGGGACATATATATGTCTCCAGCCAGAACTTCAACTTACATGGCCAATAAATCCTGTTGGCTACATAATTCTCATGACTTATTATTACTTACCGTCTTTTCATATGACATAAATGGAGATTTATATTACAGTTTGATTATATCATCAAACTAATTTCTAAAGAAAGACAATTAATTGCTTTTCACTTTCTCAAACAAGGAGCAAAATTCATCTTTAACTGATCTGAGCACATCCCATACATTATGTTAATATAGAAACATATATTACCTCTAAATGCTTTATGTTCATGGAAAGACCAAAAGGACAGCCCTAACAAGATTCACCCCTGGGGATGCTGAGATTCTGAGACCTGCTGTTCACCTGCTCAGACCCTGAATGATTCTGCCTCAAACCGAGGTTGTTTTCAGAGACTTGCTTCCAGAATAGCTTCAGGAAAGCCTGCTGATCCCAGATGACCTTGGTTCATGCAGCCTTCAGGACTATTCCCGTCAGGACTTCAGTTAAGCCCTGAATTCTCTCAGCACATAAAGACCGGATAACAAATGATGCCAGCTAGCTTTACTTTGCCTTAATCATTTTTCCAATTTCCGTTTGGGCCCCCAAACGGGAATTATTTGCCCCAATTCAAGAGGAAGGTATTATAAAGAGATCGCCATTCCAGTCCCTTAAATTGGGGTAGATGATTTTGTTCATTTTATAAATTGTAGATATCTTATCATTTTAAGGGATGATGTACAAATAATTATAGTCTTGGACAAGGAGGAAACTAAATAGGAGCTTAGACTCAGGAATTTCTATCTTTCCACTCCTCTTCTTGATCCCACTTTCTTTCTTAGATAAAGGGTAGGGGATTAAAGAGAAAAATGGGGGATATAGTAATATTATAAGAAATTAGACAGATAAGGATGGACTAATAAATACACTCTTAAATAAAAGCATTTTATAGCCATAATCTTACATTGGTAGAGATCTTCATTTTTTTTTGATGCAGAACTGATGCTGTATTTTCTTACATTTGTATATTGATGCAGGTTTAAGGTTTCCATTGGCATAAATCTTTGCATATTGATACAAAATTTAAAATTAATTTGTTACAACCTGACATATGTATGTTTTAACTCTTGTATAGATATCATGCCTATGCAACTCATTTAAGAATACAAGGCTTAGTTCCAGTCACTTTAATAGCTGCTATTAGAAACTGTTTAGAAAAATTAATTGAATGATGCAAGTTAATATCTGATAGTCAAACTCATGGCCATATTAGATATTTAGTGAATTACAATAAAATGTTTTCAAAGTAAATAGCTTAAAATAGCAATGTTTAAAATCCAGATATGCTATATATAGGTTGATGATGGTCTTTAAAAGTGTCAGAGATCCACAGAATATTTAAAATCTTTTTATTATTAAAAGTTCTTTTGACTATGAGACTGATTTGTTTCTGAAAATACCCACATTCCACTTTAAAGAAGATGAGGAGCATCAATAACCTCCATGTGGAGTTGTTTCAATTATGACAAGCTAGCCACTGAGAAAAAAGTCCTAACTTTATCTGGAGATGAACTGCTGTCCAGAAAGACAAATGGACACAGGATAGTCAACTGCTAAGCTAGGCCAAGACAGAGTAAGCTAGACCTTCATAATTCCTGCTTCACTTAGGGTTTGTCAGATGTTCTGGGCCAGAAGGCTGAAGATAGATGCTCCAGTGTTGTAAGGAATATTTTAGACTATCCACATAGTAAGCTATCTCTGTCATTTCTATCACTTTTGGAATCTGCATCCCTTTGTTTCCTACATATTCAAATAATATTTATTCCTCCTTAGATGTCTAATGGGGTTGAAGACTAGATAATTATGGTCTCACAATTAAACTTAAGTTGTTTAGAGTTTAAGAAGATGTTCTAGGTCTAAAAAAGATGTTTTTAGTATGGTAATACAAGTTAAGATAAAAGGTAATTTAGGTACAATTTCTTACTCACCAAGATAGGATAGATGATAAAAAAAAAACTTAATCTAAATTGTCAAAGATAATGGACTGGACATTATAAATGTATATTATACCATATGATTTTCATAAGTGTTATAATTGTATTTAATTTATATCTGAGAGAAAGGATGCTTTTATTGGACTAAAAAGTGGGAATCGCTAGGTTTGGTCTGTTGTTATGTATTGTAGTGCCAGTCTCCCAAAGCCTGATTGGCATAGAGTTGAGAGAGTCCGAACATAGACTCAAGTGATGCTATGTGACCTTGCCCCTAAGTTATTTCTAATTGGTAAGTAAAGATGCCTACAATCTATAGCTGGACAGAATTTAGATAGGTGGGGCTTGGTGTTCCTGGCCTTGGGGTCAGAGGAAACCAGGGAGAGAAGAAGGTGGAGAGAGGAGAAAGACCCCATGGTTTAGGAGTCAAGGAAGCATGGCCATTGAGGGCTGGCCAATTGGAGTTAAGAGCAGCCCAAATGCAACATAGAAAGTAATATATCAGGGTTACTGGTAAGAAATAGATTTTAATAGCACTGAGGGTAGATAACTAAAGCCTAGCCTTAGTGCTAATAAAGGCTTATTATAAATTTAAAGGTTTTGTGTGTTATTTATCCAGTAACTGCATGACCAAAGGCAGCATAGAAGCCATGGATTAAGATTAAATATTTTCTACAAGAGGAAACAACCAAACTGGGAATCAGTTATATTGGGCTGAGAACAAGAATAGAAATAGAAATACAGGAGAAATCCAAGAGCTCAAATGACAGCTCAAAGACAAGACGAGATTTCATCTATTTTCAAAATATTACTGTTGGTCTTTCCTTTAAAGCACCTGGTTGCCTCTCTTCTTTAACCAAAATATAGCACATATTCAGTGCTTGGGAATATGTATGAGCTTCAGTTTACTTGACAGCAATAGAAATGTTTGCATTTTACCAGATTTCATTGAAGAACTTAGTTAAATTTATGTTTTGAGATATATTTTATAGATTAATTATATGTACATGATAAAACATAATTTCTCCATGATTATGCAAAGATTGTAAATGAAGAAGAAACATTCTGGTCATAACTGATATAATCAAATTATTAATATACTCTGAATGAGTAACAAAAATGTCAATACCTGTTAAAGCAGCTAATGATAATTCTAAATGATCAATTAGAAAAACCAATAAGAAATATTTTATTTATTCCTTTACAACAGTACTTTTTATTAATCATTTTATTCATTTATATTTCAAATGATATCCCCATTCCCAGTTACCCCTACATTCCCATCCCATCCTCCCTCTCCCCTTTGTCTCTATGAGCGTGCTCCTCCACCCATTCACCTATTCCTGCCTAACCACTCTAGCATCCCCCTACACTGGGTCATCAAGCCTCCACAGGACTAAGGGCCTCCTCTCCCACTGATGTCAGATAAGGCCATCCTTTGCTACACACGTATCTGGAACCATGGCTCCCTCCATGTATACTCTTTGGTTGGTGGTTTAGTCCCTGGGAGCTCTGTGTGGTACAGTTAGTTGATACTGTTCTTTATATGAGATTCCAATCCCCTTCAGCTCCTCAGTCCTCTCCTTAGTTCTTCCATTGGGGTCCCTGGGTTCAGTTCAGATACTGGTTGTGACTATCTGAATCTGTATTGGTCAGGTACATAACAGAACTCTTTTAAGAAACACAACTGTGGTCATCCACACAATGTTACCAACATCAATATCAGAAAAAACATTACTGGATGATATTATTTTAAGGAATACATTTGTAAATGAGCAATATAGTTCATAATACCAATAATCAAATGCCCAGAGAAATGAAAAGTAAGATATCTCAAGATATAAAGAAATTTTAAGACACAGTGTGTATATTAGCATGTGTGTACATGTGTGTTTTCATGTGCATGCACATGTGTATATTACTGCAAGAGTGACAGTCAATCTAATACACTGTCAGGGTAAGCAAAATGAAATTTCATGGATTTAAATGAAAGCTAAGAAAGATTTAAAGCTCCAGGTCATTGTTATAATAGGACTTTAATGATGCAATAATCAATAATTCAATCTATTTAGACTGTGACACATATTAAATTAAATTTCTTGTTTAAATCAGGACTGTTTGATTAGTTAGATGTATTTTGAAGAGGAGTAATTGATTGAGTAGCTTTGTCATTTCAACAGACTATAAACAAAACTGACATTGTGTACTGCAATAGTTTTTCTATAATCATTTGATTTAACTCATAAGTAAAACATAGTAAGCAATAGAGTTGGCTCAATGAGACCAACACTTGCCTGGCATCTACATTACACACTTCAGTGAATTCTGGTACAGTGAGAACACCCTTTCATGTCCATTTTCAGGCAATGGAACTACTAGGGACAACAGAGGCTCATACTTGGCACTATTAATTATGACTGACCATTACAGCCAGTTTCACACTTCTCCAGTTTGAACTTTGTGATTAGAGCAATCCATTTGTGGTTGCCACAGCCTCAGAACTTCATTGCAATCCTCGCAGACCTTGGTGTCATTGGCTCTGGGCACACTCCAGAAAGGGTTTAATCTTAAGGAAGAGGACTACCAGATTCTGCTTTACCACCTGTGCTCCTGTAGGCTCCTGGGAATTGATGCCAGGCTTTGTGAGCTCAACGTTACTACCCTCACAGAAGCCCTCAGTGGTGGTGAGACCCATTATGTGTCCCACAGTCATAAAGACTGCAGTGGTTGTTATCTGGACTACCATACAGTGGAAGCAGCTGTCATCTGAGAGTCAGTGTTGGACTAAGGGAGTTCGATGCTCAGAAAGAGCAGGTTTAGTTTCCACATGGCATCTTAAATCTTTGTATCCTTTTTGCTTAGACAATACACTATGAACTCTGCCAAGTGCTTTGCAGCTTCTGCAAAAGAGAGGTGTACCATATTATTTTACAGCTACAAATAGAAAATTAATAGAATCATTAGTGTAGTCTACAAAATAATACAAACAACTCTTTGACCCTTTTAAATGTTAGCCTGGTCTTTATAACTGTGACAATGTACCGAAGATGATCATTTTATTAAGGGCAAATGCTTGATCTGGATGAATGGTTTCAAATTTTCAATTAATGGTTGCTTGGCTTGATTGCTTTTCAGCCCAAACTGAGACAGTACAACCTGGTAGAAGCATGAGGTAGGGTTGGCGCTACTGGAATCTACTGCTTTCCATGGTGAGTGGGAGTCATCGAATGGAATAGATCAGAGTCCCAATACTCCATTCAAGGGTATTCCTTAATAACTTAACTTCCAGTATCCCCCACCTACGAAGGTCCATTAATTCTCTACGATACCACCAGCTCAGGACCATGTCTTCAACATAGCAGATATCTGTGAGGAAATTTGGGTTCTTAATCACAGTGAGGAGTTTTTTGTTCTTGTTTTGTTTTGTTTGTTTTGGTTTTTTAAGGTAGATGAAGGAAACAGAAGCAAAGCATCTGTGATAAACTGAAAAACTGTAGCCATTACTTTTCAGAATGTATTTCCATCTCAGTGTCTGGACATCCTTGAATAAAACTATAGTGTAACCTCCATATGGCATTTGTTTGGAATGAGAGAATAATATTCAATTTATAGGATTACTAAGTAAGGCTGTTATTGTGTGGGATTGTAGAAGACATGACTTTTGATGCATGTACTTACAAAATTTAAAGTAGGGAGTGGTAACTCTTGAGATCTTAGAGTCATCATCTCTGAGAAATCCTGCAGAATATCTATTATACCCAGTTTTAATAAGACAAATTAATGAGGTCCAGAGGGATTGATTAATTCAGATAAATTCAAGTATCCTTCTCATTCAGTGCTAGGTGCTAACATAGGCCTCTGAAGTAGATCACTTTTCTCTTTTCACCCTTCAGTTTATGTGATCATCCCCACGTCTGTGTCTCTATTACTGGCTCCTCTCTCTCTACTCGTGAGTTATATGGACATGACCATGTCTATGCCTCTATTACCTACAGTATTTTATGCTACATCATTACTCTTCCTTGGGTGTGATGAAATGATGCTGCATATCAGACATTAGTACTCTGCCGTGCTGTCTTCTTGGCATACTCAGGAAGCTGACATTGCATGACCAGGACAAGAAGGTGTAGCTGCACTATACTCTTCTCCATCCATTTAACTGACAGAGAATCCATCTTGCTTTCATTCTCACGATCCCCCAGAGGTGGTGTGTTTTACATGGCTTCTGTCTTTTAAAGTTCTCTCTACTGTTACTTAGAATTCCCCCAGCAAAATGTTCAAGATTTATTTTGGAGGTAGGAAAGACAGAATGACTACAGTTGACATGCATCCTAGGATCTACATCCTCTAAGTTTGCCATATTGATGATTTTCACGTGTATTAACACCTTATTTTCAAAATACATCAAATATTGTCAGGATAATCTCAAAGCATAGCTTTCCTTGATATTATCCTCATCCTTAAAAATATGAGTTTACTCTCAATGAAATAATTCCTAGTTAGATCGTTAAGATTTTCCTATTTTCTGGAGACAGATGTTCTCTGCAGAGGACAATGCAGCTGGACAGGCTAATTTGCAGTCAGAGTCCCTGTGCAATATCATTTGGTCATATTTCATTTGTAATATGAATGCTGCTGCTATAAAAAATTTTATAAATATAAAACTATACAGGTATTAATGTATTTTATATTAACATTTGGTAATTATTTAAGCTTATAAAAATATTTTTAAATATTTTTATATTTTTATGGTTCTGAAAAAAATGATTTTCCTATTTTCTTTCAACTGACTATTTTCTTTCTTTCCAAGATTAAGAAGTTTCTGCATATTCCTGTTGGCCAGTTCTGAACTTGCAATCCTCCTGCCTCAGCCTCCTAAGTCTTGAATTACTGGTGTTTGCCACTATTTCTGGCTTTCCCATATTTGTGTCTGTAACTACTCATCTCAATGAACATTTTTTTTCTTTTCCCAAATTAGTGTTGTATTTTTTTTGTTATTCAACAAACCATTTTATGCCTTTTTATTTTGGCAAGTGGTACCATATATTGAGCTTTTATGACAGAAGTTAAATATTACATAATGTTATGAGCAACTAAGAGTCAATCTTTCAAGGTTTATAGGAAATACTTACTATTGCCTCGACTCTCATCTTCTTTTCAGTTGAAACAATATGCTTTGTCATAATGCCCTCATAATGCCCTAACTATATAAAAAAGCCACAAGGCCCAGAACTCAATATCCAACATTAAAAAACAACAGTAGAAGCAGCAGAATTAACAACTCCCGATCCAAGACAATAAATTTCCCTACCAATAAAACAAAATGGCCATCCAACCAAGTAGGCAACCAGACAACCAACCAACCAACCAAATGCCAGCTCTGGGGACCATGTGACAGCTTGTGCTCTGGTTAGGTTGAAATTTTAATTATCGAGGAGAGAGAGTCTATTTCAGCCATGTATCCTCATCAAATTCCAGATCTCAGCGGCATTTTATTAGCATTATAGTTTTGTAGTTTTGAGAATAACTACTGTATAAGCAGAAGTTAAAAAAAAAAAAAAAATTCCCAGCACTCGGGAGGCAGAGGCAGGCGGATTTTTGAGTTCGAGGCCAGCCTGGTCTACAAAGTGAGTTCCAGGACAGCCAGGGCTATATAGAGAAACCCTGTCTCGAAAAACAAACAAACAAAACTCAGAAATCTGCCTGCCTCTGCCTCCCGAGTGCTGGGATTAAAGGCGTGTGCCACTACGCCCCACCCAATGCTATTTTTAATTTAAGAAAGAGTTAATAATTCAAAAGTCTATCTCTTTGGAAAGAAAGTCATTAACAGGTTAATTATTGGATTTATGGGGTCAGATGGTTACTGGATGCAGTTTAATTCACTTGAGAAACCACTAGGTACCTTTTATGTTTTATGATACTATATTTAAATCTGTACAATTTAAGTCATTTAAGAATTTTTAGAAATAAAATTTATCGCTTTATAATGCTTTCTGTTCAACATCAGTAATGACAACAAAGGTGGATCTCTATCTAGAGCAGAAGGGGCTACTAGGTTAATGTGCTCTATATTAAAGCCTTCACTTTATTATAAACCGCTTACATGATTTCCCAAATTGCTCATTGGCTTAAGTTAATTTGCTTGCAATAAAAATTCACCATGAGCATTGCCACCAATTTTTGATGATGCTTAATGAAATATGACATAGGATAGATAAACTCTGAAGAGAAAGGAAGGCAGCCTGAGGACCTTCTGTCAGAAGAGATATCATTTTGTTTGGTTCTTTTATTTCAATGAGATGAACAGAGGATGAACAGAGATTTCAGTGTGAAAAAGAAGACTGAATTCAAAGGGAAAGAGAAACCTGATTTACTGAGTGTTTATATAGTGCATTTTTTTGTATTAGACTTTTCATTTTCAATTGATTATTCAATCATCAAGGGCGGTTAAATAATAAGTAAGAAACTGTATTATGTATAATTTGACTCGATGATTCCTTGAATAAATAGATCTGTTACAGCTCTTTGCTCATTTAATGAGAATTTACTGGTTACTTTCTGTAGTATATCGTTTTTCCTAATGACTTTAAGTTTTCTTCCCACTGTACCTACGTTCTCTTACAGGGCTTCATTCATTGACCATGACCCTCCTATATGTTTACTTTTGGCCACAAACAATAATGCTTATGACACAAACAAAGCCTTCTAAAGCACTCATGGAATTTTATTTGCCATTTATGACATTGTACTTGGTTTATATCTTTGGCCATGGGTCAATGCTCTAAACAGCCTCCTGAAGGGATATGGGATGTGCATGAAGTAAGGCTGTGGCTAGCTGACCTTGAAACTATGCTGGGATGGTCAAGACCAGCAATGTCTGATCAGACTTCTGCTGTCTGGGATGCTTAAAAGAAGCCAGCGGAGACCCAGAAAACTGCTAAGCTGACCTGTAAACCTTTGAGTAATAATAAATGATGATGCCTTAAGATACTCCATTTTATAGGAATTGATAGCACAGTTTTGTTTCAATAGTAGACAAGCTGCCACACACCAAATATTGGGAATTAAAATATAACATATACATGTCCCTGTTCTCATGATGTCCATATTCTGGTGAGCTGTCTAGCTGTATTGGCTAGATATTTACAAATTACAAAAACACTGATCATGATCTAGGAGGCAAGAGAATGGTGCATGCAACCCTCTGAGAGACTGTGGGGAAAAGGAAGAACCATTTTAACAGGTTCTTGAAGAATGAATAATTCCTTCATGGTAAAAGAAAAACATTCATGATAGAAGGAAGGGTATGGTTAAAGAGAGGAGATTATAGTAACGTAAAAGCCAAGAAAAATTGCCGGTTGGCTGGTTGGTTGGTAAAGTATAGACATTTTGCAATTGATCGGCTTTTGGAGGACTCAGCATTTGTTTTTAACTATTCTTGAGAATTCACTATCTGTGTCCTTGCACAAACTGTGCCTTAACAACCCTTTTATGGAACCAGCAGTATTGATTCTGACAATTCTATATTAGGGATATAGACTTGTAGATGAAGAAGAGATTGTCTTATATGATTATAACTTGTTTGATACTATTCCTGGGCACTCAAGAACAAATTTCTACTCGCCTCAGATAGGGAACTGATAACAGGTCAAAGTCTAGATACTTCTAAATCCAACTTGGGAA
Organism: Mus pahari; assembly: GCF_900095145.1. Classification (NCBI taxonomy): domain Eukaryota; kingdom Metazoa; phylum Chordata; class Mammalia; order Rodentia; family Muridae; genus Mus; species Mus pahari. The sequence goes on along the minus strand of NC_034600.1, from coordinate 49,042,929 downwards.
ACCAGTGAGTTTACTGCTGTTTCTTCCAGGAGTGTGCCCGAGACAGTTACATACAGAAGAAATGACTCAAAGGTTGTTTCATTACCACTAAAAAGAAACCGTGCTTTGCTGGGACAATTGATACTGGTGTTGAAAAATCGATTGTAGGAAGAGACCAATATTGTTGAAGCAATGTCGTCTGGGGAATGTTTCCTTAGGGTCAGCACACAGAAGCTGCAGTCCGGAGAGGACTGAGGCTGTACCTCATGCTGGCAGCTGATCTCGGTAATGTATAGAGTTTTATAGATAGTACTGTATTTTTTTTTAGGCACAAGGAGTCATAGAGAGCAGCTGAAGCTTGTCACTGAGAGAAGCCAGGGTGGGCTATTGGTAAAGGGACAGCTTCAGTTGCAGTAAAGCCCTAAAACTGAAGAACTCATGAAGATAAGTTGAAGTTTGGGGTAGTGTGGCAGAGCAAGAATTCCTGAAGAAAGCCCTGGAGAGCCTCTTGGTGAACTGCAGTCCAGTTGTAGTGGAGACTCCTGTATACCGGAAAATCAGTGGCATGGGCTAACCATTGAGGATGCAGCAGGGGTAGAGCTAGGCTGAGCCTGTGAGACAAGCTGTGTATGTTTTAGACAGCAGAGTTGGAGAAACCCAGCCTTTTAGAACCCAGAAGATTATGATCCAGTCCCAGCCTTTGAGAAATGAACTTTTTATACTGCTGAATTTTGGTTTTGCTTTCAATTGATTGTGAAAATGCCCTGACTCTTCCATTCTAGAGTAAGATATTATTTAACTTTCTTTTTTTTTCTTTTGATTTTGCATGAACCTTTGAATTCTTTCTAGAGATTTGAAATATTTAAAAGAGTCTGAACTTATGAAACTACTTGTGTTTTAAAGACTTTAAAAAGTTGGAATGTTTTGTTGTGATTTTCACAGTAATAAGAAATCTTAGCCATCAGCAAGAATGAAAAAGGTATAGTTGAATTGTGTGTCGTATTGAAAAGGGGTCAACCATGCTATTTAGCTTTTATTTCACCTTGACAAAGGTTAAGGTCATCGGAGAAGAGAGAGTCCCAACTGACAATATGAATCCATAAGATTGGTCTATAGACAAGTTGGTGGTGTATTTTCTTGATTGGTTATTGTGGTGGTTTGAATAGGTTAGGCCTCCCCATAGATTTACGTGTTTCAATGCTTGACCATAGGGAGCGGCACTATTAGGAGGCGTGGCCTTATTAGAATAGGTGTGGCCTTGTCGGAGGGATTATGTCACTGTGTAGGCAGGCTTTGAGCTCAAGTTCTGCCTAGTGTAGCATCAGAGACCCCTTCTGGCTGCCTGCAGAGGACAATCTCTCCCTGGCTGCCTTTCTTTCAATCAGGATGTAGAACTCTCGGTCCCCCTAAGATCATATCTGCCTGCATGCCGTCATGATTCCCACCACGATGATAATGGACTAAACCTCTGAAAGTATAAATGTTAGCCTTTAAAAGAGCTGCTTTGGTCATGGTGTCTCTTCACAACAGTGGGAATCCTAAGACAGTTGTTGAAGTGAAGGGCCCAGCCTAAATTGGGAAATGCTGGCTCTGGGTAGATAGTCCTGACTTATATAAGAAAACAGTCTGAGCTAGGCATGAGGGACATGCCAATGAGCAGGACTCATCTATGGCCTCTGCGTCAGTTCCTGCTCTGAGTGCCTGACCTGACTATTCTGAATAATGGACTATAATCTGTAAGCTAAAACAGATCCTTTCTTTCCCAAGTTGCTTTTGGTCCTTAGTTGTCGTTGGTTCCTGAAACTGTGTACCACAGAAGTAATTTATAAATAGCAGAAGCTTACTGTTTGCAGTTCTGGGGTCCAGTGTCAAGATGCTGACATCTGCTAAAGGATTCCTCATTGTGTGACATAGAGCACCAATCACATGGTGAGACTGAACAAATGTTAGCTGACGGAATTATACATCATGTATAAAAGCATTACAGTGCCATTCTGGGTCCTCATCCTCATGGACTTATCTAATCTCCTTTCCCGGAGGCCTCATCTACAGATGCCATTAACATTTGACTTAGAGGATTAATTTTGCAATACACAAATTCCAAATGGCATACCGAATTAACACAGGTAACGGTTTTAATACCTCTATTTCTCACGAAAGAATAGTATATGATACTCACAAAAGGTGAGTATCAATTGATATGTGAATAAGACAGAAGTAAACAATAATGAGAATGTGGCTGCTTAAAAATTAACTGGTTTTGATGTTTGATGTATGTGTGTGTATTTCTCTTCAGTTTATTGAAATGGTGATTCTGGGAACTCAACACCCATAAGTTACTAGAAACTTCTAGTTTGGTATTTATTCAGGAGCATGTTATAAAACATCAAAGAAATAAGTGGAAACTGATACAGCAGAATCAGAGAAATACTTTTGAGAATAGATGGATGACTTCTGCTGATTTCTTCTCTATTAGTGGGGCATCAATTCTTCTCATTAGTGGGGTGGGGTGGGAAGGAGGCGTGAGATGTGGAGCAGTCGGAGGGTGGTTGGGGGGGCTGGGAATGGAATATGGATATATATATATATATATATATATACTTTATATATATATATTACTATATATTACTATAATATATATATTTTTATTTATATATATTACTTTATATATATAACTTTATATATATTACCTTATATATATTTATATATATTATCTTTATATATATATTACTATATATATATATTACTATATATTACTATAATATATATATTTTTATTTATATATATTACNATATATTTTTATTTATATATATTACTTTATATATATAACTTTATATATATTACCTTATATATATTTATATATATTATCTATCTATCTATCTATCTATCTATATATATATATATATATATATAAAGAAAAGTTCCCTCCAAAGGCAAGAAAGTTAAAAGTGTTTCATAGAGTGCTGATATTTTTCTGTGGTAGATTGCTATGAAGTCCTTCAGGAAAATTGGGTTCTACAACAGATGTCAGAATAATAATTTATACATGTTCTCAACAGTAGAGCATCTTTTATCAATTTTCCCTAAAAAGCTACAACAAAATGATTCCTCGACATATTGATGGATGGAAAGAAACAAAATAGAAGGATTTCAGGCTGCTCACCTCTCAACTAAGTGAACTTGTTTTTTTTTTTTTTTTTTTTTTTGGTCTTTAACACAGACAAAATTAAATGAGTCAATTCTAAAGAAGAGTTGAAAATTCAAAGTGGTTTCAAAGTAAACATCATCTTGTCTGTTCATTTTGTACTTCTTTATGGATTACAAACACAAGTTGTTTCAATGGAGTAGTTGATTTTTAGAATCTCAGATAAATTTTATTCCTTTTTAACACCTGTATAAATTCCTAAAATTACCTTCCAACTGCTGTGCACTTCTTTCTTTCTTTTTTACATTTTTCTTGTCCCCCCCTTATACTCAGCATGGAAGTTTTCCTTCAGTTACTTTTTTTTCTGGGGCGTGTATTTTGAAAGATAGACTTGTTTATTAGTTGCCTTGGTGATGTGGCAGTGTTTTAAGTCTATGAGATTTATTTATTAGTTTTATCTGTCTCTCTATTTTTTTTTCAATGAACTCAAGACACAAAGAATTTAAACACACAGCACTCCTTTAACACAACAAACAGTAGCAATGTACGCAGGACCCAGAAAACGAAAGAGAAAGAATATATATATATATATATATATATATATATATATATATATATATATTTTTCCTCATGGCTTTCATTATATGTAACATGGCAGCTGTTTAGTTTTGTGGAGTTGAAATATATGATATACCTGAAAAACATACTTCTCTGTTTGATATTATTTGTCTATTTAAAAAGCAGGGTGGCTACTCTGGACTTTGGAATCAAAAGCTGACTGTGGTGTGTAGAATAATTTTGGTAAACTCATGGTTTTGCTTCCTGTTAACCTCCTTTTACTTTTTAAGGAAACCGTTGGAACAGCATATCAATGATAGGACCTAATAAAATCTTACCTTTGGGCAAGCTTCTTGTATATAAACCCAAAGCCTATAGTGCCAGGGCTTTCTATTTGTAGCATTCATTTTGTTAGTGTTTTTTCCAATTTATCTTGTGTTACTAACTCTCACTGTACTATGCCTATTGTAAATATTTAAGCATTACTGTTGACATAAAGATAATACTGACAAATTGAGTTAACATTTCTGCTGAGGATTACTGACCATGTGTAGCCCGAACAACTTTGACACCCACAGCAAGCCCTATACTCAGGCCAAATTGTGTTTAGTCTACAATACAATACTGTTTCTCAAATTAATTTCTAGCTTTGATTTACACAGGACATGAGACAACGTTTCTTGAGTCAATTATTTGAGCTCCCTAGTACATTTCCATTTTAACTAGATTATGTCTATATCAAAGGAAAGCATTGCAAGAGGTTGGTGTCTTGGGTGGATCTAGCCACCCACTCTTAGACCTCAAAACTATACTTCTCTGAAATCTCATCTGAGACTGCGCTCATGTCCCTGTAGCTCAGGCTGTGTACATGATTCATGTTATGATTGCCGTCAGCATTATTTAAGTGCACAAAAGGAAAATAACCTGAGTTTTATTTCATGGGACAGTCACACATCGAACAACAAAAATTAGCAAGGGGAGTGCAAAAAGATTATGAAAAGGTGCCATTTTCACAGTAATGATAATATATTTCTGGTTACTAGTTGAGGACTTATCTCTTAAATTATTTGAAACCAGATAATGGGCAGTTTGCCTTTGAAATCAACCCTTTGTATTAATCTTTCTTCCGGGTTTATCATACAGCTGCCACTGCAATGTATTTAGAGAAGTTTTTATCATAACTGTCAAGAAACTCCCTACACATCTCAACTACGGGAGACTTTAAGAAGCTCAGTCCTTTCAGACTCCAGTGTGTTAATGAATTAGCATGGATAATTCTCCTCGCTGTTTTGATTAAATTCGGCTTCTATAGAAAAGCTTAATACTGCCAGATTGATGGACTTCAAAACACACATTAATCTGAGTTGTTTCCTTTTTCTTAGTTCATGGACTCGTTTGAGAAAGCAGTAACAAAAGCCTGGGTTACATCAGGAAGACAAAATTGTATTTCGGTGAAATTGAAATTGCATCTTCCTTAATTAATTGGCAATTTAATTTCCCTCATTGCTTCAGTTCAGAGCCCCAGGACTCTATTTAAAATTGTAGTTCACTCCAAGAAGAATAAAACCCTCTTATTTAACTTATTCTATTGAAGGGTTTCTGTATCTACGAGTTTGTTTCCTAGAACATCCTGCCCCCGCCAGTTTCTAAAATGGTCATCCAAGAAGAAAATGGAACCTGGCATTATTGCTGCCGCCCCCAAATGTTTGATATATGTTTCTTTATGTGAGATTACTATTTTTTCCTTTGAATACTGTAGAAATTAAGGGACTAAAATAGAAAATTTAGTTACTGAAAGAGTTCCATTTCCTAAAGCAGTATTACTCATTTGCATCACAGTGATACTATGTAAGGTACATGGACAATAAGAAGGCAAGTTCAGTGCTACAATGTAAAGCTTGTGGCTAGTGATGCTGTAAGGGAGTGAGTGATGGGGATATGTTAGTCATCAACTGGACAGGACCTAGGTCACCTGGGAGGCCAGCCTCTGGGATGTCAGTGGGGAATTATGCTTTTTTTTTTTCTTGGATATTTACTTTATTTACATTTCCAGTGTTTTCCCCTGTCCAGATTTCCCCTTTGGAAACCCCCTATCCCATCCCCCCCCCCTTGCCTCTATGAGGGTGCTCCCCCACCCACCCACTCTCATCCTCCCACCCTGGCATTCCCTTACACTGGGGCATTGAACACCCTCAGGCCTGAAGGCCTCTCCTCAGTGGGGAATTATGTTAATTAAATTAATCAAGGTGGGAAGACACACTCCATGTGGGTGGGAGTATTCTGAGGGTAGGGATCATAGAGTGTATGGAACGGGCAGAGTCATCTGGCTGCCAGCATCCATTCCTTTCTTCTGGCTCTAGGCACATATACACATACAGTGATGACTGCTTCTTGCTCTAGATGTATGTATGTATGTATGTATGTATGTATGTATGTATGTATGTATGTATCTATCTATCTATCTATCTATCTATCTATCTATCTATCTAGTTATTTGTTTGCCATGTTGGTCTACTCTGAACTGTGAACAAAATTAAGCTTTATTTTTTTCCCTCCCAAGTTGCTTTTGTGAGGATGTTTTTATCACAGAAACAAGAAAATAGACTAAGATAGAGAACAACTTTTTAATTAGGTATTTTAATTAGTGAACAGACATCATTATGGAGATCCCTAAAAAAATCCCTTAAAAAAGAACATGTATATAGTCCAACTATCCTGCTTATTATAAATTATAGGTATATACCACAAAGAACCATGAGCTTAGTTATTGTAGATTTATCTACACACACATTTATCAAAGTAGTCACAAAAGCCAAAATATATAATCTGTCCTCTGTAGAGGGTTGAAAAAGTGGTAGATAAATGAACTATAGTTTTGCTTATTTTAGTTTTTGATTTATTTTTAAATTTTATATATGTGTATGGGTCTGTGCGGGGTTAGTGGCACATGAGTGCAGGCCAGAGGCATTGGTTCCCTGTGGCTGAGATTTCATGTGGCTGTAACCCGCCCGACACGTGTACTGATGTGTGTGCTCTTTAAAAGCACTTGTGCTTTTAACTGAATCATCTCTTCCGACTCCACAAATAGAGTGTTAGTCTTAAAGGAGAATGGAAATTTATTATTTGCAAGAAATTGATAGGCTGAAGTAGAGATCATACTGTTAAGTAAGATAAGGTGGGCTCAGGGAGATTCTTTATCTCATGTTCATAATTAAGAGAGAAAGATATGCAGAAGTAAAGGGGGATTACCTGAGATACATCAGGGGAAAAGAGAGCCAGAGGGCAAGAAAAGATAATCAAGGGGGAGACTACGACCAAAGCATATTATGTGCATGCATAGGAATGCCTATAAAATTACTGTACATAAAGAGGAACAAAGACACTGGAGTTGGTAGTCATTTGTGAGGTTTAATAGCCTCGAGGTCTCGAATGCTTGAGGTTCCAGCTTCATTTTCCCAGAGCTAAATCTGTGAGGTCTCAGATGCCTGAGGTTCCAGCTTCATTAATTCCTTGGGGACATCTATAGCCTTCTACGGGGACTTAAATGGCTTTGTTGAGACTCATCAGGCTTTGGGACATCAAATGGCTCTTACAAAACAGCAATGTTTTTTTTTGAAGAATCAGAAACAGATGGATTGAATTTCCCTTGAAACACAATAGGGTTTAAGAATGATTGGGAGAAGGAATCCTGCCAAATCCGCAACTTTTGTTAAAGATTTGAGATTTTTTTTTTCTTCAGCCTAGGATGGCTGCTGGGCTAACTGACCACAGTACATTGACAGAGAACGACACAGCATTTCACCTGCCCCGGAACATTCTGTAATCGAATCAGTTATTCAGATTCTGTGAACTGGTATTTAATGCCCGATGAGATCACAAGACGCCATGTTCCAAAAGATATTCTGTTCTCACCTGATACGGAACTCCATGTTTTCACAGGAAAATGTGAGAAATATGGATAGTATTTTCAAGCCCTACCATTAGAATATAGTATGTTAATAGTTGCTGTCACATATTTTTTGGGTTTTAGGTTAGAAGCAGGACCAATACAAGACCAGTTCCAGGGCTCTGGGTAACTGACGTTATTAGTGCCAAAGAAAAGAGGCATCTTATATGGTGTTTTTAATGCTATGACCAGCAAGTATTTTTTTCTAAGCAAACAGTATAAGTTCCAGGAAAACAAAAGACAATCATAAATAAATTCCAATGACTTATGTGGCTGATGAATGGAGCTGGAACAAGAGAATGCCATAATCTAGGTTCAGTTAACTTGGTTATACTGTGTGAACTGGGTGATGTAATGACACCCATAGCTAATTTCTATGGATTGTTGTTAGTTACTGGTTACAGTACATGCCCACTTGTGTGTATTATACCATCTCATCCTCTTGGCAACCCTATGGAACCATTATAAGAGATTGAACTTCTTTATCTGAAAGGCTTAGAACCAGGTATTTTTTAGAATTTGAAATAGTCCCACATATAATATAGCATCTGGGGGAGAGTAGACAATTCTAGATATGAAACTCATTTCATGAGTAAATTATATATATAATCTGATGGTAATTTATATAATATTTATTTATTTTTATTATTATTATTTTCTTTATTTACA
>NC_034600.1:49021848-49030862 GCF_900095145.1 Mus pahari | reverse complement strand
AGACACGAGCTCAGGGGGTACTGGTTAGTTCATATTGTTGTTGCACCTACAGGGTTGCAGCCCCCTTCAGCTCCTTGGGTACTTTCTCTAGCTCCTCAAAACATTTTTAAATTCTTCATTATTTCAGAGTTTGGATTTTTGGAGTAGGAATGTTCAATCTTTATGATTGTCCCTATTTTCTTTTTCTCTTTCTTTTTCTCTTTCTTTCTTTCTTTCTTTCTTTCTTTCTTTCTTTCTTTCTTTCTTTCTTTCTTTCTTTTTTTAACAGAAGATAGTGCCACATTTATGTAAACCTACATATTTTGCTAGCTTTATAATTTAAGGCAGTGTTGTTTCCTCTCCATTTTGCTATGGAGATGCATGTAGATATACAACTTCAGGGTGTGATCACTAGTAATCTAAAAGATAAAGATCAATATGCATGTGGAAGGCACCATTTATATAAATGTGTAATATGTAAAGGTGAGAGAAGATGCCAAGATTTCAAGACTGGGAGACCATTGGAAAACCATGGTGTTTGAATGTAGTTTTGGTGAGAGGATGAACTAACTCAGGGAGTGGAGGAAGTTTGATGATGTCTTAGATATACTGAGTGTGGAATATGGACAAGACATCTATGTGGAAATGCCTACTAGATAGAAAGGGGAAAGAAGTTGCAGTTTAGGGTGGATGGACAGGTAGAAGAACGAGATGATACTATGGCAACCTAAGAGCTCACAGAGGGCATAAATGTGCAGAGTGGTGTTCTGGGTCTAAAAAGGAAATGAAGACTTTAAAAAAATGCTAAAGGTATAACTGTGTGTTTTTTTTTTCTCAAGACAGAGAAATAAATTAGAGAAGAAAAATGTTAAGACCTGCTTCATTGCGTGTAGGCAATCTTCTGTTTGAGCAGAACAATGATGTTGGAAGAAATTAGTATCTTCTGCTTCGAACAACAGTGTGCCCCATCCTAACAACCTCTGCCATATGATACTGATTCATCTCACACTTGATTGTTACTTTGTGTTCTTTTCTTGTAACAGTCAAAAGAACATTTCCTACTTTGACTCATTCGTTTCCAAAGACGCTTTATGTAGAAAGTGAAACGTGAGGGAATCATGTTTGAGACATAATTACAGCTTCGCCTCTTCCTTGCAAAACTTCCAAAAGTTTCCTTATTGTCTGATGTAATACAGGAAAAAAAACCACACCACATTCTTACTAACAGAATGGTGGCCACCATGCAATTTTATGAAAACAGATGTAGTTCAGAAACTTTCCTAAAATGTGGGTGAATAGATCTTTCGGCTGATTATATAAGTAGGAATACGGTTTAGGGGAAAAGTCAGTACATCTTGATGTGAAAACAGACCCGTAGGAGTTTGCAATTATATAAAACACAACAGTTTACCCACTGTTGCCTCTTCCCTACTGCTACTGCTAGAACTAGTGTGATCTCACCCTTTGTCCAATTCTGTTGCCTTTTGGGTTTATATTTTCCTCTTTGCGTCACTATTTCAGCCTCATCTGAAGAGCTATTTATTTACTGTGTACTGAGACATCTCTCATCTCATTATTCTTTAATTCCTTGATCAAATTTGACATGTCAACTCCCTAGTTCATGTAAGTGTACTATTTCTTATCACAATTTACTCAAATAACTTAGTTGTTATACTGTTCAATGTTCTTGACTATCTGGTTTCAACCAAATCTATGCCTTTTTGCTTCTTTATCATGTGTATCTAAATTTCTCCTGCGTGCTTCCCCCAATACCAGCATTTGTCATCTCTGTAATTATGGCAGGGCCTGTGTTCTGTAATTTCCTTCTTAGCTGGTTCAATGTGGGATAAACAACCATGAAAAGAATTCATGGAATTGCATAGCTTTGAGAAGGTATAGTTGCCTAGTAGAATGATATTCCTGTGGGGGAAAAGTAATGTCTTCTACAGTTCATAGAAGAGCTCCTGACAGGTAAAGGCTTTTCAGGTCCTTAAGATATATGTCAGTGATGAGAATTTGACTTGCATGTATGAGACCCAGGGTTCAAGTTTCAGCATGGCAAGGAAACATTACACTGCTTGATATGAGCTGTGCTCCCACTGTTTCTGGATTCTCAGACTCGGTGTACACAATGTAATAGCAGGGGCAGTGAAGAACAACAAGTAAATGTTTCACAAACAGCCTAAGAGGCCGGACTTTAACATTTTTAACTTTCTGACATGAGGTCAATTACAGCATAAGCCAGGATCCCAGCACATCACAGATGGTATGGCGTAAGTCAGCCATGCTGGCACGTACCTGTAACCACAAACACTCAGGAACAGAGATAGGTTGACTCTAACTTCAAAGCTGCCCTGGGTTGTGTAAGATCCTGTTCTAAAACAACAAACCGTCCGAACAAACACCAAGACTGAAAAGCATGGAAGAAACAAAACACACAAAACTGAATAGATACTAGAATAAAATTCATTAAGTAAAAAAAAAAAATTAATAAGATGTCCATGAATAGGTTGTCTTTAGGTTAAGGAAGCCATGGTAAATTACAGATGGTAATTTACACAGAAAGCTGTGGTTGCCCCTTCAGTGTATCAGGAGACAGAATTGTTTCAGTGACAGTTGTCATCAAGAGTCACTTCAACAACACAAGGACTCATTCTTTAAGACTTTTTTGCACTTGGTCTTGAGAAGATTCTAGGCCCCAGTATAGGGGAATGCCAGGGCCAGGAAGTGGGAGTGGGTGGGTTGGGGAGCAGGGGGAGAGGGGAGGGTATAAGGGATTTTCAGAGAAGAAACTAGGAAAGGGGATAACATTTGAAATGTAAATGAAGAAAACATCTAATAATAATAAAAAAAAGCCTTTCTTGCCCTTAACAATTTTAGGAAAACATTTAAATTAGTCTATTTCTTCAAAAACATTTTTACACCCTTACTGCATCGATATGTCTTTGGGGTGATGAGTGAGTCAATTTGTGGGGAAAAAGTGTTATTGAAAGGCTGTGGCCAACGAAGTCCTGCTGAGAGAGTAAGGGAAAACATTCATCGTCCTGCAAACATGGCTATGATCTTTTAGGTTTTTCACTAAATCCACCAACCCACTTTAACATCCCCTAAGACAAATCAAGTCCTCCAAGCTATTCTTGAAATTACCAGGTTTACGGAGATGTAACTGTTCAGGGGTTTCTATCAAAGTTGAGCATAAGATAATGGAGAGGCAAAGGTTAATGCGTTGGCTTTCAAGATTGCCTTCTTTTAAGCTTCAGATCTTTGGACTGAAAAAGTGCATGATGGTGTTTATTTGACTTGTCTGTCCTGTGAGGTCAGCAAAGCACCCTGAATACCATCTTATTTTTATTTATGAGTTCTGTTTCCTAAAAGCAGTAAGACACTCATTCCCTACATTGCATTGTTAGGAAATGACTGAATGCCTCAAGTGACTAAAGCAGCTCTGAGCTTAGTGACTCATAACACTAATGCCATTCATCAATTAGGGCAAGACTGCCTGTCTGCTTGTCGTTTGGCAAGCAGCATTTTGTCTTCCAGAAGCACTCAGAGGAATTCTTCCATCCGAAGGGAAGGATGAGGGAAGGTGTTCAGTGAAATTAGCAAGACAAGATGCTTGTTTAACTAGACAGCAGCCACAAAGTTGCAAGTTGGATGTATTTTCTACAGGGATGGTCGTTATTACACTGTCAAGAATAGAAAGCAAATGAACTGTACTGTGTTTCAGACCCTAACTATAAAATGAATAATGACATTTTATGTTAGGAAAATAAACAGATGATGATTCTTTTCAAAGAAAAATCGACGGGAGAAAGCTACTCTAGAAACCCAAGCCTGGGATTTCATTTATTGCAATTCTGTTTTTGTACCCAAGAAATACTTAACATTAATTATGTTAATAATATTTTTCAGACAGACTTTCCTTGGGAGTGTAAATCAGACCATGGCATTCATCTGCTTATATACTTGTGTTCCATGACACCTCTCATTAGAGGTCATTATGAGGTCAACCAAGCACAGAGTTAACTCTCCTGGGACTCGGCTGTCCTATAGCTTGCCCTTGCCCTCTCCTTACAGCATAAGTCGCACTGGGTTTCTTTTTCTTACACTGGCTAGGTCTTCCCATCTTGAAACTTTTCCAAGTGTCACCCCTCACACTGAGGGTCTCTCTCCCTATTCTTTCATATGTTTTTTTCTTTTCATTCATTTGTTAGTTCTGAGGTCATTATCTTAAAGTTGTTTTCCTGATTACCCAACTTAATATTGTATATGAGATGTACTTAACCCAACCTAATAGGCTTAAATTGCTATTTGATATGGATACTTGCTTATTGACTGGGGAGGGAAGTTTTATGAGGTCAAGGGTATTATTATTATTATTATTATTATTATTATTATTATTATTATTATTATCCACTGCTATGTAGACAGTGGTTTCTTGAAAAATGCCTGCCTTACAGCTGGTGTTCAGTAAAAAGTTTAGTTATTGAATGGGTGGGGAAATGGATTCTCTCCTAAGTATATAGCAAGCACATAAACTATATTATTCCATGGAACTTGACATATATGATAAGATAGATCAAGAAGTTAGCTAAAACTTTAATTAGTACAGAGGGTAGTCATTTTCATTTTCTATGTCTTTTTGGATTAATGATATAGGTAATTATCAGAGTAACTTTCATTTGCATTGTAGGTTGTGTGCCTAGACGCCCTTGCTCTGGGACATTCACTCTCAACAAGCCACACCTTTTCTCATAGCCTCTGCCTTAGTAGGCTCAGAGCTCACCTGGTATTTGCTTTAACAAAAGATCTGAAACTCAGTATAAAACGCAGACTTCCATTGAAACTTATAATCCTCCTGCATCAGCTTCCCAAAGGCTGGGCTTTCAGGTGTGTCCAGTTACACCTGGTCTCAGACTCACATCTTTCCATACACATCCCCATCTGATAGATTTACTAGTGTTAATTAGTCTGCAGAAATATCCAGTTTTAAAACAGAACCATGCTTAATGTCTATCTCTATCTTATCACATGCGTTGACTTCCTTACTATGTTGTCTTTGTTTCTCATAACTATTGGTTACATGAACATCCCTATGTAGATATATATATCATTTTGTGCCATTTGTTCTATTTGAGAATATGTAATTGACCTTAGTGCAGCTCCCAAAGTTTACCTATTTAGGGAAGAATTTTTTTGTGTGTTTTTTTTCTTAACCCAAACCCCAGATTTAAATTTTTATACTTAGTCTTCTGAATCTGAAGCAATCTATGTTTAGTTCATAGAGAACTAAGAACTGGGAGTGACACAAAACTGTAACTTTCCATGTGGTTTTGCTCACTGAGAAAGAATCTCTTGGCTAGTCTGGGAGAAAAGAATGTTTAAATAAGGAAGTTAGAAATGAATCAGAAACACTTGAACATCAGAAGTCATAAATGCCCACTTTTTAAAAATTATGAAATGACTTCTGTTGCCTGTAAAGAATTATAAACACGCATCATCTTGGGTAGCATTGTGTAGTCTATGTTGATGGTTCATCAGAGTCCATCTTTGGCTTACTCTCTCTGTGGTGGAAGTGGTCTGCAAAGGTGAGGGAGGCAAGAGGATCATCTTCCATTATCCTTCCATGCCTTTCCCTCTCTCCTCCAGCATCTACTAAATAGGATGGAGGACACTGTTAATTCTATTCTAAATAAATCCTTTGTATGAAAGCAATACCAGCATTGAGAAAATTATTTTCCTTTAGAGATGAGTTTTGTATAGGTTTCAGTTGGGGAATCTGCATTTATTCTGAATTTAAACAACATTGATCTATCATAGTCCAACATTGACCCAACTGATGCTATGCAGTTTTCTACAAAGGGGTTTAGAAAATTTTGGGGGGGGGGTCTCAGTGTTTCTACTGCAAATATCCTCTATGTTATTATTGAAGTATCATGTATAGTATAAATTTCAGATATGTTTTGTGAATGCTTTGGCCTCTATAATCTTTAAAGACAAGTTGAGATCATGAGACTCTATTATATCAATAGTACTGGTCCATATTGCACTCTTTATTATTTAAGCATTTAGGAAACCAATTTTGTTTCCCAGTGAGCATGTGGCCTAGAGAATCTTTAAGGCTTCCCTTCCATGTTATCTGTCTTATGATTTTCATGCCTTTGCATAATTTCTGTCCTTTGAGTGTTGTGGCAACCATGCTTGGTACTAGCATAGATAAAGCAAAGGTAATGCCCTGATACTACCTTCATTGTACAAGTGCCAACCCCAATTGCAGATGCATATTATTATAGTCAGATGGAAATACATTTTGCCAACAGCCCTAGTGAGCTTAGGAACAAAGTCATCCTCAGCTTAGAGTCCATGAGAAAGCACCCTTATTATTACCATGATTGCAGTTTGTGTGACTAGAAGTAAAGTAGCCAGTTAAGCCTTGATGGAACTCCATGCTGGCAGGGACAGTGAAAGATGAAAGAGTGTCATTTTCTAATGTTTAGTTTGTAGCAGTTTGTTACTAAGCAAGAGTAAAAAATAAGTAACAACAGATAAGTAACAGTAAGAACACAGAATTTCACACATCTACTTGAGAAGGCCTGCAGCATGATGGTGGTGAGTTTCTCAGGTGATAACATGCTATGAAGACTCACTAAATTTTTAATTACAGAGACTATTGCTTATCTTGTCATCAGAGCATCTGAAACATCCATCTTTGTATTTCCTTTTCTTTACTGGAGGACTGATTCACAGTTGGCATTGAATACAACCTACAACCATTATGAAGTGTGGCATAGATCAGAATGTGATGATCCACTAATTGAAACTCACCAATAGCTTGCTTTTGTCTAGTTTTTTTCCCTCTCTCTTCTGTTGTGCTGAAACACTGATCTTGACCCCCAGTCTGCCAAGCTTATGTCTAAGAGAGATTTTTACTTGTTTAAAACTAGTAACCCATCATTGGTCAGGAGAGTTCCTGGAAGAATCAAGGACATTAGGAACCATGTCAATAGTCATTGACATGTTGAAAGGTAGTTGATTCTGGGGCTTTTGATGAAAGCATAGATGTAATGATGTTGCTCAGTTGTTTATTTAGAATAAATACATTTAACTATCCCTGCATCTCTGGGATGAAACTCACTTGATTATGGTGGATAATCATTTAGATAAGTTACTGAATTTGGTTTGTGAATATTTTATTGTGAAAATTTGTATTTATGATCATAAGCAATATTATCTATAATTTTCTTCTTTGTTGTTGTTGAGTTGCTTGAGGTTTGGGTATCAGGGTAGTAATGACTTTGTAAAAGGAATTTGGAAATGTTCCTTTAGTTTCTATTTCCCAGAATGATTTGAAAAGTATTAGTACTAGTTCCTCTTTGAAGGTTGTGGTGCTTTGAATGTACTTGGGAGTGGCACTATTAGGAGGTGTGGCCTTCTTGGAGGAGGTGTGGCCTTCTTGGAGGATAGGCTTTGAGACTCCTCCTCCTAGCTTCCTGGGAAAAAGTTTCCTCCTAGTGACCTTTGTATCAAGATGTAGAACTCTCAGTTCCTCCAGTACCATGTCTGCCAGCACACTGCCATGCTTCCAGCCATGCTATGAATGGACTAAACCTCTGACTGTATAAGCCATCCCTAATTAACTGTTGTTCTTTGTAAGAGTTGCTTTGATCATGGTGTCTCTTCACATCAATGGAAACCCTAACCAAGACAAAGGTCTACTAGAATTTTGTTGCATAATCATCTCTATAGATGCATACAAGGCCTTTGACAGAATCTAATATCTGTTCCTGATAAAGTTCTAGGGGGACTAGGGATGGGATGGATTATTGGGAGCATAGCACGAGGGTCCTTACATCCACAGATCTTAAGAGAAACCAGGAATATTAAGCACTCAGGATTGTCTTTCTAATGAGAAAGATAGAAAAATCTTGTTCTTCCATCCAGAAAGCTGGGAATTGGAAGTGATTATCAGCCTGGTGATCTGTGTTATCTGTTTGCCCAGCCCATATCAAGCTCCCACAACTAGGACCTGAGATACCTAATAGTCTAAATGACCCTATCTTTATCTGTGTAGAGAGAGGCTTCCTGATGCTCCCACAAGGACCAGATGAGCCTAATAGCCCAAATGACCTCTACGTTATCTGTATGACCAAGACCAGGGCACACCCTTCCTTAAACCCTTAAGCTACTACAGGTAGCCTATCTGTAGAACCCATTTTCTTGGAAGAAATGACATATACTCTGAGTTGAATTTCAGTGTAATTCTGCTTCCTTGTGCACCAGGGATTGTATTACACCAGGAGTCCCCCCTCCCATGCTGTATTTAAATTTGTTGCGAATAAACTTACTGGCATCAGCGATCCAGGTTGACAAAGTCAACCTGAACCAAATTTTCATTCTCACCCTTTCATGGTTCACTTCCTTGTGTGACACCTGCAGAGACCCCCTCAATGGATATATTGCAACCTGCTAATGGCAATTTACAGCAATCCCAAAGCCAACATCATTCTATGTGAAGAGATCACAGTCTTTCTATTGAAATCAAACAAGACAGTGATGTGTATGCATGGCAATTGTAATAGAATATACAAGAACTGTACAAGCCCAAAGCAGATGAAATCCTGGCATAAAGGGTGGAACTGGGAACAAAACCCTACCTATAACTATGGAGTTATTGGCAATTGTTAATTACATGGAGAAGGAGAGTCAGTTTTCTCTGAGAGTGTAGCCTCTAGTAAGTTGACTATGTGCCAAAGAAGGGCCACAAACCCAACATCTAAGAATACTTGGGTAACACAGTTTGGTCATGATGAAAACATGAAAGACAAAAAATTTGGTGGTTAGATCAATGGACTCAATTCCCTAATAAAAAGACATAGATTAATAGACTGGCTACACAAACAGGACCTAGCATTTTGCTGCTTGCAGGAAACCCACCTCAGGAAAAAAGACAGACACTACCTTAGAGTAAAAGGCTGGAAAACAATTTTCCAAGCAAAAGGTCCAAAAAAACAAGCTGGAGTAGCCATTCTAATATC
>NC_034600.1:49015294-49021837 GCF_900095145.1 Mus pahari | reverse complement strand
AGAACCCAGATGTCCCTCAAGAGAGGAATGGATACAGAAAATGTGGTATATTTACACAATAGAGTACTACTATTCATCCATTAAAAACAATGAATTTATGAAATTCTTGGGCAAATGGATGCATCTGGAGGATATCATCCTTAGTGAGGTAACCCAATCACAAAAGATCTCACTTGATATATACTCACTGATAAGTGGATATTAGCCCAGAAACTTAGGATACCCAAGATACAGTTTGCAAAACACAAGAAAATCAAGAAGAAGGAAGACCAATTCATGGATACTACATTCCCCTCAGAATAGGGAACAAAATGCCCATGGAAGGAGTTACAGAGACAAAGTTTGGTACTAAGATGAAAGGATGGACCATCCAGAGACTACCCTACCCAGGGATCCATCCCTTAATCAGCCACCAAATGCAGACACTATTGCATATGCCAGAAAGATTTTGCTGAAATGACCTTGATATAGCTGTCAGGTGTGAGGCTATGCCAATGCCTTGCAAATACAGAAGTGGATGCTCATTGTCATCTATTGGATGGAACACAGGGCCCCCAATGGAGGAGCTAGAGAAAGTACCCAAGGAGCTAAAGGGGTCTGCAACCCTATAGGTGGATCAACAATATGAACTAACCAGTACCCCCAAAGCTTGTGTCTCTAGCTGCATATGTAGCAGAAGATGGCCTATTTGGCCATCATTGGGAAGAGAGGCCACTTGGTCTTGCAAACTTTATATGCCCCATAGAATGGAACGCCAGGGCCAAGAAGTGGGAGTGGGTGGGTTAGGGGAGCAGGGTGGGTGGAGGGTATAGGGAAATTTTGGGATAGGATTTGAAATGTAAATGAAGAAAATATCTAGCAAAAAATTGAAAAAAAAATTGGTAGGTTAGGAAAGGGTGGGTAGATATGGAAGAATTGGGGATGTGAAGGTGAATGTGACTAAAACAGAAAACACATTGTACAAAATTCTCAGAGAACAAATGCAAAATTCTTAAAAGACACATTTGCTGGCCACAGCAATCCTGGTTGGCAGTTGTTTATTTCCAGGTCCTGAAGCCTTATCATTCTCTGCTTGATTGGCTTTTACAGTTTCTGATGAGAGAATGTTAATACTTGTACTTGGTTGCCATTTCTCTAGATTTGGCAAAATTTTCTGTAATAATTTAATTGAATAGCCACCCAGTACTGTGTTCTCATTTGTTATATTATTAACTCTACCGTTTGGTTCTATTAATTAAGTGACTCTTTTAATGCAATTAAATCAGAACATAACACTTCTTATGTATAGTTTCAGCAGTATTTCATTTACCTGTATAGCGTTCTTCTTTTCCCTTATTTTTTTATTGGTTATTTTCTTTATTTACATTTTAAATGCTATCCCCCTTTCCAGTTTCCCACTAGAAACCCCCTATCCCATTCTACTCCCCCTGCTTCTACGAGGGTGCTCTCCCACCCACCCACCAACTCCCACCTCCCTGTCCTGGCATTCCCCTACATTGGGGCATCACATCGAGCCTTCATAGGACCAAGGGTCTCTCCTCCCATTGATGACCAACTAGGCGATCCTCTGCTACATATGCAGCTGGAGTCATGATTCCCACTGTGTATACTATTTGGTTGTTGGCTTAGTCCCTGAGAGCTCTGGTGATGAGGGTAAGGGGAGGTTCTGGTTGGTTGATATTATTATTCTTCCTATGAGGTTGCAAACCCCTTCAGCTCCTTCAGCCCTTTCTTAACCATTTACCATTATTTGACAATGGTCACAATGACTGTGTTCCACTATGTTTCGAGTGTATCACTTAATCTTTAATGCCTTTCTTTTCTTTCTTTACTTGTCTTTATGTATGTGTTCTTCACATACACATTCACATCTTGTTTTAGGTCTCTTTATTTTTTAGAATGAGTGATCATCATTCCATTTTGGCTTTATTTAGTCTTATTCTGAAATTATGCAAACATTAACCTAACCATCTTCTTTAGGCAGTTTAATTGAAAGACCAGGAGCCAAAATTTTAGTTGTTGCTTAGGGAAATTTTCAGCTAATCTGAGAGAGAGAGAGAGAGAGAGAGAGAGAGAGAGAGAGAGAGAGAGAGAGAGAGAGAGAGAGAGAGAGAGAGAGAGAGAGAGAGAAGAGAGTTACTCATTTTTATTCTGCTTTATTCATCTATTCATTTGATTATCAGAAAGACTACTATTCATTTTGTTAAGAAGGTTAAGACCCTGTGGAGCAGGTTTTTTTTTGAAGAGGCTTCTGAGGAACCTTGTTGAGGTGTTTTAAACAACTCTCATGTTAGCTATCTGTAATATGTTTTTATTATTATTATTTTAAAAATCATATTATGCTTTAGAGAGCCTCTTAGGCGATGTGATCTTCAAAACAAAATGCTATCATGGTCTCCCACCCCATTAACACAGTTGGGTGATCTTTCGGTTCTAATTTTAATGTAATTTGTTGTTATTTGAACTGTGATAATCAAGATAAAGATGGTTCTTTGTTATTATAACATTATTAGGAATAATTTTTCTTATGGGCACAAGCTTTGAAGATTTGTGATTTACACATTGTCTTAGTTAGGGTGTTACTGCTGTGAACAGACACCGTGACCAAGGCAAATCTTATAAAAAACAACATTTAATTGGTGCTGGCTTACAGGTTCAGAGGTTCAGTCCATTATCATCAGGTGGGAACATGGCAGTATCCAGGCAGTCATGGAGCAGGCTGAGCTGAGAGTTCTATGTCTTCATCAAAAGGCTGCTAGTGGAAGACTGACTTCCAGGCAACTAGGGTGAGGGTCTTAAGCCCACATTCACAGTGACACACCTACTCCAACCAGGTCAGACCTATTCAAACAAGGTCACACCTCCAAATGGTGCCACTCCCTGGTCCAAGAATATACAAACCATCACACACATTTATATTCTTATAAGATGAATCAATTAGACTACCTTGATTTCTTGGATTTGAATTTTAGCATGTTAGCTAAGTAACCTTATAATTTAAGTGATTTATATTTTAGTTGTTTTATCTCTGTAACATAATGAGGGTAGTGCCTTCCCCATCAGTTTGCATTAATGATTTTATTTTATTTTATTTTATTTTATTTTATTTTATTTTGGTTTTTTGAGACAGGGTTTCTCTGTATAGCCCTGGCTGTCCTGGAACTCACTTTTTAGACCAGGCTGGCCTTGAAATCAGAAATCTGCCTGCCTCTGCCTCCCGAGTGCTGGGATTAAAGGCGTGCGCCACCATGCCCAGCTTATTTTAATGTTTTAATTATTACATGTAATGTGCTTAGAAGAGTGCTTGATTGTTACTTAACAGTTACTCTGTTATGATGAGCTGTGATCCTCCTGTTTGATTCACCACACCCAATAATGTTCAACTTATACTACCTTATAATAATTATTAGGGAGTGTGAAAAAAAAAGAAATAGATAAGACAAGATAAAATAAAGTGAAAAAAAAACAAAATAGTTAATCAACATGGCTAAGGAAAGAAAAAAGACCAATAAAGGAATTTGTTGGTGCATTTACCAGAAAGGACAGGAAATAGAATTGCAAGATTTTCCTGCTTAATAGTAAAGTCTGTCTCACTATTTTTTCAGCAATGACAATGACATCTGCAGCAGCAACAGTAGTAGTAATAGTAGCAGCAGCAGCAGCAGCAGCAGCAGCAGCAGCAGCAGCAGCAGCAGCAACCTAAAACCAAACTGTCCCTTTGGGACACTCAAGTTATTAATAGTTAAAAGTCAATTTGGAGTTTCTTTTGAATCAGCCTCTTTCCAAATATTTGATGTCCACTTATTTTCATTACAATTACACAACATGAAATCCATTTACTTTTTACAAACAATAGGAAAATAAGAGCTATTCAGTTTATTCTTATCTCTGCCCCACATCGGTTCTTTCCCAGTTTCCTTTCTTTGGAGTTTATAGTAAACTCATCAAATAACATCTTTATTGGGTTGCCACCACTTGTATTGTTACATTTGTTTTTATTTTTCATACAATGAGAGTTGTGGTTTGTACGTTCATTTGTTATAGTGAATTTCCTCTTCTCTGGAAGATGTCTTTGTAGATCTAATAAAGCTAATTTTTCATGATGAAGATGATGTAAACTTTCCTCTCTTCTTTACCAAGTAAGAAATGGGCTGAATTTGAGATAGTCCACTCTAATGACCAGGTTGCTATAGTTTCTGGGTTTAATATTTGCATTTAATGCACTAGGGATATTTACTTGCTTGTATGATTGATAGATTTGTGTTTAAGAATGGATAACAGCTGAGTGGTGGTGGCACATACTTTTAATCCCAGAATTTGGGAGGCTGAGGCAGGTGGACCTCTGTGAGTTTGAGGCCAGCCTCGTCTACATAGTAAGTTCCAGGACAGCCAGGGCTACACAGAAAAACCTTGTCTTAAACCCTCTCAAAGATTAAAAAAATGTTATATGAATATAAAAAGTATACTAAAAGCTAAATAAAATCCTTAGGTATGTATTAGTCATATAATTTGGAGACTAGATTTAATCATCAATCTATTCTCAATACTTTAACTTATTTCTTTTTACATTTTGTCTAATATCAGAAGGGTTACAGAATTTCTAGCTGCTTAAATACAAATATGAAGCATTCATTCATGAAAGGGTTAATGAACAAATAAATATTTGAAATGGGCAATTAGCGATTCTTAAAAAGAAACCTCCCCCTTTAAGAATAATTATTGTGTTGAAATGCTGAAGTCAGCATTGAGCTTTGCAATAAATGAAGCATAAAGGTATGTTGGCGAGACAAACATTTTTCTTATGACATGTTCTGAGAAGAATTTACTATACGAACACACTCAGAGGTATTTATAGCCACAGAAATTTTGCAGAAGGCAGAGAAATAGTCATTATATAGCTGTTTCTACCTCCTGTTTATTAAGGAAATTATTGCTGAGATATTACATACACACAGGAAAAGATTTACCTGCCCATATCATAGATATGAAACTCAGTGCATTGTCCTAAAGTGAAGACCCTTGTGTTACAGATTGTCAAGAGTGCAGCAAGCAAGTAGATCAGAGATATCTCTGCTTTCCTCCATAGTGATCATGACTTTCCTTTCCAAAGCAGCCATTACTCTCAATGTGAAGGGTATTATATTCATTTTGCATATGTTTGAACTTTATATAAAATGGGGTTGAGTAATATTCCAGCATGAGAAAGTAATATGAGATTAATCTATGTGAGGTAATTCATTCCTATTACTATATACCCAGTCAAAAACCATGGTTGGGAGGTCAGAGGCCTGAGGAAGAACTTAATACTGCTGTTAGGTACATTTCCATAACCTCGAACTTCTTAAGTATTTACGTTTATACCCACAGACAAAAACAGCTTTCAGCCTTAATCAGAGAAGTCACTTCTTAGTGAATGTTGAGATTTTTGGCTGATGAAGGTGCTAGGAATAAGTAATGGCTGAGAGTTTAACCCTCAATAGGACAGCTACAGTCTCTAAGGATCTATTCTCTCTGAGGACATTTTAGAAAAATAGGAGGTCAAAAGTTAGGAAGTAGGGTTACAAAATACCATCTGGTCATGGTATCCATCTATCAAAATCACGAATGTCCAGCTGCTGAAGTTGCCTGTATTGGGTCTGCTTACGAATGGGCTTGTCAACAGGTGTAACTCATAGGTCCTACCTTTCACTAGTGAACTATTGGTTGCTGATAAATTCTGGGGTTCTAGAAGGGGTCTTGCCTTCAGTTTTGTACCCAGTTGTGAATCCTCCAGACCCAAAGTCATGGTCACATAGAAGGCCATGGTTAAACTCAATAGATCACAAAATAAAACAAAAGGGAAAGGACTTATAGGTAGGAGAGGAGGTTGATAGGTTTGAGAAGGGTGTAGATGTGAAGAGAGGATGTGAATAATCAGAGTGTATTATATATTTGTGTGAACTTGCCTCACAACAAATTTAATTAATAAAAATAGAATTCAGGTAGCATGTATCCAACATTTAGCTTCTTTTTCTCAGTATTATATTTATAATATTCATTTATTTTCTTGAGTAGAGCTATAGATATATACAATTTTTAGAATGCAGTTTTATATATATGACTATAACATAATTTATTTGGGCATTCTAGTGATAAATGTTTGAACAACTTTTAGATTGGTGCTATTATTGTAAATGGTACTAATGCTATTTTTTTTTTAGGTCTTTTCCCTCAGTTGAATATACAGTTCTGTAGGGGTATATTTCTATTTTTATTTTTATTTTCTTGGTTTTTTTTTTCAAGACAGGGTTTCTCACTGTAGCCCTGGTTGTCCTGAAAATCACTCTGTAGACCAGGCTGGACTCGAACTCAGAGATCCACATGCCTCTGCCTCCAAAGTACTGGGATTAAAGGCGTGCGCCACCACTGTCCGGCAAGGCTGGGGTATATTTCTAAGAGTGAAATTGTTGCACCAAAAGATAAGCACATATTCAATTTTCAAATTATTTTTAATTTCAAGCATTTTAATTAAAATATACTTATCATTCCCCCCTTTCCTTTTCC
>NC_034600.1:49002606-49012707 GCF_900095145.1 Mus pahari | reverse complement strand
CACCAGCACCAGCACCACCACCAGCACCACCAGCACCAGCACCACCAGCACCACCACCATCACTACCACCACCACCATCACCACCACCACCACCACCACCATCACTACCACCACCACCACCACCACGACAGCAAAAGTGTGAGATTTGAAAAAGCTAGCTTCTCACCTGGCCAACAGGACAAGACAGCTCAAATGAACTCTACTGATAATAATTACCCTTTGAGTTACTTTTGTTATTTATACTGTTTGTACTGAAAATACTCTTCCCAAACAACAATTATGGAGTAGGTGATATGGAGATACTGAAACAGACCAAATTGAGGACTATAGTTTATTAAGGCTAACAATAGCATTGAGATTTGAAGAGACATTACCATTACATACCTCTCTGTGCTGAACCTGTAGGTGGCTCTTCAGCTTCTTCTATGAAATACGTTAGCACAGGTATAGAACAGACTGCTTAGAATTTTAGAAAATACCCATCAAAGTTGGGTTTTTGTCTTCACTGTTATTAAAGTTTATTATCCTCTTGTGCCGTTTATTGTTAGGGGTTGATACTAGGTTAGGTTTAAACTTAGCTTCTAGTTGACCTGTTGCAGAAAAGCAAGTGTCTATTATATGAGAATCTTTCCTGTCTTCCCACTTATCCCTGACATGTTTCTCCAGCATTTCTCTCACTCTTGCCTTTGTAGGGCAGTGGTCAGTCCTAACAGGACCAAGATAAGGGCTTACTGGAGCTTACTAAGAACACAGAGCACTCTCTTATAGTGCTTTAGATTTGTGTGCACTCCATGGGGTTAAAACTCACTTGGAGCAAGTCCAGGCTGAGTAAACTAAGGTGATTCTGATGTGAATTCCAGGTAATATACTTGCCCTGGCTGTGAAATATTGGATAAAACACCTAATTTTTTTTGGAGGGTGGCCTTCCTCAGTAGTTGGATTGAACAAAGCATTGTCCATTTGATGAAGGTAGCTTTTGGCAAAGATTCAGCAGGGTCTGTCTACAGCGCCCGGAAGTGAGAGTTCTTCAGGCTATGGTTCTTATTATCTAGTAACTTTCATGCTTGAGTTACTCAGCTAATCTCTGCCTTTGCCTGTTCAGGTTTATTTCTATTTTACAGTTTTTTTTCCAAACCTCCTTTCTCTTTCATATTTTCATGAAGATGTTTAAGCTTAAATACATTGTGACACGATTATGCCTTTGGTCTACTCTCTCCTTTACAAATATCCCATAGGAAAGGGACACTAGTTATTGACATGTCCAATCCTAGTCTTCATATGGTAGGATCCCCAAGAGAGGATATTCTACTGTCTTGCTTAACCACATCCCGAATCATTTTTATGCAGTATAGTGGCAAATACTAGTGAGAAATGGAAAGGTGGAAACAAATGAAAATGTTTACCTTGAACAATATTTATGATCTTAACAGATTAAACACTTTGCTCTGTTTTCAAGGGTTTTTTTTTATGTTACATATTGTATTCCCTAAGAAATCTGTCATATACACATGAATTCCGTGAATATATTTATTCATTTTTTTTAAAATTCATACTCTTAACCTGGAATGGCACTGGATTTGTAGTAAGCATAAAAAAGTAACTGTCAGCTTTAGACATAAAAGAAATTGCTGAAGATATTCCTGTTAGCCGACTAACAAAATTGCTGATTCTTGTAAGGAGACTAGTTCCTCTCTTGCAGCACAAACTGGAAACCACATTCAAAATGTCAAAAAGATTCTTGTTTATTGTTAAAGATTCCAGAAACTAGACCTAAGCAAGAGAGAATGGCTGCCCGTGTTTTCTACTTTCACTGTACCCTCTTACCACTCCCTCTTTTCTTCTAAACACAAACCTCTACACATGGGGAAATGTGTTTTCAACTAGCAAAATAGTAGAAAAAATTTGTAATATGTATTTTTAGATGTTTTGGTCATAGAAACCTTAACGAGACAGAAACATCACTTGCCTGGGACCAGTGGCTTTTTTTTTTTTTAAAGACTTTTCTTTTTCCATCTTGTCTGAGTAAAACTGGAAGTTTTCTACTTTAAGTTGGACTAAACAGTCAGTTTGAGTTAATGCCAAACAAACAAACAAACAAACAAAAACAATGCTCACCTAATGGTGACACAAAAGGGAGTGAAACAAGTTTGGAGTCTGTTCCTGCCTGCAGTTGGGTTCTGTGACAGCCCTGTGTGGGCCTGGACCTTCTGCTTTCTGCAGAAGTACACTAGTCAGCCAGCACTGAAGGGAAGAACGAAGGACAGCCCAGAGATGGGGAAATGGTTAACACCTAAACTCTACTGCAAATCATGTGCTCATGCAACTCAGGGTCAAGATATTTTTACAGAAGCTGGGAGAAATCCAGGTGGCACCCCAGTGACAGTGATGGATGGTCTGTATGTGATGGTCCCCCAGTTTGTCCCCATAGTGTTTGATTAGAATACACCCCAGTTGTGTAGCTAAAAGGTTTTGTGGGGAGTGAATTGTTTGCATTGTGGCCCTAAGGTAGTATTTCCTTGAATTCAGAGTCTGAGACATGCCAACTCATAATTCATTTCAAATAATGATTGAAATGTTGACATTTTTTGATTCACTCATAAAGTGAAACATCTAGGGAATTTTAGATCATTATTTATTTTATAATTCTTGGAGTTGACGCTAGAGTGAGTTTTGTTTAATCCTTATTGCACTCCTCTTAGATAAAATATTTTAAGTAAAGGTACAAGAAAAAAAAATGCCCACCACGTATTCTTTCATCATCCAACAAAAATTTTAGGTGATTACTCCATGTTACCAAAAGACAGTATTATTCAGAAAGCAAGTCTTTACATTCCACATTGCTGTATCAGTTCAGTGCAACTGTGGTTGGATTAAAGATGAAGGAAAACATCATTTAGTTAGTTGTGTGTATTAAACAAGACATTTAAATTTTATTTGAAATTATTTTAAAGTTGCTCAGAAACTTCTATGTTTATGTAAAATTACTTTAAATGTATTTTAAATTACTCAGACTTCTAAGGTTACTTATAAAGCAACTGCTATTAGAAAAGTGCAGGCTGACTGGATTCCTAGCCTAGGGGCAGGAATTGACTGGTTTACAGCATCGAAGAAACAAGGAGATTGAAAAACATTAAACTAGGCTTCTTGTGCCTATTTTAGAGACCCCCACCCCCACAATCCCTGTGGGATCTCATGAAGCTATGTACTAGAGATAGCTAAGTCATCTAAGAGGGTGTGATAGCTACTTTAAAATGAATTCCAAAATAAGATAGCACCACATTGAAAATCTATTCATTCAAATGACAGCACTTTTGTGGATGCAAGAGTTTTTTTTATCCATTTTTATTTGCAGTAGTATTTCAGTACATCTGACCAATCACAAGAATTTCAGAAAAAGCAGCTTGTGTTCTTAATAGAAGAATGTACTTTATTATGAACCACTCATTTCCTTGGAACTTCAGCCATGTTTATTCCATAGGTCTTTAATCATTTGATACATAGCATAGTTGGAGGGCTAATAAAAGCAGAGCCATCTAGTGGTGACTGATCTGACTTAGTCATGTGATTTGATGATGGGAGCTATGGTCAAGTGGTTGAACTCATTCTTTAGTGACATGACCATCACAAGAAAGAGCAACTTAGCAAGGTGTTTGGAACATTCACTGTGAACTACGATGCAAAAGAAACAAATTCTGTGGTGCTTATATAAAGGCTCTCTTATAGACTGCCAGGAACTCCTTGTTTAGTATTGCTTATTTTGGAAATTCTTATTGCAGTTAAAGGTTATGTACTTAATCACTGTTGTGTTCGACTTTTTTTCCTCTTGATGTAATAAGCCATTAGCCTTAATGAAGTTTATTCTTAATTTAAGCAGACAGAAACTTCAAAGAAAAGAGGGTGGGGAGGGTGGGGTTGCAAGTGAGTGAGTCTCGATGTCCAAGCTGATATAAAAACCAGCAAAACAGGGCAGGGAAATATCAACATGTGTTGAGCAATCAGTCATTGTAACGCACCCATAAGAGTGAGTCCATCTTGAATATACCCAAATATAGCTGAAATACATATGAAAAGTTGTAAAATCCTAAACGTAAGTTGTATCCGAAAGAAAAGCCAATAGTAAGATGTCTAGTGATTGAAGATTTGTGCAAATCACAATCTGGCAAAAACTATTTCGTATTGTGGGATATTTTCAGTCCTAAAATTTAGGCATCTGGAATTATTTTTAAAGGACCATACTATTAAATCTTTGGAAATAGAGAATTTTCCTTTTAATGGGAAATCTGTATTTGATTGTAAAGATGGAACATTATGTCCTTGGCCTGGCTGTTTTTGAATTGTAGGCTTAACATATAGTAGATGCTAGGCTTCCCATAAATTTATCTCAGGCATGAAAGCCTGCAGGAATAAATGCATACATGGAGATACAAGAGCATAATAATGTTATATCTACTATCATAATGAATTCCATATAAGCAACACCATCAGACTCCTTGTTTTTTTGGTTGGATACAGCGTACACAACACAAGACAATGATGGCTGTAATTAGCCACTGGCAGAGAAAGCTGCATAAAGAGATGCAAAATAGCTCAGTGGCAAGTTTATGTTTCAAAACAGCCTGTCCAGTCATTGTATTTTGCTATTTCAAGAAAAAGAAATCATGTAGCACTCAGAAAAATTGAATGTGTAATCCATGTAGCAACTTAAAAAAAGATACTGTTCCAATTTTTTCTTTTTTAAAAAGGGAACTCTATTCTTTTAATTTTAGAAACTTGAGAGAGTAATAAGGGATGCTTAGTGTTGGTCAGTTTTTAATAATGATGAACAAAGACACACCAGAAGAGCCAGTACTAAAAGCATGAGAATGGAGAATCACACAGTTCTGTCTCTGGTCAATGAGTGTGTGAACTCTTCCAACTCTTCCCAAAGGCAGTGTCTTTCTTAATAGATTATGTCATAGTTCAAATGAAGATGTAGGATTGGAACGGTCAGACAAATGTTTTTGAGAATTAACATAGGCATGTTTTTATTCTGTTTTCTGTTAGAAAATTTCAATCTTGCTTCATTGAGTGGGTCTTAAATCCAATTAGAGATGTTGTTTACCACCATGATATGAGTGCTAGTACTTTAGGGTTATTGTGCCATGCTGCTCACTGTGGTGGTTCATAGGCATCACAGCTGGGTAAGACTGCTGGTTGCATCTCTCTTCTAGAAGCTTGCTTGGCACCTTCTGGTATCATGAAAGCTGGTTCTCAGGGTATGATCTAGCTTGGATCCTTTGGATTCTGTGCCTGAAGTGCATGGCTCTTCAGTAATAAGGACTTATCTTCAACCTCTGGGAAGCTACCAAGAGCAGCAGCAATAACCTATAATGTTTGGGGAGTCTCTTGGACTCCCCATACCAACAACTCATACTGGGTCTTCTTACACCTGCTATTGGGGTTTTTGTTAGATTATTTATGGCTCTTGAGGGGAAGCATTTACAACGCAGTTGGGAAATTTTCATTTAAACTATAAATGTATATGGATACCATAGACTTATGTTTATTATATATAAACTTATGTTAATAGATAATATGATTGCTGATGACTTTTTCAGACATTATTATGGTTATTTTACCCCTCTTCTCTTTCTTTTTGTTCATTTATTTTATTTATTATATGTAAGTACACTGTAGCTGTCTTCAGACACTCCAGAAGAGGGAGTAAGATCTTGTTAAGGATGGTTGTGAGCCACCATGTGGTTGCTGGGATTTGAACTCTGCACCTTTGGAAGAGCAGTCGGGTGCTCTTACCAGCTGAGCCATCTCACCAGCCCATTTTACCCCTCTTCTTCCCTCTCTCTGTGTGTTGACCTCTTTCTTCTATCCTCCCTCATATCTTCCCTTTCTCCTTTCAAATTACTTTCACCCTGCTATTCTTCTCTCTATTCTCCACCTTCCCCAGTGATCTATTTTTACTGCAATGACATCTGCAGTTCCTTGAGGTTATATACTCACATCTGAAGTTGTGGAGTTAGGAACCATAGACGATATGGGAATGCCATTCTGGGTTTGGGTTACTTCACTAAAAATGATCTTTTCTAATTCCATCTACTTGCCGGCAAATTTCACGATATTATTTTTTTGTAATATCAAAATAGTATTTTGCCAGTTGAAGGTATTAGATTCTTTTCCTTAACCAGTTCTTTTGGATAGAATAGCTACAAACATGACTGAGCAAGTGTTTGTGGAGTAGGATGCTAAGTTCTCTGGGCATATGCCAAGAAGTAGTATAGTTGATTCATATGATGGATTTATTTTTAGCCTTTTGAGGTTTCTCCACATTGATTTACATAGTGGTATTTTCATCGTTTCTCACATTTCCTATATGTATCTTACCTATGTTAGGTGTTTTTTTTTCCCCATAATTTATGGTCTAGTTTCTCTACCTTCTCATTAGTTCTGATAGTTTGTATTCTGTTTGTTTCATTCTAGTTACAAGTCTTGCCATTGAGTTTTCTAGTTGGGTTACTGGGTTTTTCATTTCCATCTTTATTTCAGCTTGTGTCCTTTTCAGTGTTTCCATATCTAGTGAATCTACTTGTAAATACTAGACTTCCTTCATTGAAGTCAGCCTTATGTTTATGGTATTTTGGGAGGGGGGGGAGGTACCCCATTTAGGTTTTAATCTCTTTAAGTTCAATGCACTGTTTGTTTGTATCTTCTTTCAACTCTTTGCAATCTTTGAACACCTTTATAATTGTTCTCTTAAATTCTGTGTGCATCTCCGGGTTCATCTAGGCTTTTTTTTTTTTTTTCGAGACAGGGTTTCTCTCTATAGCCCTGGCTGTCCTAGAACTCACTTTGTAGACCAGGCTGGCCTCGAACTCCGAAATCCACCTGCCTCTGCTGTCCGAGTGCTGGGATTAAAAGCATGCGCCACCACGCCCGGTGTTAGGCAATTCTTAATGGTGAACATTTTAATAGGACTGGTGGAATTTTGTCTGTGCATGCAGACTTCTTTTGTAGGTTCTGAATTTCATATAGACACAGTAGGCTGAGATACCAGTAGGCTAAATGGGCTGGGTTGTATCTGATGGTTGGATATGGCTTAAATATAATGACGTGTGGTAGATACAGGTGGCTGGGCTGATGTATAGAACATGCATTCTGGTCCTAGCCTAGACTTTGGGGCACAAATATGAGGTTGGGGAGGGCATATGTAAGGTAGGATTAGGTGGACTCAGCTGGCTAGATCCTCGCTCAAGATGTTCAAGATCTCACTGGGCTGAGACGTTGGGTGAGGCATGTATAGGGCCTGCAATTTGACTGGCAGGAACAAAGCTGCTGTGACTAGGCCAAGGTACCAGATGTGGATCTTGGTATGGTAATTAATTTTTGAAAGTTGCCATTTTAAGCTTAAAAATTTAGGTTTGTTCATGGCCAAGAAATGTTTGTCTTTCTGACATCAATGTACGTTTTAGAGTCAAATATCAAGAAATCTTAAATAATCTTATCTGACAAAGTGAAAGACAGAGTTAAGTAACATGTCAACAAACATACGGATGAAAAACCGAAACATTTGCAAATGAAAAGTAGAGAAAAAAAGTAGAATAAAAGTAGAAAAATAGATTTAAAGTATGAAAATTGTTTAAAGCGTAGATAGCTTCATTGGAGACTTTTCTTAACAGGATTTTCAAACTTTGGTCATCTACCCCCAATAATACAAACTTCATTTTAATAGCCATTTTTTTTTTTTTTTTTTTGGGCATGGAACTTATTCTGAAATTTCAGGGGCTCAAATATCTTGTTCAGGATTACAAAGAGTCTCATTCAAAAGAGTAAGACACAGAATTAGAAAGGAGGCTATTGGAGACCATTCTAAATACTTAAAAATAATCTCAATCTTATGATAATTATTCAGAAAATGTAATGTGTGTAAAAACATTTCCTTATATGTTGAAGTTATTTAGACAACGTCATTCTAGAAAATACTCAAAATGCTTTTCATTCTAAGGCTTTTATTATTTTCTGTTTTAAGCAAAAATGACTTTAAAGCTCAGGAACTGACTTGCCAAGGGTGATCTCCCCACTTCAAAGTCAGCCGAAGAGCAAACTTATTTCTCTTTGCCATATAAAGTAAGGTATTTAAAGGTTTCAGGTCTCCAGGTATCCCTCCAAGACAGCATTATTCCGGCTACCATAATTACCAGTTTAATTTCTTTGATTTACCTTTAGTTTCACCAAAAGTAGAGATGGACCCTAAAATGATGAAAATATATGTATAATTGAGTAATTTATGAGATTAGAAAAATGTTAAAATAATAAACTTCAATAAAGTGGATGAGATAAATTGGGCTGAGGTTGGATTCTAGATTTTAGAATTTAAATCCACATATTAAAATACTAAAGAAAATAACAATAGATGTCATAGTTGAGATATAGCTACAATTAACTGCTCTTAGCATTGTAAGCAAAATTTAGGTCTCTGGGTTTCTTTCCAAAAAATTATAATTCTTAAAAAGTAAATATACTTTTTAAAAAGATTTATTTATTATTATATCTAAGTACACTGTAGCTGTCTTCAGACACACCAGAAGAGGGCATCAGATCTCATTACGGGTGGTTGTGAGCCACCATGTGATTGCTGGGATTTGAACTCAGGACCTTCGGAAGAGTAGTCAGTGCTCTTACCCGCTGAGCCATCTCGCCAGCCCGTAAATACACTTTTAAGTTACTGGCCACAAAACTCATTGGAATTAAAGCCAACTTCTATAGACAAGTCAACCTAAATGTCTGCACTCCCTCTCAAAAAGATAAAGCTCAGACATGTCTTTCCTTCATGAGCTTCCTGTAAGTTCTATGAATGAACAAAGTTTATCGTTCCCTGCCTCGCTGGTTCTCAAAGTGACTTAACATGCAGAATATAAGTTAAAAACTGTCTGACTTGAACAACTCTCTTTTTGATACATGTTTCAAACTGTGAGTATGAAGCTATAGCATTTATTTGACCTTGCTGATAAAGAAATTAAAACAGCACAAATATGTTCTTCTTTACTTCTAACTATCAGAAACCTCACTATGTATGTGTGTGCAATACATATGTATTCACATTTATTCTTAAAAATAATATTCTCAGTCCATGCAATATTGTATTTTCTTGTTTTATGGAGAGATTTGATTAATTTTGATTTTCTATTCAATGTTAATTCCCTATCGCCACTTCAGGCATTGTATTTCCATGTCTCAGGGTACTTTGGGGGAGGTACCATTGCTTTGCTAGCACAATTATTATCAATTTAACTTTATTTATGAAAGCTATTAATTTCACCAAAGTATCTGAAATGATCCCAATATAGTGACAGTCTTTGTATAGTTGAGTCAAGAGAAGGATGTACTGGGCCTCCTCTAAGAAGAAAATTGGTCTGTTGGGTTCATTAAGTTAACTGGCACAGCCTAATATATTGCAGACTTGAATGCCACATCAATTAAAATCCATTTTTTCTGAATCAATAGCTATAAAATGTCACCTAAAATCACATGACATTTTAAACAATGGAGGTAAATTTTCCTTTATACCAACAAATTCTTTATATCCAATTCGTGTCAACACCATTTTTTTCCATTGCGAGTACGGAAAATATGCAATGAAGGTATGAAGTGGGAAAACCACGACTTCTCACATTTGGAAGTCAGTGTACGACTTCAGATCCTAGAGTAAGATGCTGTCTCTCCTGGGAAGCTCACAAAATCATTTAATAAACCAATGCAAAAGCAGATGCTTGATCTCATTATGGAAAAACAGTAGGATTATAGTTATATTTAATCTGTCAGAAGGCCTGGTATTTTTGCCAACGAAGGAAAGAAGCTGGTGACTGAAAGCGTGATAGGAACAAAAACTAAAGCAAAATAAAGAAAATTAGAAAAAAGACAGAGAGTTTTTTTTTTTTTTTTTTTTTTTTTTTTTTTAAGTTTCTTTCTTTCTTTCTTTCTTTCTTTCTTTCTTTCTTTCTTTCTTTCTTTCTTTGCAGCAAAAAAAGTTATCAGAGGAAAATGGTAGCTATACAGAAAATACAGAAATTTAAGAGAGTTTGAAGAAAACCAGATGTAAGAGAATAAAAG
>NC_034600.1:48999693-49002596 GCF_900095145.1 Mus pahari | reverse complement strand
ATTTTTGCCAACGAAGGAAAGAAGCTGGTGACTGAAAGCGTGATAGGAACAAAAAAAAAAAAAAAAAAAAAAAAATTAGAAAAAAAAAGAGTTTTTTTTTTTTTTTTTTTTTTTTTTTTTTTAAGTGAGTGAAAACAGTAAAGATGTGGTATGGTGATATCTATCAAAGTAAACAATGTAGCAGCAAAAAAAGTTATCAGAGGAAAATGGTAGCTATACAGAAAATACAGAAATTTAAGAGAGTTTGAAGAAAACCAGATGTAAGAGAATAAAAGAACAAACACCCAACGCTGCGCAATGCAAGAGAAAACTCTAGTAAAACGGCAGAGTGAATGTGAGCCAGAAATACAACAAAGATTAAAATTATGTTTGTTTTGATTAGCTCCAATAACAGAAAAGGGCCTTAACGCCTTCTTATAGTTTTCTATCAAAAAGAAAAAATTATGGCCAGTCCTACAGTGCCCAGGGCAGCCACTCCTAGAACTTTCTTCGACATTTGGAATGGGAAGAGGTCTTTGAGAGTCTATTACTCTACGTTTTCTTGAGTGAGCAGAGACAAGATATTTTTCAGATGTATAAAATTTGCAAGCAATGTACTCTTGGCCCGAAGAAAGGGACAAATGCAGGTTGGCATAGCGTTTGGGCTTATCTCACTGATGGAGATGGGCTGAAAACAATGAAGCTGCCTGCTGGAGAAGAGTAGATATGTGTCCTGCCTGCAGGCAGAGGGATTGGATGACATTTTGGGGTCCTTTCTAGTCTTAAAATGACCATTAAGATCATAATCTGGAAATGCTTCGTTTCCCAGCTGGTGGACCAACTGGCTATTCTTGGCTTTGAAAAAAGATAGTTTTCAGTTATTTGCATTGATCAGGGAACTAGTGGCCTGGGATGGATGAAGCAGCAAGCTGGCAAAGTCCAAATAGAATTTTATTTTTCTTTGAAGGGCCTTTGAAGCTATAGTTAAGTGGTACTTAAGAAGTTCTGAACAGAGATGCCTTTTCAGATTAAACAAGTTCTTTGGTATCGCTTATTTAACTCTGTCTTTATTTGTAGGCCAGTATAGTGACTTGAATATCTTTAAGAAACATTTGTTGAAGTGAGATTCATAAAGCAGTGCCAAACCCAAGCATAGTCCTTCCCAACCTTTTTCATGTTCGTTTACTTTCCTGTTTCCCATTCCAAGAAATTACCTGACTCCTGGACAGAGCCAGGGTACCTGAAGACAGTGTGCTTACCACAAATATTTGGGCATTCAAGTGTTCACCAAAAGGAAGTGGTAAAAACTTGTTTCAATAGGGCAGTTCTTGCAGCTTCTACAATGCAGTAGGAACAGATTTTTCAATAAAGCCAAACAAGTAATGTTATCCTTGAAAACTTTAAAGGAAAGAATTTCACAGCGATGGTTACTTCAGATATATTTAAATGCACATACACTTATGTTTCAAAAAAACTTGCTAATTAAATAAAAACACAGTATGTTACAGTACAGGTAAAAGACTATTTTGGGAAATAAAATCTTTTATAGAAGTTATGCTACCATACTAAAAATCTTGGGGACCACTGGTTAGTAAAGTCCAATGATTGATGATTTCTGCAGTAAGCCTAGTGATATAGTTGTTCCATTGATAACTATAATTCTTCATGTTTCTCTAGCTCCAGGCTACAATTGCCTTGTCTGTGTTCTGAATCTTATGATGACTTTCCATCTAATCTAAAGCAAAAGCCAGTGTTCTTACAATGGTAAATTATTATTATTATTATTGATCCTGTGTGTTGTTATTCTCTTTTTTACACGTTATCTTTTAGTTGTACCAGGTGTTTTACTATTTCTCAAACACACCAAACATTTCTTCCCTGGATGGATATGTACATGTTCTTTTCTCACAATTTCTTTGAGAATACATTCAAATGTCACATTACTTAATTTTCCTATATAAAAGAATTAGGTGCCCCTTGTACAAGATTCCTGTCACTGTTTGAAGTTTTTCTTTCTTTTTTTTTTTTGAGGTTACATATAAAAGGAATCTTTATTAGTAGCATTTACATGAAGTTTTTTTTCAAAGTACTTTTTTGATAGGAAATGTGTTTGTTTGAAGCAGAGTCTCACCATGTAGCAGGGGCTGGTCTGGAATTCACTTTTTAAACCAGGCTGGCCTTGAATTCACAGAGATCTACCAGCCTTTGCCTCCAGAGTGCTTAGTTTAAAGTTGGATACATGCATGCCTTGATCTTCGGAATTTTTTTTTTTTTTTAAGGTTCACTAGATATCACTGAAGGTAGAAGGAAAAATAATGGGGATGAAATATATTTTTTAAAAAATCAGTGTACATTGTTCTAGCTAGCACTTCAAGTAACTATATTGAATAGATATGGGGAAGGTGGGCATCCTTGTTTTGACCCCAATTTTAGTGGGATTGCTTCAAGTATCTCTCCATTTAACTTGATATTGGCTGTTGGTTTGCTGTATATTGCTTTATGTTTAGGTATGGGCCTTGAATTTCTGATCTCACCAATACTTTTAAAATGAAGGGGTGTTATATTTTGTCAAATGCTTTTTCTGCATCTAAGGAGATGATCATGTGTGGTTTTTTTCCCCCCCTTTGAGTTTGTTTATATAGTGGATTACGTTAATGGATTTTCGTATATTGAACCAACCTTGCATCCCTGGGATGAAGCCTACTTGATCATGGTGAATGATGGTTTTGATGTGTTCTTGGATTCATTTTGCAGGAATTTTATTGAATATTTTTTGCATCGATATTCATAAGCAAGATTGGTCTGAAGTTCTCCTTTTTGGTAGGGTCCTTGTGTCATTTAGATATCAGAGTACTTGTGTCTTCATAGAATGAATGAGGTAGTATTCCTTCTGTTTCTATTTTATGGAATAGTTCGAGGAATAT
>NC_034600.1:48981070-48998933 GCF_900095145.1 Mus pahari | reverse complement strand
CCTATTGTTGTTCCACCTACAGGGTTGCAGCCCCCTTCAGCTCCTTGGGTACTTTCTCTAGCTCCTCCATTGGGGGCCCTGTGTTCCATCCAATAGCTGTGGAACAAGGAAGCAAAAATAATAACCCGAGGCAAAATAGTGTGTCCACTTCAGCAGGACAAAGACAGAGCCAAGGCTTACAGGTCTTACTATGTAGTATAAAGCCAGAAGTAATTAGGCAGCAACAGGTGTCAGAGGCAAATTAGGACCCTAAAGAGCTGATAACAATGGCAAGACATTGGAACTAACTTTTGTATGCTGATGTGTGACTTGTGGGTGAATCTGAAGCTTTATGATAGTTTTGAGAATCAGACATGTAACTGTTAAGATGTACCTACGGAATATTGTCTCTGTTTAGATTCCATGAGTAATATCTATCCTTATGGAAGCATGTGCTTTTTCATATTGCTCACACTGACAGTGAAGGACCATTCTACCTGTTTCCTAACTTTCAGGCTGGTTTTTAATATACTCAAAAATACCTTGTTTCTTTTTTGTGGTTATTGCTTATATTTAGGCTGCTCTTTTATGTTTATGCATATTGCTTCCTAGGACTTTCTCCCACAATGTATTAAAATTATATTTTGTGACTTTGTTGGTCTAACAAAGGAAATTTAACAGAAAATGTGTTAAATGATATGTATATATGAAACTAATTTCTTTCATTTGACAGTTCCTTGTTTAGTTTTGAAACGAAAATATTCTCATAGGCTTAAAATATCCTGGAATGCAGATACTACATTTGCTGTGACTAATCTATGTTATCCCTGGTTTATCAGGTATTTCATTACTTTAAAAGTTATCATAATCACCCGTGGCGATCAGCATCTCCAAGCTGGGTATTCTCTGTGCAAGACTGAAACCTATGTATAGAACATGATCGTCTTTAGCCACAGTGTTTGTCCATATAGTGTATCTACAAGTTTCTGGAGAGAGAGGTCTATAGGTTTCTTGACCAAAACATCAAATGTCCATGCTTAGTCCTAAAACTTTTCAGGCTGTGAGACTCTCAGATCCTTATATTTATAGACCCTTTGTGACAGCATTTTGGTTAATAATTTCTCCCAGGATAAGTAAGAAACAGAAGCTAAATGAGACTTTCATTTCTGGACAATGTGTGAACTAGCAAAATGAAGGTTACTGAAGAAAAATGTCCAATTTCCTAGAATTTCTGAAAAAAAATGCGTAGCTGTGGCCACAACAATCATGATAATCAATCACTAGCATCATGCAGCCACCATGTCCTAACTTCCCACAACTTTTCAACTACTAAGTTGTTTAGATCAATCTTTTCATTAATTGATCCTAATAGGTGACTGCTATTGTTGATCACAATTAATGGATGAAGAAAGGAAATTTATAACAATGAACTTTTACATAATCATATGACAAAACTAGGACCTGGATGATTTTGTACAATGCCACAAAATATGTTTTATAACCTCATTTATTTGCCTTTTATTTTCTCCAGATGTCTTTAGACCTGTGGGAAATTTTCATAGAAATTTGACGAATTTTGGTCACAGCTATGATGACATAGGTGGAGAAAACTCCACTGGGAAGTGCTATGTGTGTTAGACTTTTGCGAGTGTGTGGGGACCTCTAAGAATGTGATGATTTAATTTTATTTTTCTTGACTGGTTGTAGATTTGCTGAACAAAAGGAGAAAAAATTCCATTCTTTCATTGCCTGGCCTTGCCTTACTTCAAAGTCATCCCCCCCCCCCAAAATTTTGTGGAATTATTGTTAGAAATAGTTTCCCTAATATGCGATGGTTTTATTTAGTCAGCGTGTATCTAATGAGAGTGTATGATATATCTGATGCTCTGCTGAATCCCAGAAGGGATGGCCGAACTGTGCAAGTATCACCGTGCTCTGGATCCATTTCACTCAACAGACACATAACATGATCTTAACGTTGCTCAAACACTTCTAGTAATCACTTAAGCAAATAAAAAGGAGCAAGTGACTTTTAAAATTTTAATTGTAGAGGAATTTTAATCCAGCAACATGGCTGCTCTGGCAAGGGATCACATCCAAAGATATGATCTGGATGGAATATAGACATATCCTTAGTACACACCTTCAATCCCTGACAGTGAGGATAAGGTTAGCTTGTAGAAGAAAGAAGTCATGTTTGAAAGTTAAGGGCAGACAAAATGAAATCATAGAAAGATTTGACAGAATGAGTCAGAGATAGGATACAGCCAACTCATAGGGGAACAGACAGGAAGGAGAGGTTACCTGAGAGCAGCAAAGAGTCAATCGGGGGTGGAGGGCAGTTCAGTGACTTCAGTTCAGTTCAGTTCTTGGAATGCAGAGGCAGTTTGTCCAAGCAGAGGAATTCAGGGAGAATCTAGACGATCCAGTTTGAATCAGTCATCTTGGAGAGGAGTTTTGAACTAGAATAGCTGAGTTGAACCAGCCAGCCAAAGTTCAGAAAGATCTAGAAAGGGCGAGCTTATTCAGCAGTCAGCCTTTGAAGACAACAACTACATTTAATACAATTTACTTTTGCATTTATTAATTGAGTACATATGAATGCAGGCGTGCAGTTTTCAGGGTGCATGCGTGTGTCAGCTTCCCTTGCTTTTGCTGTAGTTAGATTAATGAACCTATAAGTGTTTGAGAAATTCTCTTGTTGCTGTCTCCCATCTTGTCATAGAAGACTTGGGATTGGAGATGTGCACCCCTCCATCTGTTTTGTTCGTTTGACTGTTTGTTTTGATAAGGATTCTGTAGATCAAATTCCGGTCATCAGGCTTGCATGCAGCAATAAGCTCAGACATCTCTCCAGTCCTAAAAAGTCAAGTTTAGTAATTCATTCCAGGTTAGGCTATCACTTAAACATACAACTAGCATAATCTTATTAATGAAGTAACTTACGATTTCTTTGTTTTTTTTTATACAAAGTTTTCAAATACTAGTACATATCTTATGCTCATAGCACATTATATAAGGGATGCCAAGTTATCACTAAATACAACTTACAACGTCACAAAAATAATTGTTAAAAGAGTAGGTTCAAAGACTGAACCTGTTTCATTCCTACTTTGGAAAAGTTTCTGATTAAATACCAGTTTTAAAATTAAATTTAACTTTTACTTTATTTACTAGAACTTTAAAAAATTACATGTATTTGTTTTGCTCATGAGTTCATCCTTGTATGTGTATGTGTGCATGCATGTTCGTGGATGTACAGGCCACACATATGTCAGAGGGTAAATGTGTGGTTAATGAATAATTTGTGCAAGTTCATTCTCTCCCTTTTTAATGTGGGCTTGAGGCTCAAACTCAGGTCATCAAGCTTGGCAGAGTGAACACTTACTTTCTCTGTTATCTCACCTGCTCCTTAAATTTAATTTGTAGTAATTAAAATTATAAAAATTTAAAAATTGTGTCCTTAAATGAACTCATCACATTTCAAATGTTCAGTAGTCAGTTATGGCTAATGAGCCATATTGTACAGCACTCATCTTAAACTTCTACATGATTTATGTCTCTTTAACGAATCTCAGCAGAGAAGACATATTCCATGTCATAATTTGCATTTTGCACACAGGGAACATCTTCTGGATTTAGGATGATGATATTCTACCTAATTGGTTTAAGTCAGATAGACAATTTTGTTCTTTTGTGAGTATGCTATAATATCAAAAGGTAGTTCAAAATAAAATTATTTATGCTCATAAAACATTAAGTCTATGTTAGCATTGCTAAAATATTCTAGGTTCCTTTCTTTTATTTACCCTCATTCTTTCTACTTTCTTCATTTAGAAATAAGGAAAAACAATTATAAGGAGTTATAAATCAAAATAAATTTAGAAAGTTTCCCTTTTGCTCTCAAAATCTTTTAAATGCCACTGGTAATCTTGAGCCATTAGTAATATAAATATTATCCATTACTAGAAAATGACAGATGTGAAAAAAATATTTTCTTAGCTGTTAGTCTTTGGGGTTTTGCCAAATGCTACTTTGGTTTTTTGGGGGGTGATGTTATGAATATATTCACTCTGTGATTTATGTTTTTAATGATAAATTTCCCTGGATGATCTTCAAGATGGGAGTCAGGGTTGTAGGACACTTGACATAGGATGCCACAGTTGATGTAGAAGCCAGACACTGGAATGAGAGAAATGGAATGGTCCAGGCTAGGATGTTTCAGGAACCATTTTATGTTTTATAATTCCATATGTACACTCAACAACATTTTAACCCATCTTGCATGTTTAAAGAACCTAGAGTAAGCTATGGTGGGCTTTTCCTCTACTTTCATTTAGTGATAAGCCTGACCTTAGTATCTGAAATTAGCTTATCATTTATTAGGAAAAACAATTTTGTATTTGAGCTATCTAGGAAGCACAAAGCGCCATGAACTCATTCTAATTTATTAGGGAACTCTCAGGGTAACCACAACATCACTTCTACTTTCAAAAGGTGCTGAAGACCAAAGATAAATTAGGTCCAGGCCTGGTAACTTTGACATTTTTGGTCTGAAATTTGGGCCTTGCTGGTCTGAAACTTTATAAATTGAACTATAGACTTCTGAAAATAAAACCCTGATTTACCTTTTTCCTTTTTATCTCTGTTGTTTTTTAAGAATGTTAACTTTTAGATGTTAAGAGCTAGAGGTAGTGGAGAACTCCCGCAAAACAAGACATGATAGGGGTCCACTGCACACATCAACTCAAAGCTCCTGTCACTGCATGCATAAGATCTGCATAAGATTAAGCCAACTAAAATGTCTGGGAGGACAGGATATGGAGTTAGAATATTGTTTTGCTTCAGGTCTGCAATACCCGATAGACTGCTCAAGCCCCAGAGCAGTCCTATGTGCGTACATGCAGCACTGGACA
Source organism: Mus pahari (assembly GCF_900095145.1). Classification (NCBI taxonomy): domain Eukaryota; kingdom Metazoa; phylum Chordata; class Mammalia; order Rodentia; family Muridae; genus Mus; species Mus pahari. Next base: position 48,994,038 of record NC_034600.1, on the reverse strand, counting down.
GATTTGGTGGGATTAAAAAGATTATTTGCGGTTGGGAGAGGAAAGTGACGTGGGTATGTGGGGGGAGTTGAAGCAGAGGGAGCTTGGGATGGATTCGATCAAAACACATCATGTTCATGTTTAACATTCCTAAAAATTAAATATCTTAAAAGGGAATGTTAACTTCCAGACTGTGTAGTTGGGAGATTTTTTTTTTTTTTTCCATTTGGAATTACTGGGTACAGTATCACTGATTCCCCCTCCTCATTGTCCTTGAATTACAGATGTCACTGGGATGCCACAATGAAATGTCTGACATTCCTTTCTGGAAGCTCTACCTATTTTCAGTGAAAGTCTGGCAGGAATTTTCTAGGTTTCTTGGTTGAAGGTATTTGGTGTCTAAGACAAAGCTGGTGTTTTTTGTTTGTTTGTGTGTTTTTGTCTTTTGTTTGGTTGTGTTTTTCTCTTGTCCCCCCCCCCCCCCAAGTGCTTCCTGGATAAGTTCCGGAGGGACTTTGATGGATGGTTGGTTTGGGGCTCTTGTGCCCATCACTGACATCTCCTTTGAGAACGTTCATCTGTTCCAATTGTTTCTTACTCTGTGATTTCAATGGAATCTATGTGCTAACTCCTTCCTTATGAAAATAGGTGAAAATATAACCCTGCTTTTTTGTTTTAATGGGACTGAGTAAATCAAGCCAGAAAGCTTGGTCTTGAGAGTTTCACTGCCTTTGGAATGTCTGATGTTCCAATATCGACAAATTCCTAAGTAGTTTTCTTTCTTTTCTTTCTTTTCCTTTATTAAATTATTTTACTTACTTACATTTCAAATGTCGTCCCCCCTTCCCTATGCCCCCTCTCTGAGTTATTCATCCCATCCCCCTCCTCTTTGCTTCTGAGAGAGTGTCACCGCATCCCCACCCCCCACCTACCCCTTAACTTCCAGATTGTGTAGTTGGGAGATTTTTTTTTCCCCCATTCGAAATTACTAGGTACAATTGCAGTGATTCCAGTCCTCCGCATTGTCCTCCAATTATCGACGTCATTGGGATGTCTGACATTCCTTTCTGGAATCTCTACCTACTTTCAGTGAAAGTCTGGGCAGAATTTTCTAGGTTTCTTAGGTAAGTAAGTTAATACCTACCCACCTTACCCCTGCCAGCATCCCCCTTCTTTGGGGCATCAAGTTTCTACAGGATTCAGCACATCCTTTTCCACTGAGGCCAGACAAGGCAGTCCTCTGCTATATATGTGTCAGGGGGCCACAGTCTAGCCCATATATGCTCTTTGGTTTTTGACTTAGTCTCTGGGAGCTCTGAGAGGTCCGGATTAGTTGATACTGTTGTTTTTCCTACGGAGTGGCAGTCCCCTTCAGCTCCGATAATCCTTCCCCTAACTCTTTCATATGTGTCCTTGACCCCAGTCCAGTGGTTGGCTGTGAGTATCTGCATTTGTTTCAGTCAGCTGCTGGTAGAGCCCCTCGGAGGACAGCCATGCTAGGCTCCTGTCTGCAAGCACAATATGGCATCAGTAATAGTGTCAGGGTTTGGTGCCTGTGCATGGGATTGATACCAAGTTGGGGTGGTCACTGCCTTTCCCTCAGTCTCTGCTCCATTTTTGTCCCTGCATTTTTTTTTTTTTTAAAGACAGAAACAATTCTGGGTCAAAACATTTTAAGATGGGTGGGTGTCCCCATGCTTCAACTGGGGACCACCTCTATCTACTGGAGGTGGTCTCTTCAGGTTCCATCTCCCTACATTTTGGCTAGGGTCATGCTCATTGAATCCTGGGAGCCCCTCACATCCCAGGTCTTGGGACTTTCTAGAGGTTTCTCCACTACCCCTGCCCCCTGCAGCATATTTCCATTCATTCCCCTGGCCCTCTGGGTTTCTCTCTTGTCTTCCCCCTACCTGATTCTGCCTCCTTCCCCCCACAATCCCCTCTTTATCCCAGATCCTTCCCTCTCCCTGCCTCCTGTGTTTATTTTGTCCCCCTTTCTAAGTGGAATTGAAGTATCCACACTTGGGCCTTCCTTCTTATTAAACTTCATAAGGTTTGTGAGTTGTATCATGGATGTGTTGCAGGAAATATTAAAAAAGATGGGCATTTTCCGTGCTACACTGGGCACTGGTAGGCCACATGACTCCAGCTGGGTGTTCTCATCTCAGCGGACTCTCTGGCTTGGAGCTCTGGAGAGGTCTCCACCTGACTTGCTAAGTTCCCTTGGTGGGTCATTGCCATGCCAGCCCCCTGCAAAGATCACCCACCTCGTGGTTAGCTGTCTCAATTCCCAGCAACCCTGGTAAAATCAAAACTCTAGAAGCTTATAATTAATCAGTCAGATTTAGATATCAATAAATTCTCAATACACAAGATGCCCATGTAATAATTTCAGGGCCAATTGATAATGGTACAAGCTGCCCATCATAGACAAGTTACCCCAATTATTCTATATCTATATGATATTATATCTACCTGTGGCTATTTAAAGCCACGCGGAATCTGAATCGTCCTGTTTGTCTTCCATCTTGCTTCCTTTTCGTCTTCCTGTCTCCTCCATCTCCATCTCTACAACTCTTTGCCTTGCCTCCCTTTTCCCTGTCCAATCACAGACTTCTTGTTGTAGTGAAATTTAAAATGATTAAACAAGGAAAATTCTGCTACATGGGTGTTCTGTACTTTTTGGCTAGTATCCATGTATCAGTGAGTACATACTGTGTATGTCCTTTTGGGGCTGGGTTACCGCACTCAGGATGATGTTTTCTAGTTCTATCCATTTTCCTGTGAATTTCATGAAGCCGTGTTTTTAATAGCTGAATAGTATTCCATTGTGTAAATGAATCACATATTCTGTATCCATTCTTCTGTTCAGGGACATCTGGATTGTTTCCAGCTTCGGGCTATTACATAAATGCGATGGACAAGCTAACCCTATATCCTACACTAGTTTCCAAGAATCACATTTCAATTTTTATTATTTTTTGATAGAAACAATGTTTCTCAACCCCATCTTATTGTTGTATGCTTTAACTCTGTCCCTAAATTTAAGAAAATATGCAAGAATAATAGGCCCCAGGATATAAAGTGAGATAAGAGATAATATGCAAATGACTAACTCATTGAAAGAGATTGATTTCCAAAGTGATTCCCTAAGAGATTTCACAAAGAAGAACACAGCTATGATGAAATGTTCATGGGAATGACTGCCTGAGAGTTAAATCAGTGAGCTCACTGAAAACATGTTGATACACAGAGGAGGAGATGGTAAGGGCTGTTTGCACAGCTATTGAAAAAATTAAGAAGAAGACCAAGAGGAGGAGAAAAGCATAAAACATAAAGTGTGATAAGAATAAATGACACTGGAGGATGAAGATTCACACAACTCTCCTATGTTAAGAGGAAAGAAGCATTTACTAATGAGTGTTCATTGAGTCAGCATTATTATTAAGAAAGTTTGAAGAACAACTTTTGACATACAGAGTACTATAGTTGTCGAAAGTATTTTAATGATGAAGTGGAGAAATGTTATCATTTGGTTTTTAAAATTATTATAATAAAAACACAAGAAATATAGTTCAACAGTATAATGCACATTGTAGTATTGGTAACTACAAGCCCTATGTTGTGTGGTAACTCTCTAGATGAGAGTCATCTGTGTGATCAAAACTCCACAGCCATCCCCATCCCTCTGTTCTTCCAGCCCATGACAGTTACTCTAATTCCAGATCCAGTGAGTCTGCCTACTTTGGTATTTGACAGAACTGAAACCTCACAGCATTTGTCCCTCAGTATCTGATATATTTCTCTCACAAGGCCATTAAGATTTATCCTATTGTAGCAGGTGTTAGGATTTCCTGCTTTACAGCTGTGATGGTTTGTACATGCTTGGCCCAGGCCATGGCACCATTAGGAGAAGTGGCCTTGTTGGAGTAGTTGTGCCATGGTGGGCATGAGCTTTAAGATCCTCATCCTAGCTGCCTGGGAGCCAGTTTTCTCCTAGCGACCTTCAGATGAAGATGTGGATCTCTCAGCTTCTTCTGCACCATGCCTGCTTGCCTGCTGCCATGCTCTTGCCTTGATGATAATGGGTCTCTATGTGATACTCCAATGTTCTTGGGTGTGCAGTCTTCCACTGGAATGTGGTCAACTTCTTGGGAGCTATACTCTTAGAGAAACCCATTCTTTCTTTTCCAGTAGCCAACAGCTATTGCTTTGTAGCTAGGGTTTGAACTTTGTGCCCAACTCCCCTCTCAGTGTTAGAGCTTGGTGATTTGGCTGAGGCTTGCATGGGTATTGTGTATGCTGCCACAAATCCTGTAAATTCACACGTTTGTATTCCCTGTTGTGTTTTAGAAGAAACTGTTTACTTGTTAGTCATTTATCTCTATGGTTTTTATATTCACTCTTTCTGTTCCCCTTTCCAAAATATCCCATGAGCCTTGGGAAGAGGAGTGCTGCTTATATCTTCCATTTATAGGTGAATATTCTTTAGCCTCTTTGCACCTTGATCAGTTGTGGGACCTATATTGATCATTTATCCATTATAAACAGAAGATTGCTTTATGAGTATTGAGAAATATCTTAATCTGTGGATCTATTGATAAGTTATTAAGAGTTGGTTTACAATTAGATCAATTTAATAGAGTAATAGCAGTAGATTCTTAAGGTTTATAAACTGTCTAGCCATATGTTCTCAATTTAACAATGGTGTCAAGTATGGGTTTCATCTTGTAGAATGGGACACAAATCCAGTTATTCAAACAGAAAGTGGTTGGTTACTTCGAGAATGTTCGTGATGCTGTTGCATGAATGGGTATGTCTTATTCACACATCAAGTTGTTATTGTACTTCCCAGAGCTCACAGATGGGTATGGTTAGAGATTACTTTTCTCCTTTGGTAGATTTTTATCATACTTTCCAGCACCATGGGAACTAGCCAGTGGGGATGAATCTTCCAGGTGAGTAGCGGCTTGATTTTTCCATGTTCTATGACTCAAGTGTGAACTGTCTTCAGAAACAGGATGACACAAAACTTCAATTCTGTCTAGATTCAGGGTTTTTTTTCTAAAACTAATTAATAACAGGATGCTAAAACTAAGAGAAACCCTGCCTTAGTTTGGGCTGCTGTAAGAAAATACTTTAGCCTAGGTAGACAAAAATTTATTGCTTCTGATTTTGGAGTTTAGAAAATCAAATACCAAGAGGCTAAGAGATTCTGTGCTGGAAGAAGTCTCTCTGCTTGCAGGTGACACCCAGTGTTTGTGACTTTACAGACGTGAAGAGACAAATGAGTTTCCTCAAACCTCTTTATCACCCACATGTTGTAGATTAGACTTCAACATATAAATTCTGATGATATAAACAGTGATTCTGTTGAACTGGAAACTAAAAGGCTCCTGTCTGGCTACTTTGGACTACTGGCACCTCTGAATCAACAGTGAAACCCATTACAGTGTGGGCCAGATTGATTCACCCTGGATACCAAGAAGGAAACTGGACTATTGCTCCACAACAGAAGTAAGAACAAGTACTTTTGGCATGCAAGAGAGTGACTTCATGTGTGCTGTGGTCAGAGATCTTAGGAGTCCAGAGTGGTCAGATAGAAGTCCTAGCTTCCCGTTCAACAGAATAATTGCTTTCCCCTTTTTCTTTTCTGGTAGAAACATTTATCCATTGGCACTAAGTCCTCTCATTCACTCGAGCATGAAGCTGTGGGTTCAGGAAACAAAATTTTATAAGTAGTTCATGAGTGGTAAATAGAGACCCTCAAAAATGCTAGTTTATTTCCATGTTAGAGTTCCTGGACCCTGGAATCTTACTGTGGGAGGGTTAGCATTATATCCTGGAAACTGATTTAAAACATGTACAACTGTCTGGAGAATCTTGCCTCATTTGGGGTGACATTGTCTTAAAGGGTGATTCCAGTCTATTAATTCTGCAGCTCTTGCTGGGAGAAAACATTGTAAAACCACGGATTTAATAAGCATCAGCCCACTGTTTCATTTCTTTTGTTGAAAATTGAGTTCCTTGATCACAAACAATGCTAGTGTGATACTTAGTGGTAACTAAGACCTATTTTCAAGTCTAGGTTGGTAGTGAGAAGTATTCCATAGAGAGAAATGAAAGTCTTGGTAGCTTAGTCAGAAGTATTCCATACAAGGAAATGAAAGTCTTTATCAAGAAAAGGTAAAAGAGAAATCATAAATGGAGTAGCTTCCACAATGAGAATAAAGTGATTTCTCTTCCATAAGGAAGTGGTGGCCTGTCAGTAGGCGGTGGACTAGTGACTGAGAAACAGTTTCACACCAAGGTCTTAATGATGCTCCAGTGGGTCTGTTATGTCAGATTGGGGATCAATAGTAATCAATATAGTTGGGTTAGCATTGGTGAATGGAAGCCCCATATTGCCTTTGATCACCATGGCGTCTTTTTCTATGAACTTTCTATGACTTTCACAGAATGGGACACTGATCCATTTTACTGATGTAATTCTCTCCAGCTAAAACGGACCTTTGGTGAGCATTTGCATCAAGCAAATATTCTTAATGTTTTCAGTCAGAGAATTCCAGCAATGTGACAGGAATCATTAATTTATTTAACTTAGAGGATCAAGAGATACTAACTATGGCTACTAAATGTCCAGTTTTACACATTTCCCTGCAATTCTAGAGTTGATTCCCAGAATACCACTTTATGGCAACTATTGGAAATAAACAGTTCCACGCTAACTTCAGGCATTTGTTGAAGGCATTTATCTTCCCCCTCCTCTTCCTTTTTTTTTTTTTTATTGCGTCCTATTTTTCCTTCTCCTCCTCTTCCTTCTCCTCCTTCTCTTCTACTTTTTCATTATCACCTTCCTTCTCTTCCCCTCCTTTTATCTTTTCCTTCCTTCTTGTTGAAGGACTGTATCTTAGTTCAAAAGGTGTTAGTGGCTGAGAAAAATTTAACTATTGACATTTGCACACAGACTATCTCCATAAAATATATTGGCTTGATTTTTCCATTCTAATTTCCTGACAGTCCTCAGTTGTTTATATGGATCCTAAAATTCTTTCTTTTGACCCACAAAGAAGCTACTTTCTGGAATATTCTCTTGCAACAGTTTGGAAGTGAGTCCAGATGCCTCAGGTTGCTCTGATTGTGTGCCTTGGTGCATTTTTTATGAATCTGAATTTATTCAGAATGACAAAACAAGGAAAAGTTTGGTTGTAATATTTTAAGATCTTGTAAAATATTATAACCTCTGAGAACTCTTAAATATACCATAAAAAACTTAAGGGGTATGAGAAAGTCTAATCAAAACATGTAGGTAGTATGAAATTGAGAAGATAAAAATAAGACACAACAAAGCTTCCTTTGCATTCACTTTATACCAACAATTTAATGACATGTTTTTCCTTTTAATATTTGTTTTCTTGTTTTTATAGTAAAATTATAAAGAAGGCAAGAAGACAGGCTAGAAGACGACTGTTTGGTAAGAGAAGAGTAAGGAAAAAAAGCGACAGAAAGAGGAAGTAACCAATACACACGTTTATCGAGTATGGGAAGTGCAGAGAATTGACCAGGAGATGTTGCACTTGAAAGAAGCGAGTCAAGCCCAGCACAGCTTCAGCTGCGGGAGCTTCTGGGCAGGAAGAGAGAGGATTGAAGTCCGAGCTCAGAGGCAACCATGTGGTCCTTCTGAACTGGATCTTACTGCCTTCTTATCCATTGGGTCCCCAGCACAAGCCCATAACCCTCAGTGATTTCTCCAGCAGGCTGGTCAAAAATAAAGAGGAAACGTGGAGAGCAGAGTTTCAGCACCAACTTGAGAATCCCATATTTACTACTGAGCTATTCACTGGGCCCTGAGGGAACAAGCCCTTTGTGGGACCCTGAATTTATCCTGCCCGCAGTCCCCGGGTGTAAGTTAACCCTGAGAAGCAGTGTGGAGAGTAGGAGGTCTGGCCATTGTCAAGATGAATTGTTACAGGATCTAGAGGCTGAGTTCAGTCAGTGAAGTACATAGAGACAAATCTCATCAATGAAGACTAGTCCTGGAGTTTGATAGCTCTGAGCTCAACGTCCTCTGGAGGAACCAACTGTCTATCATAGACTGCTGGAGAGCCCAGACCATCTGAACATCTATAGCTGTTTCCCTCCAGCTTGGTAATTGATGTTAGGAGACTGGGAGAGCACAAAGACATGCCCTCTGCCTGTCTAGATCTCAGAGATTTGGTTACAACCCATCCACCAGCAAATCTGGAAAACAGCGTGCAAGCAGAATATTCAACCAAGGAGGTATGATTTGAGGAATCTCGGGTGAATGAGACAATTTGCTCAACTTGCAGATTACAAAGTAAATTATGAGACCTAATGAGGTCCAGACACTCAGAGAAGGAACGATAAGTCTGGTGGATATTAGACACTTGACCAAAATAGGCTTCACTATAGGAAACCAGAAATTGTAGGCTAGATAAGAGCCTACCTGAATCCCCCACACCTGGAAACAAACTTCCAACACTTAAGTTTTCTTTTTCTTTATTCATTGTGCCCTTTGTGTCTCTTCTTTTTGTGGTACTTTTTTACTGTATTGTACTGAAAATTTATATAAAACAAGTTTTACACCACATATTCCTCTAATTTTATTAATGCATTTAAAAAATATCAAGCAAATGTCTTTCATTTTATTTTTTTCCTTATTTTTTTCTTTTTGTGTCCATCTTTTCTTTCTGCTATACATTCTTTTCTCTATCTTGTACAGTTTAGTGTGGTTGCTCTTATAGCAGATTTTTCCCCCCAGCTTTCTAAATAGTCCCAAGGATTGAGTACACAGAGTAGAATACTAAATGAGAAGACCCTCATATAAAACTAGAAGATAGGTCCCAAAATAAGGAGGTTCAACTTACCAAACAAGAATTACAAAATAAAGAAGTCAACATGACTCCTCCAAAATAGTATAAGTACTGAATTAGAAGATTCTGAGATAGGTCCATCTACTATTGAAAGATGATTAACAATCTCAAGGAGGCCATGAACATGTATATGGATTCAATTCAGAATCTGGAGAGGAAGAACGGGTGAAAAAGTCAGAAAAATAAGTAAAATTCTGACTAAGTATGAATCTTGCAATGTATAGTCACTGGCCTGGTCATATGTACCTGATGGTGTAATATTGGCACTAATATCTTGGAAGTAACCAAAACTAGTCTGACTGCATTTAAGCTTTGTTTAATATGAGGGAACTTATGCCTAGTACTCCAAGAACTTGTGATTGAATAGGACATCTACTGTACAAAATAGATATGAGAATGTATACAAAAACATAAAGATGAAAACAAAAACATCACTCATATTCCCTTAGTACTGAGGGATATCCCATTATGTTAGCTATTCCACATGATACTGCTAAGAACTGGGAATGTGGTTAGTCTGAAATGAGGATGATTGCTTGTGTAAAATGCTCATCAAATACCATAGACGTAATATGAAATATAAAAGAGTGTAAAATAGTCTACCTCTATTTTATAAATTGATTAAAGAGTGAAATAACATTTTAATGTGTTGGGTTAAATATATTAACCTTATTCACTAAAATAAATTTTACTTGTCTCTCAATTTTTAATTAGAGACATTAGAAAATGTAAAAATTAGCAGATGTAACTTTTATCAAGTTTCTCCTGGTCTGGACGCTGTTGGCCTATAATGCATATAGATTGTTATATAACACATTTTACATAATGCATCTTTTCCTATGCATCAGAAGATAACCTGTAATTACAGGTTTATTAAACCATCAATTCCTAACTACACCTTAAATCCTTACTCTTATACCTGCAGGTAATTCTATCTTTCAGTCTGTATCAAAGAAACTTCTCTTTCCAGCAAGCAGAGACCTTTAAGGAAAACCACAAATGGTCAAAATAAAGAGAACAACTGTTTATGATGTGCCCAGTCCCAAAGGATACATCAATAATAAGTTGCAATTCCTACCTCTAAAGCTCAGACGATGTTGTGGGGGAGGAGGGGGGAAAGATAATATGGGAGAACCAGAGAACTAGGCCACCTGCTATGAGACTGTGACTCCTAGAGAAGACAAGGATGTTCACTCATGACACCTCAACAATATGGCTGCCTTAAAAAAAATGGCCAAAGGAAGACAACACCAGTCGTCCTGCTAATGTGGAGGGAGGGAATCTCAAGGTTAGGGGTAGGGATGGAGGGTACTCTTAGATGAAGAGTGAAAGCTAAGTAAGGAATGCTGAGAGTTGAGGGTTACTCTTCTCCAGGGATGAGTCCCACAATTCCTTATCCAATACCAATTTGTCAGCCCTGACATCATATAGTACAACTAACACTAAATAGACTCAGAAGGTTGTATCTACATACACATACATACATACATGCATACATACACATTCACATGCATGCATACACATACATGAATATATACATATACATCTATCTATCTATCTATCTATCTATCTATCTATCTGTCTGTCTGTCTGTCTGTCTGTCTGTCTGTCTGTCTGTCTATCTATCTATCTATCTATCTATCTATCTATCTATCTATCTATCTATCTATCTATCTATGATTAATGGAAAAGAGGCCATGAATTTGAGAGGGATTGAAGAGGGGGAGATGGGAGGGATTTGAGAGAGGAAGAGAAAGGTAGGGGAGATGCAATTATACTTTAATTGAAAAGTAATTCAAACCTTAAAAATGGTATAGGCTGGGAAGATGGCTCAGTGGATCTTGCTGTGCAGTCATGAAGGCTTGAGTTTAGATCCTCCTAGAACCTACATAAAAAGCTGACTATGGGGTCAAGGACATCATAAGAAGACCTACAGAGTAAACCGACCTGGCCCTTGGGGACTCAGAGACTGAACCACCAACCAAAGAGCATCCAGGGGTTGGACATAGCTCCTCTACACATATGTAGCAGATGTGCAGTTTGGCCTTCATGTGGGTCCACTAACAATTGGAGTGGAGGCTNTCTCTGACTCTGTTGCCTGCCTTTGGATCTCTTTCCTCTAGCTGGACTACCTTGTCTGGCCTCAGTGGGAGAGAAGGCACTTAGTCCTGCTACAACTTGATGTGCTGGTTGGTACCTATGAGGGGGCTTCTTTTCTGAGGAGAAAGGGAGGAAGCATGGGGGAGGTTGGTATGAAAGGGAATAGCAGAGAAGGGAGGTAGAACTGTGATCAGAAACATTGAATAAATAAATTAATGAAAAAAGAGAAGGAACACATAAGATATGTTAAAACAGGAACTAGACAGTGGAGGCAGGGTTGGGAAAGAGGGGAGTAAATAAACTCAGTTTGATAAAATAAAGGAAACAGAAAGAAAGAAAGAAAGAAAGAAAGAAAGAAAGAAAGAAAGAAAGAAAGAAAGAAAGAAAGAAAGAAAGAAAGGAAGGAAGGAAGGAAGGAAGGAAGGAAGGAAGGAAGGAAGGAAGGAAGCTGACCATGACAGTATGTACCTATAACCTCAACATTGAAGGCAGAGACAGTGCATAGAACAGGCTTGCTGCCTAGCCAGGCTTCTCAAGACAGAAGTATCAGAGTAGTTCAGTAAAGACACTTGTCTCAAGGCAAAAGATTGTCAAGGATGAAGGACGACATCAAGTGTCCTGCTCTGATCTCCACCTGTACTTCCTCACCAATACACTGATGTACATTCACTCCTCCCACGTGTGTGTGTGTGTGTGTGTGTGTGTGTGTGTGTGTGTGTGAGAGAGAGAGAGAGAGAGAGAGAGAGAGAGAGAGAGAGAGAGAGAGCCGCCTACTCGCTTGTAGTTAAATTGTGTTTTGACAGGCTTTTTTTTTTTAAGCAACAAGATTACCAAGACCATTTCCTAATGCAGCTAAGTGATTTTCTTAGATGCCATTCATTTTAAAGCATTAACTAGCATTCTATTTATCTCACTGGCAGTAGCACATTTAGTCAACAAACTGCTTATTGTGGGATATTCAGGCTGTTCCCAGTGTTATCTCCATGGTGGATATGACTGTCTATAACTCTTTCTCTGTATCAGAGAAATATAGTAGGTAATCATTCCCACATGTGGAATTGTTGTGAATGTTTTGAACATTTTAAAGTCTTTATTAATCAGGGCCAAATTTCCACCAGGAAAATGGTCTTTTTGTTACACTCTCAATATAAATGATTAAAGGTATTCTTTCTCTTAGTGCCCCCCTTTCTTATATTCTTCAGATTTTCTACAGGGTATAGCTTGGTTCCAGAGAATCAGAATCTCTAGTAGTTTCCCCTGAAATACTTCAGTTTTTATTTCTTCAATGATTTATGTTTTCTGAAAAGACATTAAAGTCTGCATGTTTGATTTTTATGACCTATCACATAGTGACCTGAAATTATTTGGAGATGCAGGCTCTAGGTGACGAATGAGTTAATCACACACTTTTTGGAGAAATTTCGCCAAGTCCAATTTTCTTTTTTCTTTTCTTTTCTTTTTTCTTAATTTGGCAGCACATGTTTTGAAATAATGCCTTTTTCTTTTTTATTATTAGATATTTTCTTCATTTACATTTCAAATGCTATCCCCAAAGCCTCCTATACCCCCCCCCCTGCCCTGCTCTACAACCCATCCACTCCCACTTCTTGGCCCTGGCATTCCCCTGTACTGGGGCATATGATCTTCGCAAGACCAAGGGCCTCTCCTCCCATTGATGGCCGACTAGGCTATCCTCTGCTACACATGCAACTAAAGCTCTGGGGTACTGGTTAGTTCATATCGTTGTTCCTCCTATAGGGTTGCAGACCCCTTCAGCTCCTTGGTTACTTTCTCTAGCTCATTCATTAGGTACCCATCCAATAGATGACTGTGAACATTCACTTCTGTACTTGCCAGTCATTGGCATAGACTCACAAGAGAGAGCTATGTCAGGGTCCTATCAGCAAAATCTTTCTGGCATATGCAACAGTGTCTGGGTTTGGTGGTTGTATATGGGATGGATCCCTGGGTGGGGCAGCCTCTGGATGGTCTTTC
>NC_034600.1:48978776-48981059 GCF_900095145.1 Mus pahari | reverse complement strand
TTCTATTTCCAGAGTTGTCTCCCTTTGGGTTTTCTTCATTGCTTCTACTTCCACTTTTAGATCTTGGATGGTTTTGTCCAATTCTATCACCTGTTTGGTTGTGTTTTCCTGTAATTCTTTAAGGGATTTTTGTGTTTCCTCTTTAAGGGCTTCTACCTGTTTAGCAGTATTCTTCTGTATTTTTTAAAGTGAGTTATTAATGCCATTCTTAAAATCCTCTACCAGCATCATGAGATATGATTTTAGATCTGAATCTTGGTTTTCAGGTTTGTTGGGGAATCCAGGACTTGCTGTGATAGGCGTACCGGGTTCTGATGATGCCCAGTGGTCTTGGTTTCTGTTAGTGAGATTCTTTCATTTGCCTTTTGCCCATACCTGGTAATCTCTGGTGTTAGATGTTCTAGCTGTCTCTGGCTGGAGTTTGATCCGCCTGTGATTCTTTAGCCTCTGTCAGCACTCCTGGGAGTCCAACTCTCTCCTGTGTCCCAGTCAAAACAATCACTGCAGGCAAGCTCTCCTCTTGCAGGGAAGGTGCACAGAAGTCTGTAGCTCATATCCACCTCCTGATTCCTGGGGTCAGAACCCTCCCTGGAGGACAACTCTCCTCTGGCAGGGAAGGTGTCCAGGGTTCTGGGTCTCAGCTTGTCTCCTAGCTGAGGATGAAGGCCTGAAGGGACCCTGTCCAAGAAGCTCTGTTGCTTCTGCTGCCCACATGCTCTACTGCATAGACTGGCCTCAGTGATCTCAGGATTCTGGGTGTGGTAGGGCTTGCCTTTGTCCTTTGACTGTTGCTGCTAGCACAAGACCCTCTGGGTTTTTTGGAACTGATGTTGTGTTCCACTCACCACTGATCTCAAGATCTCTGGTGTGCTAGGGTGCCTGCAATGTGGAGAGTCCTCTGGGGACCTTGGGGCCCTCAGCTGAGATCGTACCGAAGATGGCGCAGGGGTGGGTCTGACCAGAACGAACCCCAGCCACTGGTCAGGCAGGTGTCCTTGGTCCCTGTTTCTGCTAGCACAAGACCCTCTGCATTTTTTGGAAGGGATGTTGCATTGCACTCACCAGTGATCTCAAGGTCCTAGGTGTGCTAGGATGCCTGCAGTGTGCAGAGTCCTCTGGGGAATTTGGGGGACCTCCATGGAGATCGCACCGAAGATCCAAGTCCAACTTTCTGCAAAAGATTTCATATCTCTAAAAACATGTTTAAAATAGTTGATGTTTCAAATTGGTAGTTTGTATTCTTTCTGTATTTTGTTTGTTTGTTTGTTTTGTTCTGAGACAGGGTGTTTTCTGTAGCCCTCACTGTCCAAGAACTAGCTCTGTAGACCAGGCTTACTTCAAAGTTAGTGATAATTTCTGTTTCCAGAGTGTTGGTGATTAAAGGCCAGTGCCACCAATGCCCAGCTGGTAGTTTGGATTTTAAGCAACTACTTCCTTCCCTTTTTCTGGCATATCCATTCAGCAAAGTGCACCTCTGCTCCCGCCCCTCCCCACGCCCAAGCAAAAATATCTTTAAAAACCTCTTCTTTCTATTTCTTGCAAAATGAACAGCAGTCCAGTGGAGTTCATGGGCTGCTGGAGTGGTATTTACACCAGTGGGTTCACCGAATAGCAGAACATGCTGTTTCTGTCACGTCACATGCAGGCCAATCTGATAAATGTACCTAATTCCTCTGCTCTTTCAGTGACTTTGAGTTCTTCTGGTAGACATTTTTCATAGCTGCGAATGGAAGCAGCGTCACAGTTGGGTTTTGCTCTGCTGGCTGCTTCTTCCTATTAGTTGGCCCAGGGTCAGATTTGCTCCATGTGCTACAGCAGGCACAAAGCAGGTTTTGGCTGTGGTCCAGGCTGAACCCTGTTTAGAGCATAGGAGTTGCAGGCATATATTGTGCATTTCCTCACCAGCTTTGATTTCTCTTTGCCTTTATGAATGTTCCTACTTATTTGCATAACTTCAAGTTGAAAGGTGTTGTTTTAAGGTAGGGACATGGGAAGAGGAACAATCATTCCAAGACAAAAACAGTGGCCCAGAGGATTTCCCAAGCATCCTTGCTTATTTATATATAAATCTAACTGACTTGTAATACGTGAAAAAAAATCAATGAATGTGTCAATTTTTACATTTAATGTCACTGAGGATTTTCCATAGTATACATCTGATAGGAACTGAGTGAAACCAGTAGAATCCTTTTTTGAAGAAAGGTTTTGTAGTGTTCCTGCCTGCACGCAGACCGGCGCCTTGTCTGCATGGGCAGAACACCTTGGGGTGGGTTCGCACTCTTG
>NC_034600.1:48974326-48978765 GCF_900095145.1 Mus pahari | reverse complement strand
CTTAGACAGAGCCCCATTTTTCCTTTGCAGCCCTGTTCCTCTTTTCAGGATTTCCCGCGCTCCGGTTCGGATCCACGGTGGCTCTGCAGGCAGAGCGCTACAAGGTTTATTTATTTTTTTATGTATATGGGGGGTGGTGTGTTTTTGCCTACCCCTACCTCCCAACAGGTCACGTGTGTTCCATGCCTAGGAGGACATAAAAGGTTGTCAGATGTCCTAGAACGGGAAAATTCGAATTACAGATGGTTGTGAACCAACCACCCTGAAGGTGTTGGGACTGGAATCCAGATCCTCTGGAAGAACAGCTAGTGCTCTTAAGTATCGAGCCCTCTCTTCAGTCCAAGTGACAGCGAAAAGTTCTATATTAACCGTGATGAATTTGTACTATGAACAATAAAAGTGTGATCATTCAAATCATTCCAAATTAAACATTTCCATTAGCATTGGTGTAAAGGTTATGGGAACATTAGAAATTACCCAAAGAAGGGGTAGAAAGATGAAGATCTTCTTACTGTTATGAAAATAGATACTCTGTAATCTATTTGTAGCCATTTAATTGCTCATTCAGTGACAGCTCTTGAGAGCTTCTATGGAAATCTTGCAGAGTAGGGCAGTTATCTGTGTATGTTTAAAAAAAATCAACCAACCAACCAACCAACCAACCAAACAAACAAACAAACAAACAAACAAAAACTAAGACCAGTTCTCCTCAACAAGGATGGAGTAGTGAGAAAGAAGGAAACGCCTTCCCAGCCAGCCAGATCATGGGATTACCAAATAAACCCTGGCACCTAATGAGGTAGAAGAGGTTTCAGCCAGATTGCCCTCACCTGCTCAACAATAACTCTTTAAGTTTTTAGATGAGATATAGAAACTTAGTAATTTTGTTGAAAAGTAGGGATTTTGAACTGGGGTGTGAGTATTTATATTTATGAAGAGACACTGTGATTAAGGCAACTTATAGCAGAAAGCTCGTTTTGTCAGCAAAATCTTTCTGGCATATGTAATAGTGTCTGGGTTTGGTGGTTGTATATGGATGGATCCCCGGGTGGGGCAGTCTCTGGACAGTCCCCTTCCTGGCAAATACAGAAGTGGATGCTCACAGTCAGCTATTGGATGGAACACAGGGCCCCCAATGAAGGAGCCAGAGAAGTTCCCAAGGAGCTAAAGGGGTCTGCAACCCTATAGGAGGAACAAAAATATGAACTAACCAGTAACCACCGCCCCCCCCCCCCCAAGAGCTGTGTCTCTAGCCTAGTCAGCCATCAATGGGAGGAGAGGCCCTTGGTCTTGCAAAGATCATATGCCCCAGTACAGGGGAATGCCAGGGCCAAGAAGTGGGAGTGGGTGGATTGTGGAACAGGGTTGGGGAAGGGTATAGAAGGCTTTGGGGATAGCATCTGAAATGTAAATGAAGAAAATATCTAATAATAAAAAAAGAAAGCTTATTTTCTGTTTCAGAGGGTTCGTTGGTGACCATCATAGAAGGGAGGGTGGTGACAGGTAGGCTGGACGCTGGACCAGATGAGCAGTAGGTGATAGGTTACATTTGATTCACAAGCAGAATGTAGGAGAGAGGAGGGAGAGAGAGGGAGGGAGACGGAGGAAGGGAGGCAGGGAGGGAGGGAGAGAGAGAGAGAGAGAGAGAGAGAGAGAGAGAGAGAGAGAGAGAGAGAGAATATGAGCTGGNAGGGAGGGAGGGAGAGAGAGAGAGAGAGAGAGAGAGAGAGAGAGAGAGAGAGAGAGAGAGAGAATATGAGCTGGGCTATTCAGAAGAAAGTTGAGAATGGAAGCATAGAATTCCTAAATAGGTTTTTATAGAATCCCTAAATAGGTTTTTAATTACTTCAATTAAATCGTACAGAGCTTCAGTTCCAGAATTTCCCCTATTCCAACATCTACATGTTGCTAACGAGGAAACTGAGAAACAGAAACACTAAGTAGCTTGATAAGGCTACAGTCAGATATGGGTGGCATGAGAATTGAATGCAGCTCTCAGACCACTGACCTACAGGGCCTTCTGGGGAATAGTTTCAAGGATGGGCTGGTGGGTCAGTGCAGGTCTATTGCTGGTCTGTTCGTTGTTGTTGTTTTTTGTTTTTGTTGTAAATCTCTCTCTTTGATTCTCAATGCTTTAAGTTTATATTCGTGATTTATTGCTCAAACCTGCTCTACTGTTTACTGAGAGAAGGCATGAACATTTATGTGGCATTTTTCAGTACTATGAAAGTGCTTTTCAGAGGGGATAGGAAGATTTTGTAATTTAGAATAGAGATATGTAACAGGCAACACATTGTGTTTGAACCCTCTCACCAGCTCTATCCCCATCCCTCAACTCTACCCTTGGTCTTCCATGGTTCCTGGGATCATTTAGTTTTCCTTTTCTTCTCCTGAAAGCATTGTATTGCAGCAGCAACAGCTCTCATACTTGCCTGTGTTTTCCTGACAAAGACTCCTAGGAAAGAAAGCAGCGTTTGAAAACTTCAGTATGGCCTCCAATCTCCTGCCTTATCTTTGATATTTTGCACACTGAGTTAAAATATTGCTACATTTGTGGCCTGGGATTGTCCCTGCTAATTCCATAT
Organism: Mus pahari; assembly: GCF_900095145.1. Lineage (NCBI taxonomy): Eukaryota > Metazoa > Chordata > Mammalia > Rodentia > Muridae > Mus > Mus pahari. The sequence goes on along the minus strand of NC_034600.1, from coordinate 48,976,180 downwards.
GAAGTCAGATTGCCAAAGAACTCTTCGAACTCCCCTAGTGAATTTGCTTGGTGAGCGGTTCTGGACTTGGCGTTTTAATCTCTCCATCAGGATCAACGTGATCCTGCGTTAAAGCCAAGGTCAAATGGGATAAGCAGTTGAACTTTCTCCCTGGTTTTGTGTGGCTCGTTGAGACATGTAACCTTTCTAGGCTTGGTTTCTGCTTTGGAGAGGAATCTGAAGTCCAAGCAGATGTTTCTTTCCTTTTTTTCTTTTCTTTTCTTTTTTTTCTGAAAACCTCTTTTTCATTTCACTAGGCAGAGTGTCAAAGAAGCAATAGGAGGGTAGATGAGGCAGGAGGGAGAAGGTCACTGTTTTCTTCGCTAACGTTGCAAAATGAGAACTGTTGTGTTTGTTTTATCCGTATTTTCTGCCAATTGGGCCACTGAGAACAAGCTGTTGATTCTAAAGATGGCTTCCTTCGTATGTCAGCACTGGCTATAGAATGAAAGCCTTTGAAGAAAGGCCAGCCCAGCAGCTATCTGGCCCCTTTAAATTTGGGGAGGAATAAAACCTTTAAGCCACCAGCTGCCATATTTTAGGGCTTTTCTATCTGATGCTGTCAATGTGAACGAGCCCCCCTTTTCCAAAAATACTCAATTTGGTTTTTGTTATTAAAGCCTGAGTCAAACAGTAGCCAAGATGCTGTTCTTCTAATGCTGTCTTGTACTTTCTTCAATGAAGCGTCATGCTCACATTATCTTTAACTATAGGTGATATTTATAGAAAACTTTATGGTTCTGTCATTTCACCTGACCCACTAACAAGACCCTTAGAAATTCTTGTCCTTTAGTAACCTCAAGCATTTGGCTTTCTGCTTCAGAACAGCATAAGGACAACCTATCAGCTGGGTTGTGGTGTTTGAAGGGAGAATGCTCTGCATTTGTTTGGATATGCCTTTCTCTGCCTGAAGACAATAGCTTTAAAAACCAAGTTCTAGTTCATGTTTTCTATAGGTCTATGGATAATGGTAAATAATTCTCTCTCAAATGGCACAAGCATAAACATAACAGTGAATGAAAAATATCAAGGACGCGCAGTCCTACACACTTCACAGTTGGAAGCGGGGTGGGGGGCTTGGTAGGAGACTGCCAAGACTTGATGGTTATGGCCAAGAGTCATCACCGAATTTGATGGAAAAGAAAGCTTACATTCCACCAAGTACTCTTGTTTTGTCCTTTTCTAACATCAACTTCTCATCCTTTAGCCATTAGGTGGGGGACATTTCTGAATCCTTCATTTATCAGATGCTATGACAGGTACTGGATATAACAGGGTTTTTTTTTTTTTGCCTCTCTTTCCACATTAACACTATATAGTAGATATTTAAAATGTCCTATCAGCAAGGCCTGCAGCTCCCAGGCTTCTGTTAGAGTTGTTCTGAAAGACAGGCTCAGAGAATGACACTAGTCCTTTGTAAAAAGAGACCCTGGGAGATTTTGAGGAACAAGGTTGAGAACCAGGGCAGCTGAAAGCATTAGAGGATGTTACCTACCTATGCTAGACAACTGATGAAGTTAGAGAAAGCCCTCAGTTGCCAAAGGCACATCAAAACTCTTAGCCACCTTCTATTCGGTATGCTTTAAGTTGTATAGTTTATAAGGGGGTGATTGTTTTTATTAGATATTTTCTTTATTTACATTTCAAATGCTATCCCGAAAGTTCCCTATACCCTCCCTCCGCCCCTGCTCCCTTACCCACCCACTCCCACTTCTTGGGCCTGGCATTCCCCTGTGCTGGGTCATATAAAGTTTGCAAGACCAAGGGGCCTCTCTTCCCAGTGATGGCCGATTAGGCCATCTTCTGCTACATATG
>NC_034600.1:48971748-48973951 GCF_900095145.1 Mus pahari | reverse complement strand
AAGTATCCACACGATGGTCTTCCTTCTTGGTTTTCTTGTGTTTTGCAAAATGTATCTTGGGTATTCTAAGTTTCTGGGCTAATATCCGCTTATCAGTGAATGCATATCTAGTGACTTCTTTTGTGATTGGGTTAAAGAGGGTGATTTTTAAGTGAAAATAAGATTTAAAAAACCCTGTGTTTCAAAAAGGGGTCTATCATGACTGCCCCTGAAAGACCCAACAAGCAGCTGAAAGTGTCAGATGCAGATATTTGCACCCAATCAACCGACAGAAGCAGCTGACCCCTGTGATCGAATTAGGGAAAACCTGGAAGAAACTGAGGAGAAGGGCAATCTTGTAGGAGGACCAGCAGTCTCAATTAATCTGGACTCCTGAGATCTCTTAAACACTGGACCACCAAATAGACTGCATATACCAGCTGATATGAGGCTCCCAACACACATACAGTAGAAGAGGACTTCTGGGTCTGTGTTCATTCAGAGATGATGCACCTAACTCTCACGGGGCTGGAGGCCCCAGGGAGTTTAGAGGTCAGGTGGGGTGGGGAGTGGAGGCATCTACCTGAAGACAGAGTGGGGTGGGGAGGAGGTATAGGATGTGGAGCAGACAGAGGGTGGATGGGGGATCAGGGAATGGAATATGGAGTGCAAAAAATGAATTACAAATAAAATAAAATTTAAAAACTCTGTGCTTTATTCTTCATATATATAAAATATAAAATAGAAATATATATATAATTTCTATTAAGTTTGTGTTTTGGCCAAGATTACGATTTACAATGAGTATAAGAAAACTTTTCTAAATATGATCTGCTGATTTTATCACATCAACTGAGCTCATTTGAGTTTCTTTTGTCATTTGCACTGAACAGATTTCTGTTTAAATGTAAAATGAGTAACATGTCTTTTTTTCAAAGTGAGGGATTGAGGTCAGTGGTCAGAAACACCTAAAGACTTCATCCAAAGGCTGGCCTTAGTGAAGGAATTTACATGGAAGAGAAATGGAAGAGAATTTTGGTACAGGTAGTAATTCATTGATTTATCTATATATTTTCATAGTTAGTGAAGCAAAATTGTTAATTTTAAAAATCTACAGATCCTTATCTAAGAACTGTGACAGATAAAAATTATAATAACTAATAACTAATAACTAATAAAAAATTATAATAGCTAATAACTATCCCAATGTTACTCCTTAACTAGGATCTTTAACATTCTTGATATGAGAATCTGCCTCTGGTTTGATCATATTTTCATACTTTTGAATTATTTATTTTTACCTTGACAGTATTAGTAGTTTTGGGTGATGGCTTAAAGCTATGAATTACTGACTTGAGTTATGAAGGCCTTGGGGGTGGCTTCATGTGTTGAGTTTGTTCTTACTTTGCAATGTTCTGGGCCCATAGGATGTGATTAGTAAAATCTTCTCAAGTGACTGTACATGGTAGGAGAAACTAAAAGAGCGTATTCATGAGAGTTGGAAAACTAGCTCAGTAGGTAATAGCTGAACACACTCTTCACAAGGCTGGAGGCGGAAATATAGACCTGATGTCTTCGTACTTCAAGTTCAGAAAGTCAAGATCTAGAACGAGACGATGAGTGGAACCAGTAAGGGGCTCTGGTAGTCACTGGGCTAGCTTTAAGTTTAAACTTTACATTTATTGTCTGGATGTGTGTTACAGTGTGTTAGTCTGGTACCCAAAGCTTGAGGTCTAGACTCAGACATACACAGTTTAAATCATACCTCAAGTGTTCGCTAGCAAGATCATCTTCAACATGTTACCTAGTTTTCTTACCGAATCCACTTTGTGTAAATGATGAAGTTCATCAGACTGACCTAGATCTATGAAGAGGTTTTGAAGAGATACTGTACAGTACATGTATTAGAAAACTAATATGTTTGCTAAGCCATTAGCATAGATTTCCAGAAAAAACCCCAACAGAGTTGTTCTGGATATGCTCAGTCTACCCCTCCCTCCACTGGAGATTACCAGATGACTAAAACAAGATGCAAAGTAGGGATTATTTGGAACTTCTTGCTTTTGTGAGGGATGATAACACTTGGTGGGATGAGTAAGGGATTAGCCTCCCATGGTGGAGGGTTTTTTTTTTTTTATTTGACAAATTCTTCTTTATTTTTTAAATTATTATTATTATTATTTTCTTTATTTACATTTCAAATGCTATCCCAAAAGTTCCCTAT
>NC_034600.1:48933255-48970896 GCF_900095145.1 Mus pahari | reverse complement strand
TTTCTGTATCCATTCCTCTATTGAGGGACATCTGGGTTCTTTTCAGCTTCTGGCTATTATAAATAAGGCTGCTACTAACATAATGGGGCATATGTCCTCATTACCAGTTGGAACATCTTCTGGGTATATGCCCAGGAGAGGTATTGCTGGATCTTCTGGTAGTACTATGTCCAGTTTTCTGAGGAACCGCCAGACTGATTTCCAGAGTGGTTGTACAAGTTTGCAATCCTACCAGCAATGGGGGAGTGTTCCTCTTTCTCCACAACTTCTCCAGCATCTGCTGTCACCTGAATTTTTAATATTAGCCATTCTGACTGGAGTGAGATGGAATCTCAGGGTTGTTTTAATTTGCATTTCCCTGATGACTAAGGATGTTGATCATTTTTTTCAGGTGTTTCTCAGCCATTCGGTATTCCTCAGTTGAGAATTCTTTGTTTACCTCTGTACCCCATTTTTTAATGGGGTTATTTGAATTTCTGGAGTCATGGTGGACGTTTAAATTCCAGTCTAGGTATTCATGGCCCCCTGTTGACTCATCTATCAAATGTAGACCCTAATTCTCTATTGGCTCACCTTTCCCAAACTTGCTGAAAAGCAACAATGGTAGAACTAATGAAGAAAGCCATGTCTATGTTATATTACAATTCTTCATTGTAATAATGAAAGGCAGAGGGCCTTGGAGAATTGTCTCAGTCACCTGCTAGAAATTTTGGAAGCAGAGTGGCAGGGGCGTAATTATTCAGATTCAGGCCAAAAATAGTAAATGTATATTGTGACACAAAGGGGTAGCTTTCAATTGCTGCATCTTTGTTTTGAAAGTTTTAGCAATGAACAGTCATTCCAGAGAAAAACATGAAGTTCAAGAACATTTTTAAATGCATAACATGAAGAATCCTAAAAAGAATGTCCAATGTCCTAAATTCATAAATGGCATCAGAATTCTCGTTTGGGAACAAGGCATTGAGCAAATTATTGCTGTAGTTAAAGACCATCGCCTACCTTGGGCTGGTGTATTTATAAAGTGAGTCCAGAGCATTTCGTTTCTGTTTGCTTTTGTTTAGGTTTGTTTTTTCCGTTGTCTCGCCCTGGGTCTAAAGAGAGTCTGCACATAATAGAAATGGCATGGAGCTATTTAAAAAAAAAAAAAAATGCGACCAGAGGAGGAGCTAGTGTTGAAGAGCAGTCAGCACAGAAATAAACAGTATCTACTTTCATGACTTGAGTTTAGTAACAGTAGGATGCACAGAAAACTTCCCACCCAACACAGGCAAGAAATTGCTGCCCCCTGTTCACCCTCTGACTCTATCCATGTGCACCTATTGACACGTGTATGCCTAGTGCCGGTAACGTTCACTTTTCTCTCCCAGCGTGCAGGTTTGGATCCACTTTCTTTCTGGAAATATATCAAAATCAGTCTCCAGCCTGTGGTCTGAAGTGCAGGAGAGCTTAGTCATAGCTTGATCCAACTTCTGAGCAACAATATTAAGCTTATGATTTCTGAAATGTTTACGTTAGCCCTGGCCATGCTGTTTACTGTGATTGTTGATGCTAACACTCTTCCGTCCAGATGAGAGAACACGAGCAGTAACCGAGAGTGGTTTGTGTTGTAAGTTCTCCTTGCAGATGTCCTTAAGTTAATGAAAGCCAGAGTGTGTTTCTTTCTCTAATCACATGATCGGGGAGCCAAGGTTGTTAGGGACTTGCAGCGAAGCTTTATTTACCAAGGTTAACAAGTTATGGGGTGGGGGGAATAATGCGAGACATCCTTAGACATTGCCTTAGTGGATTAAATGGTAGCTTGCTTTCTTGAGCCTATCTTGAAGAGGCTCTTCAAAACCTTGTATGTAAAAACCACTGGATTTTAGCAGTGCCTGCTTTGGTATTTCTTTGTAAACTCCAAGGATAATAGTTGCTTCTGGTATGTGGAGCAAGCACTGAATTCAAGTAGTTTTCAATCAGAGAGGGGGAGAAAAAAGCTTCTTTATTTTCATACTTTTGGCTCTGGCAGACATGGTTTGGAGCATGCATTGCCGATCTTAGAAACACATAGAGAGAACCATGCTTCATTTCCCCTTTTGGCTTTCATTTGCTTAATATTATACTAATGGATAACTTGGGCCAACTAAAGAGACAAAAATAAAGGGGGGGGGGCAAGTTAAGACCAGGGTGATTTTAATTAACTAACTCTTTTTAAAGCTGCTGAAATTGGTCCCTTGCTTTGGCTACATTTTACCATTAGAACCAGATAGAGCCCCCAAACTCAGGAACTTTCTTTTACTCAAGGATTTCCAAAAGTGAGTTTTTAAAAGAATAAATGATGTGTTTACAGGGTACTTTCACTTGCCTGGAGAGAGAGGCAGTGTTTCATCTGTACTGGAAACATCACACAAGGGCCTTGGAGGACCACCCTGCGTTATTTCACAACGAGGGACAACATTACAGTGGGATCTTGCTACAGAAAAAAAAACAAAAAACGATATTTCAGTCTTCACGCCCAGAAAATTATCTGCTTAATATCAGGATGATAAGACACGGGGGAGTTGGATTGTACATTGAGCCTCACTGTAACGGGACTTGAAATGTGCTAAGTCGGGTGTTTGTCTTAACCTTAGCTTGAATCACAAAATATTTTGTATGTAGCACACAACTGTTAGATTCTTCTTTGCTAATTATTGTAGGTAAGAAGTTTTTTATGGTAAACATACTTGATATATCTAATCAGCTACTTTTAGCCTCTAAAACCTTTTATTTTTAGTTATTAATGTGTATGATTTTTCTCTCTGGCATAGAATACGATAAATACTTGGAAAAACCCTATTTACTGGTTCTGTGAATGAGGTCGTTGTTCTCCAGTGTATGCGTCTTCATTGATGACAAGCTTTTCAGGTGCCTACCTGTGACATGTCTACTTGTTATAGGACAGTAAGTGTAAAACGTTTTTCACGGCTGTATTTTTCTCCTATCCTATTCTCCGTTCCTTCTAACAGCCCAAAAGGTTGTCCTTCCTTCCTTCCTTCCTTCCTTCCTTCCTTCCTTCCTTCCTTCCTTCCTTCCTTCCTTCCTTCCTTCCTTCCTCCCTCCCCTCTTATCCTTCCTTCCTCTCTCCCTTCATCCCTCCCTCCTTTCTTCCTTCTTTTGTTTCTTTCTTCCACCCTCACACCCAGGGGCTTCTTGCATGTTAGTCAAGTGTTTTACCACTGATCTAGATCCCCAATCTTTCTCTGTGGTAGGAACACCATTGCACATCTTTAGATGCAGAAACTGGCTCATAGGTTTGTGGATTTCTCATGTAAAGTGGAACTTAATTGCTAAATAACTGAGCTAGGTCTTACTCCAAGTTCTATTTGTGGATGCCTCTTTCTCTCGTTCTAATTATAAAGTGGAGATAAGACAGTTCTCATGTAAGCTCCGAATGTCATAGGTTGAACGGTGCGGATCAGCTTTTTTGTTTTGTTTTGTTTTGTTTTGTTTTGTTTTGTTTTGTTTTGTTTTGTTTTGTTTTGTTTGGATTGAAAAGTGTTTCCATTCTAGACACTCTGTAAATTACCATCTTTGTAAATTTTTGCTTTCAATGTGATGCTTTTCGGTCAGCATAATTCCTTATGTAGATAATTTGGAAAGGTTTTCCAAGAAAAAAAACTGAGACTTAAGCCATAACTTCAAACGTTTTAAATAAATGTATACACATGTTTAGTGAAATTTAACACTTGATATATGTATTTGGTATGAATATGTGACATGTATAAATCTTCACAATCAATATCATATATGCTATTTTTAGGTATACTTATTTAAAACTCACTCACAGTGGCCAACTCTGTTATTGTTTAATATTTTATTTAAATTATTTTCCCTGTAATATTTTATGGTTTTAATCATGGAAAATCTTCACAATTGTTTTGAATCTGATGAGTTCTGTATTTTTAGATTGCAAAGTCTCATTGTCATTTGAGAGGCTGTGGCTTCATGTGTATATCAAGGGATAGCATTGTAACTGCGTCAGCATGTTTGCATCATTGGAAAAGGTTTGAACTGTTGCCATAATACATTCACAATCAAGTTAATAGGCACAGGTCCTGCATCCCAGGACGATATGGTTTGAAATGGTGAGTATCTGTACCTTTTTTTCCCCTTTTGTTTTCTTCTCACAAAAAAAAAAGAAAAAAGAAAAAAGAAAAAAGAAAAAAGAAAAAGAAAAAAGAAAGAAAAGGAAAGGAAAGGAAAAACAAAAGGAACTCTTGGAAGTTAAGCAAGCACATGCCCCAAAGTGAGAAAACTTACTGCTTCCTGGAGAAACTTGATCATCCATTAGAGTAAAAAACAAAAATAAAACAAAATAAAACAAACAAACAAAAATCCCCAACAAAACATTCTCACCGTCCAAACAAGTAGCGAGAGTGCAGTGAGGAACCAAGGAAGCCCCGACTCTGTATAACAAAAGGCTTCAGATTCCAGAGGAAATCCACTATGGTTATTGTATTATAAAATCACATATTTATCCACTGTTAATAACTAAGTCTAGCATTCCATGCTAAGGACTAAAGCCCTTCATTTTGTTGTTGAAATGTTGGAATGATTTTTTTTTTTAATGTACTAAAAATGAAAACAAGAAGTGCTTCTCAAGAGCAGAATAAAATGCCCCTTCCCTCCGTGCAGGCTCCTGTGAGTGCTCAGTGTTACCTGCTCCTCTGGATCTTATCCTTCTGGGAGAAGAGTCTAGGTTATGGGCCAAACTTCCTAGAGGAACACTAGGTCCCACTCTTTGCAAATAGAATACCATTTAGTTCTGGCAGCACAAAGCTTTCTGGTTCAAAGAGAAGACGCTTCTAAGACTTCTTGGACACCGAGTAACTCTTACAAAACAACATTTTGATGAATTAAGTGTAAATGAATCAGAAACATATGGATTAAATTTCCTTTGAAATATGCATGCCTTTTCTGAATTAGGGGTAAAATGTTTGGCAAAATGTATTTTGCTAAACCCAAAATAATATAAGAATGCTCAATATTTTTCTGAGCCCCCCAAATTATGCTGGAATTATATTTTCTTTAACAATTAATTTATGTTTAGGCTTAATACCATTTAAAAAATAAAAGAAAATAACACCAGTCTGATCTCTAGTTACTTCCCTGAATATGTGCTTTCTTAAGTAATTGATAAAACCCTTCAAAAGTATGTGTCCAATTTTCTATTCGCATTTTCTTTCAGTAGAAGAAACATACTCTGTGTCTGTCACTAATTCTGTAATCTTAATTTCACATCTTATTCAGACTTAAAAGTACTTTGTAAACTGTCTAGAAATTTCCTCCATGCTGTGGTCATTTAGAAATGCATAAATGAGAAAGACTTTTGAATACATGGAAGAAGGAGACATCAGGTCCCAATTTCATAGAAATGACTTAGCGAAGCCCAGTGAGGAAGTGAATTGTGTGGTTCTGGACCATTCTGGTGCAATCAGCTTCAAGCAAGATGTCCACTCTTGTGTCTTCACTGTCACACAACAGACAAGGACGTTATCCCAGTTGACTTTACTAAGTCTTAGGATCTACTTTCCTTCCACCCATGTTTGACACAATCTTTCTTTTTAATCTATGCTGTGAAGGGATAGAGTGTAGGTATTCATTGCATTAGCTCTGTTGTATGCAGCATTTAGTCCTAGACTTAAACTATGGAGTTCTAGATTAAGGGCACAAGAGTTTGCAGGTTTTTGTTTTTGCTTTCTGTTTTTGGATATGGTTTTAGCTTTTCTTCTCCAAGCCATGATCAAACAAGTCTTCTTCATTTTCTCCTTTGAACCAACCCTCCTTCTGCAGGGCCTGTGTACATGTTGTTCTCTTAGTTTGGAACAGTTGGCATCTACCACCTTCCTGACATCCCTGGCTAATCAGACTTTGCTTGAGTGTCCCAGTACAAATGTTACAACTCTGGGACAGTCTTTCTTAAGCAGATGGATCTCTCCTTTTTAAAATTGTTCATTTTTGGTACTTAACAAAGAACCTGGCACACAGTAGGCATTAAGTAAATATTTATTGAAGCAGTGAGTAAAATTGAGGAATTAGATGGTCTTGCCCTCGTTTAGGGCTGTGGCAGAAGTAAATTCAAGTTAAAAAAATGAAGAAAGATATAATATTTAGCGTCTTTGCTTTGGAAAATTCCGATTTACTTTAAAAAATATTGTTGCATCTTAGTATTTTTCCTCCAAATATATCAAGATGCAATATATCAGAGTTTATTTGTATATGTTTCTAATACAGTTTCACAGGATGCTTTTGTTTGATTGACTTGAATTTGCAAGTCTGGGGCCATGTCATCTTGAATGCATGTGATCTTACCTGAGAGAGCTCAGCGGAATCAGGTCTGGTGAGTAATTAGGTTGGTGATTTGGAAATTGTCTATTTTTATGGTTGAATATACTTAAAATTGGTAAGCTGGTACTTGGTTATATTTTTCAAGATATGCTCCATAGGAACTTATGGAGCATCCTGTGGGATGTTGTGGGTGTTAAGAGAGCAATTAAAGTATTTTAGAAAACTCTGGGATAAACAGTGAGGTAGAGATTACCCTTTCTCCACAAAATTCTCAGCAAATGGTTGCATATTAGTTTCAGAATTAATGTTGATATTCATAGAATTGCAACAAGCCATCAGAAGTGGTAAGTGTCCATTATATGCTACTCATATTAGGTCTCATAGAGGATTGCCAGGTCTAGAGGCCAAGGAAAGAAGGAAACTAACCAATTACCAATAGGAAATGTGTCAGAAACCTCAAAATTTCATGAAAAGCATCAATCATATTAACAGGAAACTTTTTAATTTTTTTCTATTATTTGACAACAAGCCAAAAATAATAATAAAATGTCTGTGTGTTTTCTGAACAACCAAACACAGTTACCTGCTGGTAGTAACTCTAGGTGTACCAAAAGAAATGAGAGCTAACAGACAAATGCTTCTCATTTTGCAGAATTTGGAAACAAAAGTATATACACCATACCATTGACATGTACTCAGGGTTTCAATGGAAAACTGCTTCAAGTTCTGAAAGGCTGATTGTATTATTATACTCTTATAAGGAATAATGGTAATTGGGGGGATAGCTGCTCAAATTAAGACTGATAATATGCCTGCATATGCATCCAATAAGACGAGGCAAGTCTTTGAACACTACAATATAAAACACATTACTGGTATACCACACAATCCCACAGGACAAGCAATTGTAGAAAGAGCCAAGAATACCTGAAAAGAGATGCTTATTAAACAAAAAGAGTAAATCGCTGCTCCCCCAGGACCAGACTAAACAATGCCGTGTTAACTCTCTTAAATCTATTTTTTTTAAATATTGGTGAAAAAGGAGCAACAGCAACTGAGAGACACTGGGTTATCAACAAACAAACAAACAAACAAANAAACCAAAAAACCCCAAAACCCAAAAATCCAAAAAACTCCGTGAGGACCAATATACTATAGGGATGTGCTAACAGTAAAATGGAAACCTGCATTAGTTTTGAGATGGGGACGTGGCCATGCTTATGTACCCACAGGGAGTGAAAAAATATGGTTACCAACAAAACTTATAAAGATTAGATCTGATCAGGGAGCATCTCTCATCAGCTGAGACAGGAATGTCTCCACAAAACAAATCACCCAGGTGATTCACGCTCACTGACTGAGACTGGTCTCTCCAATTTCAAATGGGCTAGCCCAAACGATTGGTCAGACAGAGACTGGACAATAAGACATAGCTTAGACAGACAACACAGAGTTTGGAGAACACATGGACTGGACAGACAGAGACTCGGCCACTGTTACAGGTAGCTTTTTAAAGACTAATTTTTTTTTTGTTTTTTTGTATGACCCAAACAGAAAAGTTTTACCTCAGTTCAGCAGGAAGCAATTATAAGAAGACGTTGTCCTGGTCCCGTAGGTTGAGGTGGATGGTTTTGGTTGTTTGATGTGTTATGCTTGTTATTATCTAGGGTGGTAGATTATTATTAGTTATGATCAGGGACGAAACAAAATAAAGTTTAAATCAGGGATTTCTCTCCTCTATTTTTCTTTATCTCTTACTTTTCTCTCTGATCTAATGATGGGGTAAAAGGAAAAGAGAATAATATAATAATTAATTAATTAAAAATTTTAATAAAAAGTTGAATCTACTAGTCTTAAGTATTTTGCTTTGGCATGGATTAATGTATCTTGACAGAAATTTAAGCTTGTTTTGTTTAATTATTGTATTTTGATAGAAATTTCAGGTTATTTTGTTTAACTATTATATATTGATGGTTTAACTATTATGTATTGATCGAATATTTAAGGTTGTTTTGTTTGACTATTGTTTAATATATTGTATAAAAGTAGTTTATTTAAAATGTGATGTAATGTTATAGATTTATGGTTTTTATAAATATTTCTATTTTGTGTAGATAAATACACACACATACATATATCAGAAAGGGGGATATGGAATTGAAATTTCTTTTCTTTGGAAATTCAGTTGTATCATGTGATATTTTTCTGGAAGCTATCTAGTGATAGGATGTTTTGCTGAAGCAGTCAATTGAAAGGGCACATGATGACATGATGTTTGGGAAGACTATAAATAGAAACCCACAGACAGTGAGAAGATGCTCTTGCATTGCTATGCCTTGTACCGCGTCACTGCTCTTCACCAGTATTGGCTTGTGACTTTGTAGAGAGAATTACATCAAAGAACTTCTGGCAGTATTCCATCTGCTTCTGGCCACTTCCAATGACCCATGCTGATCAGCGGAGCCTTGATGTTTCTGCTGGATTGAGCTGCTTTTACAGATTCATGTTTGGTGTTTGCTATTGGATTGACTGCTGATATCCCGATAATGAAGATTGGAATCACCATAGAGAACTTCTTCTAAACAGATCCACTACCTTCTTTGTCCTACTAATCATCTTTCTCCCCTATTTTTGGTCAGTGGGTTAGAAGGGATGTTGAGGCTTTAAAGAACTCTAAAGTAGACTTTGAAAAACCTAAGCCTACACAAGCGTCGTGTCTTCAATTAGGATGACATGCTGGATCTTTTTGACCAAGTAGCATAAAGGCTGGTCTTATGCTGAGACGACTGTAACTTCAATTCAAAAGATGAGGCAGATCTGAAGGTATTTACAGGTAGCACTTTCTGGCTAGCCACATTCTTAGAGCCAGCATATACATCATTTCTTGTACTGGGGTCTGAGGGTCTACTTCATATCCATTTTGGCAGCAGATAATATAAGGCGCCAGTTGACCTCTCCTCCTACAAAGAGGAGGCATAGAAATATGAGCTGATGTTACTGTTCTTGGAGCTCTGTTTGATGTTTCCTTCTCCTGTTTTTTCCTCTACCACTGTCCATTCTATAGTCTCTTTGCTTGCAGGCCACACCCCTGGTGATGCAGCTTTTTGATGACTAATTTTATCACTTTCCATCCAAGATCATTGCAGTTGTCCTCAAATGGCCATTACCGAACCAGGAGAAGTAATAAGTACTCAACTAGGACACCTAAGTTCCACCGATGTTCTTTGCTGCATCTATTATGTAAGAGCAATTTTTCTTCCCTTGTTGATCAAAATTGACAAACGTGATTATTCTTACATTAGATCTGTGGACACTGTTGTAGTTTTACTTCCATGGCACCTTTTGTTGTGACTAGTATCAGAAAACTCTCTTTGAGGACCAAGAATTCTAAGGCTGCAGAGTCTAGATGTATATAAGGCACAGAAAATGCCCTCTTGATAGTTTGAATTATGGTAAAGGGCTGTTCTATTGTGTTCCTTGGTATACACACTCATGAATTCTCTCTAATGGGACAAAGTATCTCTGATTTAATGTATATAATTTTTGGTCAATGGTTTCAGATCCTTACAGAAGATATTCAGCTATGATTTCAGCAGGTCAATGTGGTGTTCTGTGAGACATGCTGCCACAGGAGGGCTTGGAATATAAACAGATGACTTCATCAATATGGTTCCATTTCTGCATCTTTTTTAATGTGAGGGCATGTGTCATGTTTCAAACTCATACATCTATGAAACACATACACAACAGCCCTAGAAAGTAGTATTGGCTGAAGATATGTGGGCAGGAAAGGTTTACAACTGAGATATTCCTCCAGCTTTAGAGGTATAACCTTGGGTGGCCTCAACCTGATGGTTTACAACTGAGATATTCCTCCAGTTTTAGAGGTATAACCTTGGGTGGCCTCAACCTGATGATCTTCCTCCTGCTTCCTCATCACCAGCATTTGCCTCCCTCCTGGCATGTAATAGCCCAGACATTCTCACATTTCTTCAGTACAATTTTATAATTAAGAATAATGGAGTTGATGAAGTTCTTGGACAAGATCAAGGATGCACATTCTTGTTCATTACACATGCACAATTTCTGTTCTGATATACTTTCTTAGTTGGTCTTCAAAAGCATGTTGTTATGAAATCAACAGATACGTAAAATATATCTGGAGTTGTGTCTTAATGGTATCATATATAATAGCATAGTTTTTGTAGTCTAACCTGTTACTCAGGGGTCAAGAAGTTTCTGCAGGAACCAGAATAGAAGTCAAACACAAAAATATTATGAAATTCTAATATTTTTTGGCACCTATCTTTTTTTCACTTCCAGGATATCTTTTTTTTTTTTTTAAATTGGACAAGTAGAATTTTTGCTTGGCTTTTTCAATGAAGACAGATTTTACCCAATGTGCCAAAAGCCTGTTGAGTATTATTCCAACTGGTAAATAAGTGACTTTCAATAGTTTATTCGGGAGCCAGGGAACTGTCCAATGATTGTTTCCACTTAAGAGTGGACTCTGTGGGTTCATTATTAGGACTCTATTTGTTATTAGGCTTGACTAAGTCCCATACTCTTATAGTGGGCCATCAATGATTTTTTTTTTTTTGATCTTAGGGATACAGTGTTAACTCAGGACTCTAATTTAATATTCAAATGGTTAGGTATTGTACCTGTCCATACTGTACAGTCCTAGCCTGTATATATTTTTGAAAAAGAAGCCAGAACAATCACAGTAACATATACTTTCTGTGGTAGTGCTTTGTGTTTTCTTCAAGAGATCCGACTTTTGTTTATAGAAAATGACTCAGGTTTGGAAATTGATCAAGGGATCATGCTATTCGAGTGGGCAATGATCTTCAGACTCTTACATTTGTTTATTCTTATGAACTTCCTTTTAACAAGTTTTATTTTTAGGCAAAATTTACATGAACTATAATCCTATTTTAAATTTTAAGTTGGATAGATTTTGGGAGTTTAATCAGCACAATTGTAAGGAACACTATTCCTTTTTTTTTTTTTTTGATCCATCTTGATAGTCATTCTTCATTCTCATCTTCAACATTTGGCAACTGTTACTTTGCATTCTGTTAGTACAGTTTATCCCTTTAAACATTGTATAAATGGAACTATATGGTATATAATCTTTTGGAATCTACTCACTTTACTTAGCACAATATATATATATATATATATATATATATATATATATATATTCCTTTTATATGTTCCATATATGTATACATGCATTTATGTGTTGTACATGGTACAATTCTTTCTATTTTTATAATGTTGTAGTATTCCTAATATATATTTCATATGTATGTATATATATGTACATTATATTTTGCACAGTACTTTCTATACTTATGTATGCTGTAGTATGTTTATATATGGTATAGTAATCAGTAACTCCTTCATTTCTTTTTATAGAGTAGTGTTCCACTGAATGAGTATTTCAGTTATAATCCTGAATAAAAATGATTTGGATTTTCAGTAAATTTTTGTGTTAAAAACCATTTTTCTTCTCCCTCAAATAAATACTTCAAGATAAAATTCTTGTGTTCCATATCAAGTTATGTTCAACTTTATATGAAAATATCAAACTTGTTTTTTACCTTTCAGCTATAAATGGAGATTCTAATTGTGCTGCACATGGTCCAAAACTTGGGGCTGCTAGGATTCTCCATTCCACTTTTCTGGTGGATATGCAGTGGTATATTCTGGTGGTTTTAATTTTGATTTTTCAAAGGACAAATGAAACTGAGGATCTCCCCCATGGGCTTCAAAGTCATGTGTGTATCTTCTTTTTCCATAATTGAATAAAATTATTATTATTATTATTGTTATTATTGAATTGTACTCACTATGAATTTTGAAACACGGCACTTAAGAAATCATACATGGTTTTGAACTATCCTTCTCTTACTGTCTTGGTTACTTTCCTGTTATTGGGGTAAAACACTCTGAAACAAGCAATGTAAAGAAGAAGGAATTTATTTTGGTTAATAGTTTCAAAGTATAATTCATTGTGATGGGGGGAGTCATGGTGAGAGGAGGTTGAGGCAGATAGTCACATTGTGATCATGGTCAGAAAGCAGGTGAAGGTCTGTGCTGTTTACTTTTTCTCTTTCTTTCTTTCTTTCTTTCTCTTTCTTTCTTTCTTTCTTTCTTTCTTTCTTTCTTTCTTTCTTTCTTTCTTTCTTTCTTTCTTTCTTTCGCCAGGGAATAGTGCTCAGAGTGGGTGTGCGTCTACCTCTGTCAATGGATCTATTCAAAATAATCTCCTAGATGTATCCATAAGCCTATCTTCTGGCTGGTTATAGGAGCTCAGTAAATGTCATGCTTAATCACAAATTTTTACTTTTTTAATGCCTAGTTTTTTATGTATATATAATTTATTCTTGTACTTTAAGAGTTGTTTGCCAAAGTGAAGGTTATACAGATTTTCTTTTACACTCTCCTCTAGTGTTATAGTTTTAGCATTTTCATGTATTAGGACCCGTTTGTCATTAGCTTTAGCTTACCGTGTGAGCCTTTAGGTGAAGATTCCCATTTTTATTTTGCAAATAGATACCGAAAATGTCAACACGGTCTATTGAAAATTTATGTTGATATTTTGATATCTATTTGATGCAGTTATAGTCTGACCTCTGATATACTGGGTATAACCATATCTTGTGAAAGTTACAGTCCCATTGCCTGGCATTTCTTGCTTATAAAGGAGTTCTTTATCTTCATTGGTATGAAAAAGCCAGATTCTATAATAGTATTTCTTATCACCAAATGTGATCTTCAAAGAAAGACCAGTATGAGCTTCCCAATGATAACTACCCTTTCATCAGTTTATGTAAATGGATTTTATTAGTAATGTATACCCCAGATCTTATGGCACAGCACCCTTTGGTGGATTCTCAAGTCTTATAAAATATAGACACTCCAACATACATATTTCTGTAAAGTTTTAAATTCGTTTATGTTCCATCAGTTATGGAAATCTAGACAATTCAATTTTTCTTAAAACTTTTTTTTCACAGATTTTTAAAATTTTCTTTATGGGTACATTTTAGCTGTTTTCAGATACACCAGAAGAGGGCATCGGATCGGATACCATTACAGATGGTTGTGGGTCACCATGTGGTGGCTGGGAATTGAACTCAGAACCTCTGGAAAAGCAGTCAGTGCTCTTAACCGCTGAGCCATTGCTCCAGCCCAATTCAGTTCTGCTTAACATGATTATCCCTTTGTCTGATTTTTCCTGGAGCCACCATTAGCTACAAATTGACTCTACCTTCTAGGACCTTCCATAGTCCTAAGACCATATCCTAAGTCAGTGTCCCAAAGCCAATTAATACTCAATAAATTTAGTTATATAATTCAGATTTTTTTGATCAAGCATTCTCAGAATCCAAAGAACAGATTCTTACTTGTATGAGCCCACTTAAAAAAAATTTTTTTTTTTTGCATGTTGACTTGTCATTGTACACATTTCTTTTGGATCAGGTCCACCTTCAAACCTTTATCAGGCCAAATTTGCCATCCTGATGCTACTTAATCCTATGTATTTGTGAACTAGCATAGGCAAGATGGGAGATGTTTTCTGTAAGTTGGTCTTAAATGAGTGATGTTCTGAGTCTGAGTAGGGAAGGAGAGTGAATGCTTGCATGTTCTGAGTTTAAGAGTAGTGCGGGAAAGCACACTACTCAGAGGCATCTACCAACGTGTTCCCGTGTTATAAGTCTAGGTTTCAAGTTTCCCCAGGTGAGCTCTACTAATTGTATCATAGCCAACTAACTGTTCTCCGCTGGACATTTGGTTTCCTTCAAAGTAATAGGCTCCATCACTGATTTCTAAGTCTGGGTTTTCGCTTTTCTTTCTCTCTCACAAGGAAATAAGGAATAAGTGCCATTTTACAAGCTGTTAAGGAGACACGACAGATTTCACAGTTAATGACAGCTTTTGCTAATTATGCTCTTGTTTGTAATAACTCCTCATAGAGTCAATACGATTGAATAAGTGACAGCCAGTCCCACTAATTTTGTTCATAATCTAGAACACCAGGGCCCTACTGCCCACAGTTATAGTTCCTGGAGTTTGGGCCATCATCACAGTCAACTAGGGGGCATCTACACCATACATATGACCAGCGATGGGCCAGGGCATCAGTGATCCAGTTCCCCAAACTCCATTTTGCTGCTTACTTTCTTGAACTACTGACTTGTTCTCATTAGCTGATTTCTGTGGGAGCAGATGGTAAATCAGAATTATAGAAAATGAAATGGAGACTAGCACCTGGAAAAGAAATAGTAAGAAACAAAATTGGGTAATTGGAAATAGGGTTATGATATAAACCTTGTAATAGGCCAGTCAGAACTCTGAAACTAAGATTGTTTGATCAGAGGAGTGTCATATTAAGTAAGTCCTCATTTACTACACTACTGTTTTTATTCATCATGAGAGAATAAGTTTGGAGCAAATGCCTAGGCAAACATGAAGAAGTTGACAATTGTAGGTTGGTAGCTAACTGTCTTCTTTGAGCCCTCGCAAAATATTTTTTCTTGAAATAGGATGTCAATTCACACCCCAGGGCCTCTGTGCCTCGTGGTTTAGTGTCTATGGAATGTACTTGTATCTCGGTTTTATGAAATTCTAATTCTTGCCTTTAATCCCAGCACTCAGGAGGCAGAGGCAGGAGGACCTCTGAGGCCAGCCTGGTCTACGGAGTGAGTTCCAGAATAGCCAGGTCTACACAGAGAAACCCTGACTTGAAACACAAAAACAGAAACAACAAAATTTTTCTAATTTCATTAGTTCTACTCATTGGAGCAACAGTAAGACAGTTTATTGTGTCCAACCAGAACCATGATTAATATTAACAGAACCTAGAACAATTTATGAAAGGCTTAACTAGAAGATTTTATGCATGCAGCAAGCTCTAATTTCTTTTAAAAAATGTAAATAAAACCACGTCATTCCCCTAGTGGAGAACATAATGCTGAGAGGCCCTTAGGTTTATTTATGGCATTGTCCTTGAAGCCACGGACATTGTCTTACCATGGACTGTGCTTGTTCATTCAGTTTTATCACCTGGTCTTCTCAGGGCTGGAGCGACTGCTCAGGTTTTGTCCAAAACTTTCTCCTCTCTTCTTTCTGACTTTATACTGAGTCATAACTATTGCCAGGTTGTGATATGAGGAAGATTTTGTAATATTCTGTCATGCCTCACTTGGAAAACTTTTGAGGTAAGGGAGCAGAAGTCACTCAACTCTTTCTGGAACCCATCCTGGGGCTTCCTCCTGGCTACTTGAGCAGACATCCCTGAACACTTTGCCTCACCCTCCTATTCCCGTGTTAAAGAAGAACTTATTTATCTTTGTTATATACATATATCTTAATGGGATTTTAAGTCTTGAAACTCTCATTTTATATCATCACTTTTGAGGCAACTATGATCCTTTTCTGGAAAAAATTAAAAGTAATCTCACTAACAATTTAATTTATAAATTTCTTTTACTAAAACTGAGGATTTCTGAACCTTTGTATCAATGGCATCTTTGTGAATAAACAGAAGGCTACATAGGGCAATGGGTTTGAGTCTGAATCTGGGCAGCATGGCCAATGCATATTATAGTTTTGTTCCCCCCCTCCTTGCATATGGTTGTTTTTCAAGGCAATAAAAATAATGACTCCATAGCCAGGGGCAGAGTTTGACACTAGAACAAGAATCATAAATGCAGGCTGGAATTTTGAAAGGGGAGCTGAAAATATTAATGGAATGGAATTAGAAGATGCATGTGCACATGTGTGTCATCAACTTCTAATTCTGAGCCTGGACTTTAAAAGTTCTCATTAGAGAGTATGCATTTTCACTTTGTTTTAGGTCATTCTTTTGTTTATTTTTCAGTTAACATTTACTTCAAAATAATTACTGTCTCACTTTCAAATTGCTTCTAAAATACTTAGGAACACAATTCATTATTTTTCATGCAGCTATGTAAAAAAAAACCCACCATCAACAACAACAACAAAAAAACCAACAACAAAACCAACAGCCACTGATTTATCATAGTCACAGATGAGTAACACAATGAAAACTTCAGGTCCCAAGTCAAAGGTTTTATAGGCAAATGAGATCAATAATAATTAACTGCTATCTTTTTTTTTCAAATAATCATACTGATTTTTAGAACTGTGAGTATATTTTCATGATTTTTTCCCAATTTTTGTTTAGCAGATGTGCTTTTAAGTTATTCAATATAATTTTAGGCACAAGATGGAAGTTATTAACTAAGTAATTTTGGCTAGTTAGAGAAATATGGATTTATCTCTTGTTTAAAAAGTCTTTATTTAGAACTTGTGCAAAAAAAATCACACATACATATATACTTATTACATTCTAGAATTATCCTTAATGAATTACTTTTGAAGACTTAGTTGTCTCTATGAGTCCATAAGAATTGATTCTTAGTTGTATGAAATGTAACCTTCCCAATAAATAAAGAGAATGACTTAGAACTTAGGATTTTCATCTATATATTAACTTTTCAAGACAGGAAGACTGGACTCTTCTAACTTGAGAAATTGCCCATGCTTTTCATGGTGTCTTTTCACTAGCCTTAAACTAGACTCTGCAAACAATGACGAAGGCCACTGTTCCCCACAGCTCTTTAGAAACATCCCCTGTGAGGAGAGGAAGCCAAGTAGCATTCTCACCATGTGATCATTCTTTTGCAAAGGGAATATATGCCTGGGTAAATTCCGAGTTTTTCTCAGAGACATCTCACTTGCTTTCTGATGAATTAATAATTTATTGAGAACTGAGCTGTCATTCCATATTTTTTATATAATTTAAGAATAGAACAGGCTTATAGAAACCTCCAGTATAAAGATAAAAGATGCGCTAGTTTCTCTTTTTATTTTAGTCAAATAAAATGTAAATTTGGGGCAAGGTAGCACAGCTTTCTCATTTAATGCTTTCTCATTCATTGTTTTCCAATGGGACTATTTTATTCTGTGTATAGGGAACAGAAGGTAGGGCATTACCTGTAATACTGCCAGCATATTTTTAAAAAGTATTGATCCTGATTTGCTAGGACCTATGAGGTATTTTATGAGTTATTTTATCATTGAACAGAAGACTGTAGACATGCATAAGTATATTCATAAGTTTACACAGTCATAGGATATTTCTATGGTCCAGTTTACATCTTGCATTGATAAATTCAACAGTGAATAACTATTATGCCTGGTGTCTAGAGGTCTAATTGAGTTCATGTAAAGTAGTTGTACAGAAGAAGTAGGTGTTTTTAATATACATGAGTAAAATAGTTAAAGAGAATAGAACTATTCATTTAATTTCTAATTTTTTAAAAATATTTTTGAATTTGGAGACACAGTCCACTTAAGTGTGAACTATTTCCAACCAACATTTCTTAAACATTTTTAAAATTGTTACTTAGGGATGAAAAAGGTTATCAGAAACATCAAACTTTTAATGCCTGGAGGTGTTACATCATGAGGGCTCTATCCTCATGTATAGATAAATCTGCCTCAGTGGAGTCAGAGCAGGTTGTTATTGTGGCTATGTGGTAAAGTTTAGTCAGAGCATCCTGACTCTTTGTCCCTTTGTCCTGTTCATGCTTTCTCTTCTGCTTTTCTAGTTTAATGACGCAGGTATGAAAAGAGCTTCAATGTCTGTAGTGAATAGTCACGCTTTAGAAACTATGGCATTATAATAAAACATGATTTTTTTTTCAGAAAATCACCTATGTCTAGTAATGAAGTAGACTTTGTTCTCAGACATGTAAGAAAATAAAAAAATTAGCGTTTTATGACTGCAACAGGTAGAATTTTATGACTAACAGTGTATGACATGTTAAAAATTTTGAAGTAAAGATTTATTGTTAATTAAAATCTTCCTTGATAACAGTTAATACTACCTCTTAATTTTACTTAATATTTGGTACTGGTATGCTTACTAAAGTTAACTTGAATTGTACTAAGAAAACCAAGTCGGGTTTGTCGCCATGTTGCTTATCATTTCAAATGTTGTCTCATAAAGTAGACTATGCTTTGTGATTTGTAAGTTGTTTCTTCTTTGTGTAAGATTGATTGTACAATTCAATTTACACAAAACATATTGTATTCATTCAGGAATATTTTCTAATCTCCTTTTCTGCTTAGTAAGATGTCTCTGTAAATATTTATGAGTTTGCCCTTTAAAAGCAAACAAAAAAGAACTTTTGAAATTCAAAGCAAAACACAACAAAAGAAACAAATTAGGAAAGTATTTTTTTTTTTTCTTGGCAAGAGATTTCTTTGTGAATTCTTGGCTTAGAGAGCTATTGAAAATTGCGACATTTTCTTCTTCTGGAGCAAGGGCTTCCCTCTTCCTTCTTCCAATGTCCTTCTGAGTACGGGATCTGATCTCTCTCTCTCTCTCTCTCTCTCTCTCTCTCTCTCTCTCTCTCTCTCTCTCTCTCTCTCTCTCTCTCTCTCTCTCTCTCTCTCTCTCTCTCTCTCTCTCTCTCTCTCTCTGTACAACGAGGACAGGACATCTTTATGTTGATCAACTAATATGCCCAAACAGCCAACAACACAAAAACTATTCCCACACAAGCAGTGGCAGTTTTGCGTGTGAACAGTTCACTTCCAAGGCTGTAAATCTAATTGACTTTTTGGTATACTCAAATTTCTCAATTTTTTACTTTGTCTTACTTATGACACTCCTGACGGTATTACTACAAACATGTTACAAGAAATGTCTAGTTTGACGGTGTTGGAAGCAAGACAAAATTAGCTCAGCTATTCAGAATTTTATTTCTAGCTCTCCATGGACTTAATATCCATGAATGGTCTTATGCATGATGTTATAGTATCTTGTTAGCTTTAAAAATAGCTAATGAATATTTCTGCTGAAGAAATGTGTTATCTTTACATATCCATCACATTTAGGAATTACTTGTGGTTTTATTGACATGTCATGTTTAGTTGCTATGGTTTGAATGTGTTGTATCAAAGACCAGATGTTGATATCTTAACATCCAGTGTGGTTTATTGAGAGGTAGAGCCTAATGGAAGGTTCACGAGAGCTCTATCCTCAGGAGTAGATAAATCTGCCACTCTGTAATTGCCAACTGTCAGTGGAGTGGACTAGTAATCATAAGAGCTGACCTTCTTTGCCTCTTTCTTCTGTTCGTGTTTTCTCCTCTACTTCTCCTGTTCTCCCCAGTAGCTAAATGGGCACTGTGTTGATAAGCTTCCTAGTTTCCAGGATGATGAGCTTACATAAACTCCTTTTCTTTATAAATAATTTTGTCTGGGTATTTTTTTAGGTAGCAGTTTTGGTCCTTTGAAGTTATATGTAGAAAGGGCTTGATCTGGATAAGGGGTTTATTAAAGTGGAATGAGTACATAAAGTATCCTGTTGAATTACATAGGTTAGGACAGAAGACTAGGGGCCACAGTGATGCTGTTGGTACAATAAGACCTGAGTTTTCAGAATGGGAAACAGAAGTTTTATGATGTCTAAGGATGAATATGCATGTCTCTAATGTTTTGGGGCTGTTTCCAACTCCATAAAATTCTATGGAAATAGAATTACTGAACATTAAATCACCTTTAGAAAGAAAACTTTCTTTAAGTGACATCTTGGAATCATTTTTCCTGAAATTCTCAGATGATATGTAAACTTTTACTCACTGATAATACTATGTAGAAATTAGGTACTACTGTAATCATTTTTTACAGTTTTATTCTTCTGGTACACAAACATAATGCATAGTTATACAACACACACACACACACACACACACACACACACACGAATAAAAATAAGGACATGCCTGCTCCCATATTGAGGTTTTTATTGTGGCTATGTGGGAAAGTTTAGTCAGAAGCATCTGGAAGAGGTCAGATTGAACTGGGCCAGCAAAATAAACTGGGCCATGAGAGGAGAGGGAGGGGAAGAGTGAGAGAGAAAGAGAGGGAAGAGGAGAGAAGGCAAATGGATGAAGAGAGGAGCTAAGGGTGTAAAAGAGGGGGGGCCAAGGGAGGTGAAGAAGCAAGAGGCCAAGGCAGAGCATGACCAAAATGGCTGGATTATACAGGAATCACAAGCTGGTAGAAGGGAAAGCCAGTCCCAGGGCTAGAGAGGTTTAGGGTAGGGGGAGGTAAGGAGTGCTGGGAGGAGCGACAGGTACTGAGCCTTGTCCTGGGTTTCTTTGGGACCTGAAACAACAACAACAACAAAACAACAACCACAACCACAACCACACACACACACACACACACACACACACACACACACACACACACACAACTTCCCACATTCTGTTATGTTTTGGGACCTTTGATGACACTCCTGTTTGATATACTGAAATTTCCTTTGTATCTATGGACTGGAAAATTGTGGGCTTATCACAGTCTTATTGCTTCAATGCCTTTGTCTCTCCCCACTTTCCCTCACAGCCTCACTCAGCACAGTGGCTTGGGAATGGGGACTTCTTAACAAAATCCCCTACCTCTTCAACTCCTCGCCCCCATCTTTTCTGTGATCTATCCATCTGTGTTGATGGAGTGGCTTTAGAGGGACAGTTTCTTCTTGTAGGGTGTGCTTGTCAGTAGCATCTTCAATTCCCCAGTAGCTTGTAATTGTTTTTGGCTTTTCTATCCTATGTATTTGAGTTAATGCTAAGGGACAGTGGTAACCCTAGCTCTACTAATGAGAGACTCAGCTTTGTAACTCCATCATATTTATTTACTTGGTGATTTCAGACTGGCCTCACGACTCAGGTACCTCTCCTCACTTTTAGAGAAAACTGACAAGCTTCAAGACAACCTGACTCTCCTTCTGGGGCTTTCAGATACGGAGTCACACCTGCCACCTATACCTAGCAGCACTGGGTAAGACAGTATCCTTCTTCTAGTGGTTATTATACCTGTTCTAATGCCTGTGATTGATGTTGGAGCAGGTGTTAATTGGCATCTCCTCCCATGGAACCCTTAGAGATGTAAGCACCAGAGAAAGACAATGAATTTCTGTTAAAAATTAATCACTTTAAGCAAAGCACAGAAAGGTAGTTAAGTATTCTCTCCACTGTCTTCTAGTATCCCCTGCCCCCTTTCTCTGCTGCCTCCACTTTTCTCTACATCCCCTGCCTTTCTCTACTCCTCTCTACCTAAGACATGATTGTTTTTATTTCAGACTGAACATTCCAGAACTCTTCAATTTTTGTCCCGATTCCCTGTTGAGTTCTGCTTTTGCCAGATTTCTGTAAGGTAGACAAGGATCAGTTCTAAATGAATAAGGTCTATAAAATTGGTCTCAGATTTTTTTTTTATTGCCTCTTTTAAGCCAAATTACTCCAGGAAGAGCTATCTAAACTTCGAGTCACAGAGACTTATTGGGATATGGAAAATATTACTAAATTTCTGTGTCAAAAGTGTCACTGATGATGTAGGATTTATGAATGAAGCAAGTATCTTCAATAATTTTTATGTTCCTTTCTTCCCCTGAGTAAAATCTTTAGACATAATGGAATGAGAGAAATACTGAAGTCTACAGGAACTTGATTCCAGTAGAGAGAGATTGTTTTCATGAAGCAGAAATAAATGGGGTTTTCATTTCTTTCTTTATTAAGTTATCATGGCAGAAGGACAAAGAAGTGGAAGTTGTGTGACTTGAGGGCAGGTTCATAAACCTGGCTGCAAATGAAAATGTTCTATAGAAGAATAAAGTAGCCCAGAGCACAGTCAAGCAGCCCACTGAGCACAGCTCTGAATGCTGGTACTCAAGAGCACCAAGAAGTCAGTATTAGGAGGTGGGCCAGGAAGGAATTAAGGTAGGTCTTGATCCAGAGGCAAGATGTAGGATGGCCAGTTCAAGATCCTTAATTTGATAGGAAGCCATCCAACGGGGCTTATTTCTGGGAAAGAAGGTGTAAGTAATGACAATGAGAATCTAGAGTGACAAGTATCACAGACAAGGTCCCCTCAGAAGACGAATGAAAGAGTTAGAATGATCTAGGATGAGGCACACTGTCTCAGTTCTCTCCAAATGGCCTCTTAACCTTAAAGGTGAGGGCGAGACCCAGCTGGACTGTGGGGAAATCCAAAGAGGAGTGCCGGAGAAACAGCAGACAAACAAGGCTGGTGATGAGGAGATGAAATGGCCTTTTCTTCAGTTTTTGCTTTCAGTTTCACAGAATACAATTTCAGAGTTAAAGGGTTCACATTTGACTGTAGGCTATTATCTCCTTTTCACTTCTTCAAGAGTAAACAATGTAGGGACCCCTGGGTCTCTACCAGAGAGTGCTAGAGGACAATGGAGAGGCAGTACTTTGAGATGATCAGTCTGATAGAAGGACCGCTGTACCAATTCAGTTAGAAAAGCAGCTGCGTATGTTCTCATCTAGTTGTTACTACACTGGGCTGGGGATGTACCCACTGTGTGAGTGCTCAGTGAGCGTGTCCTGAGAGACCATTTGGGCTTATTTACTGTTGCTTTTCTCTTTAGTTGGTAAATTAGCAGCTCTTCGGCCAGAGTGAAGCTTTCTGCCCCTTTCTTTGTTGTTACATAACTACTTTGATCACGCTTGTTTAGCATAACATTCCCGTATGAGTTTTATTTGTCTATATAAAATAATCAGAAAACTAGCCAGGTATTAAAGCTACCACAATATGCACAGGTTTTTTGTTAAGAAGAATATACTTTTGAATTGAATTGAGATTAGAATTTTTATGATCTTCTGGTTGAAGAGGTAGAAGACTCCTGGACTTAAACCTGATGATACATTGTTGAAGGAATTGGGTCCTACCAAATGGAGCATTTCTGGCTGAAGTTCAAAGGGCTGGGAGATGGTACCTTGAACATTCTTGAGGAAGAAAACCACCACTCATGTCCAGCTGTGGTTCATGCTTGCTTTAACACTATCCTTAAGTGTTCGCTGGTTTCACAGTGGCACCACGATATGTGCTGTAACCAATTACCTTTCGGTTGGATTGAAAGTGGCCCCACCCTCATCCCACTCTGCCCCATCCCAGATGGGATGGAACATTCATCTGATACCATAAAATTTCTTCAAAAACCTATACCTGGGGAGGCCATGGGCTCAAGTGAGAAACATATTAATTTTTTTAACCTAAATGAACAAGTTGTTTATATTCTTCTAAATATTTATGTTTTTACCTATAGACCAGTGTTGCCCTTAACCTAGTAGGCATTGAGAGTTTAAAGAGTCCTTCCATTTCCACTTTGCCCTCTCTGCTTTGGATTTATGTGATGACATGAGCTCAGTTTCTGTTCCTGTTAACTGTTCTTGCCATCTGCAGCCATGATGGACTCATAACACTCCGGAACCACTGGCCCAAAATAAGCTCTTCTTTCTATAAGTTGCCTTAGTTTTGGTGTTTCATTGCAGCAACGAAACATTAACTAACTTATCATGTTTTACATTAGTATCCTCCAAATGATCCCAGTGTGGTTTCTTCATGATTGAAGTTGGTTTTGGAATGAAGTTATGAAGAGAATTTGACAAGTGCTCCAGACTCAGTGCTGTTCCTGTAAGCAGGGTGGTGGAGTTTGATGTTTATTTTATTTTATTTATTTATTTTTTATTTTCTAATTTTTTTTTGGAATTGGCAAATGTTCCCCATGGATTCCATGGTCTGTTATTCATTCAAAGACCTTAAATTCAACAACATTCCTAATACAGTGGTTTATTATCTGTCTGATTTTATTTAGAAAAATGATTTTTCCCAGTGGGGTTAATGATGGATTCCAAATGTGTTCATGATAGCAGTTAGCATCTTATGCTGCACTACCTGATCTGTCTCTGGGCCATTTACTAATGAATGCATGTATGTGAAATAGCAATCGATTACTTGTTTATATCACAATTTACTTTAAATAGCTGGGTTATCATTAGGTCAATAAAACAATTCTTTTAAGCATTGTAACATTAGTTCCAATATTGAGTCGAAGTAACTTGATATAGAATCTCCTTAGACCAGAAGTATTTTCTAGAATATTCCATACTGAAAATAATGTAACCACCTTAATCTGTTGAATGAACACCATATGTCTGAATTAAAGTAATTGTTTTGCAAAATAATTACTTTGTTTGATTCTTTTGCTACTCCTATGAGTTAGTTACTATTAACACCACATTTTGTTGTTGTTTTCCTTTTGTGCACAGTTTTTTCTTTTGTCTTTCTTTTAATTGAAAATTCATGTAATATATTCTGATCACAGTCCTTTCTCCCATCTCCTCCAAGATCCTCTGCTCCTCTTTATCCCTCCAACAACTCCAGGTCTCCTTTCTATCTATCATTAGAAAACAAACAAACAAATAAAAAAGTAAACAAATCAGAATAAAAAAACAACAACCACCATCAAGCAGAAAAAGCACAACACGCACACTTCCTCTCACACACTGTAATCCATAAAAGCAGAAAAATTGAAAAAAAAATATATATGCCAAATACCAGTAAGATTAAAAACAAACAAAAAGCTGAAAACAAGGCAATATGAGACAAAAGAAAAATCTACAAGACTTCTTGGAGTTCCTTTTGTGTTGGCCATCTACTGTCAGGCCTGGCTCTTCCTCTTAAGTATGGTTTCTGTATCCCATGAGACTCTCCTGGAGAAAACCATTATTTTCCTTTGTAAGCAGTTGTGAGTTGGAGCTAGCCTTTTGATTGGGGATGCTATGTCTTAATACTACACACACAAAAAAATGAGGCTTGAACTAAGTGTCCTGACCTACTAAGAAGCTCATCTGAAATCCAATCTCTTGTAACTCCAGAAACCTAGGTTCTTAGCCAGGAAGGCTGCTCTGTGCTCTCTACTCTTGTTGTTATTATATTTTAAAAACTATCTCTATCATTTGATTGCTAGAGCCTGCATATTAGTTTTCTATTCCTCCTTTAGCCAGTATCTTATGTACCACTCATGGGAGTCTGACACGGGCTTGATGGGCTAACCTCAACCTCACAGGATCCTTTCCCTTCTGGAGGTTGTAGGAAAGATTCTATTTTCTTCCTTTGACTAGCTTATACAGGCCAATCACACTATGAAGCAAATGGGCCTGTATTTCCTCTTCAAAGCTACTCTGTCAAGTCCCTCTGACCAACCTTCTCTAGCTGTATCTTCTGCCTACAGTGTGCAAAGGTTTAAGGATATTTGCAAAAAAAAAAGACTAGCGAACCCCCATTAACTCTAATGCTGTCTTTGGGATTACCGTTTCCTTAGCACTAAACCTGTATGTATACACAAGCTCACTTTACACCAAATTGTATGGTTCTCTTGTTATTGCCATAATCACTTTAAGAAACACTCTGAAGGATAATATGTATTCATTAACATCATCTATGTAGGTATATAATTCAGTGAGTTTTATCAAACCTGTCATACTTTCATATTTAAATGCTGAAAGTCTTTAATTAATCTATGGTATCCATACAGAAGGGAATATGTCATGTATGTAGAGCTTGAGGAATCTTTATAGACTGATCATATGATCATTGGTTTAATGATCACTCAGACTGTTTTCTTCATTCTCAGAAGTTCTCTCATGGCAAGTTGTGGTCAAATCCTAATCTCCCTTATTGGCACTAGAAATCACCAACAGACTTTTACCAGCATGTTTTTGTCTATTTAATAATTTCAAGCATAATTCAACATTAGTTGGCTTTAACACTCAGCTGTTATCACTAGCATTATACTCTTTGGAAGTATTCATTTTTTGTGTGCGCGCCAATAGTGGATAGGTCATAATTTGGTTATTTGACCAGTTAAAGAACATTTGGAATCATTCTTTCCAATAAAGTACCCAACTATTATGAAAAAGAGTACTGCAAGCATTCTCATGTAACTTGCTAGTGCACCATTTTCTCTTTCTTTTCAACAAATAAGTATATAGTGATGGGATTGTTCAGCCATGTGGTAAGTGTATACGGAATTTGTGAGAAGCAGCTGTTTTCACGAATGTCTGCACTATTTTGCACTGTCCCTACCGTGTCTGTTTGCTTCAGTTGTATCTCCATCAACTGTCAGCGGCATCCCAGCTTTCAGGACTGTCAGACCAATTTTGTAGCTATTTTAGGGGCACCTAACTGTAATTTTGATGAGTAATTATAGTAGTTATTTTTCCATGCATTTATGTATCTCCGATGAATCATTAACATTTTGTCTATTTCCATGTGTAATCCTTCTTCAATAGAAAGAATTCTCTAGATAATAATAGATACAAGTTAACTCTCAGGTAGATATGCTGCAAATGTTGCTCCTTAGCTTGGGCCTTTCTTTTCACATTTGAACTGGATATTTGAATAGCATATCTTAGGTTTTTCTGTTTAGCTTATCCACTTTATTCTATAGGCTGTATTATATCTTAGTTTAAGCAATTTTTGCTCAGACCAAGGTCAATAGGTATTTTTCTATATATTCAAATAAAAATCTGACTGTCAAATCATATTTTCAGGTGTAAGATACATTTCAAGGTTTCTTTTTAAATGAATATTTAAAAATATATATGTGTATGTGTGTGTATGTATATAATGTGTGTATGTGTGTATGTACATGTGTATGGATGTGTATCAATGTGTGTGTGTACGTGTGTGTACGTGTGTGTGTGTGTGTGTGTGTGTGCGTGAATGCCGATGGCTGTAGAACCTAACTCAGGTCCTCTGGAAGATCAGTGTGGATTGACTTAACTGCTAAGCCATTTTTAAAGCCTCACTTTGAATTTTCTATATATACTGAGACAGGAGCATTCCTCAATTCTTTTCCCTGTCTTTTTGTATTGAAATAAACATGGCTTTCTCTATTTTTATGGTTATGCAACTATTTGAAAGAATTCTTTGAAGGAACCATCTTTTATATTTTGCATTGTCTTCATGATTTTGTTTTAAAAACAAGCAGTCCTATCTATGACTGTTTCTCAGTGTGGATCCTTACCGGGTTTATTTATTTATTTATTTATTTCTCTAATTTTATTTACTTGATGAGTGCTCTGCTGCATATACATCTTCATACCAGAAGAGGGCATTAGATCCCAATTACAGATGGTTGTGAGTCACCATGTGGTTGCTGGGAATTGAACTCAGAACTTCTGAAAGAGCAGCCAGTGCTCTTAACTGCCATGCCACCTCACCAGCCCCTAGTGGATTCTTTTTTGAATATGACTCAGGTGAAATGTATTTTCTTGCCCTTTACTTTGGTCTCACATGTATGACAAGCAGGGAAGGTAGCATTATTCCATTCCCCGCCCCCCCCCCCTTTTTTTTTTTTTTTTTTTTTTTTTTTTTTTTTTTTTTTTTTTTTTTTTTTTTTTTTGCTTTCAAAACAATTATTTTTACTTATTTGTTTTAGCTGTATTCATAGCTAATTTGTTTTTAGAACTTATTCAGAGATTTACAAAATCCACCTTGTAGTATGGCCTGCCTTCAAGACTTCAGATAATATTTCACGCAGGATCTGGGGACGCAAATACAACGCGTATCTTAGGAATGTTGAATGTTGTATTTCTCTCTATATTTGGGGGCTTGTACTGAAATACCATTAAGTTACTAAGTATCATTTTTATTCTTTCAAGACATGTTTCAACCCTTGTCAAAGTGTGTGTAAAATACCTTTCAATTTAGGGTTAATTTAGCTCCTTCAGAAAATATTAATCACTTTCTGTATCATATCATAGTCTCTGTATACTTCTTTGGAGATATATTTCTATTGACTTCAGATCTACAAATCTTATTTTCTGTTATTTAGAATCTTCTAAATCTGTATAATGCACTCTTACCTTTAGGTAACATATTTTTCTCTTTCTGAAATCTCCAATAATTACTTAAAAAATATATTTTCTACTCCTATGGACATTCCATTTTCTGATCTATTTGGTCCCTCTCTTCTCCTATTTCTTATACTTATTCATTATAGTTTTTCTGCAGCACAATGTCTTAACTATATTACCCCAAACACTTCTGTCCCTGGATCTTTATATTCCTTTTCAACCAATTATTGGCTTATTATTTTCCATTTTTACTGATCCTTAGCATGTTTTATATTTTTTGTTTGTTAATTTTTAGGCAAGGAAGGACTCAGTACTATGGGCTGATCTTGAACTTGCTGTGCAGGAAGGCTGGCCTTGGCCTTCTGACACTCGCTGCCTCTCAAATACTGGCATTGCAAGCATGTACCTTCATACCTGTTTTCAATTGTGTAAGTAATGCTATATGGATGTTTAGGGGATCTGCTTATGTCGTATTCTGAGAAGGCTAAATTTGTACTGACAGCAACATTTTTTTATAGATTACCTTTGACTTGCCGAAGTGGTTTAAAGTTTTGTTAGGGAAAGAAACTTTCAGGGTAGACACCTTACATCATGACAGTTTATTATTTTAAGCATGTATGTGCACACACATGTACATATACACACATGTGTGGGCTTACTATTTAACTCAGGCTGCCTTAAACTCATGCTGTCCTGTCTCTTGTTTCTGAGTTCTAGGAGTACATGCATGATAGTGGTAAAGGTGTTTATTCAGCATTATTAGAAGCAGCATTTTTTTTTTGGAATTCCAACTATCCCAGGTTCCATATAAACTGTATGTGTGGGTCTATAGACTTCGGCTCTGCTCTTCAGAGTGTCAGTGGCTGTTTTCTCTAAAGCTTGGTCTTTCATACCTTTATACTTGAGTCTTGGAAGTTGATTAACATCCTCAAGGGGAAATTTCACTCAGACGGAAAGGTCTCCCTTGTGGCTTTTCCCCACTGAGATCTAACTAGTTTGATTTGAGTGATCCTTGGCTACTCTGTATTCTGCTTTCTGTTTCTGCTGTCCAGTGACGTTCACTGCCTTTGCTTAGAGTCTCCTTCCCTGAGCTGGGCTCTGGAAAATGCTCCAGGGAGAAATCTTGGGTTTATGTGATGTTTATCTTGTTTGCCTATTTCTTTTCTGAGGACCACAGTCCTGCACTGGCTGCTATCCAAAGCCGACAAACAGTTGTTGTGTATGTTTTGTCTAGATTTTATACTTGTTTACAGTGAGAAGTTAAGTCCAATAACTGCTGCTCTATGGTGGGTGAAGCCGGAGCATGCCCACACTATTTGTTTTTATTTTCTCTACCATCCTGTACTTTCAGAACACCTTTGTTCTATCATCTCCACAATCAGGATCTCATGAGTTTGCTTTCTCCCCAGTTCCTCAGAACGCCTTCTTATTTGTGGCAACTGTTACAGGCTGTACTATTTGGATGTAGGCAGTATAAAGCAGACCACCCCCCAGAACAAAGCCCCTATTGCCTTAGAATGACGTTTGTATTCTGCTAAACTTTAGGTCCCTGCCAGCTTGGTTTCTTCTATTTTGTATTATGGTTCCTTGTTAATCAAATCCATTCTACCTGCTTTGATTTTTGTCACCGACTTTTGAGTCCTGCTTGATCTCCTGGTTGCTATACCTTTTTGCATTAATCATTATGAATGTTTGCTTGTGATATGTGCCATGTAGGCTCCTGTATCCGAACCCTTGGTCTCCTGTTGTAGGTGATGTTTGGGAAGGTTATGAACCCATTAAGAGGCAGAGCATTGATGGAGAAAGTTTGTCACTAGAGGAGGGCCTTGAAGGGTTATTTCTCTCCCTCCCTCCCTCCCTCCCTCCCTCTGTTCCTCACCCCCTTTCTCTTGATCTCCCCTCCCCATCTGCTTCTTGCAAATAAATAAAAAAAAATTATCATCCAGCTTCCTGCTCTTGCCACCATTCCAGAACTTTTCTGGCATGATAGACTCTAATCCTAACAATAAACTAAAAAAACAGTTCCTTGTGTTCATGCATTTTATCATAGAAACACACACGTAACTAATCTTGACCCGTGTCCACCCTTGTCTCATTTCAGACTTCCATCCACTTCCATGGCCATATCCACCCTCAGTGTTACTCTGGTATGTGTAAGCATTGGGTAGGGATTTATGTTACAAATTATACCTGTACCTGGACTAACTACCTAATGCTATGCACTTGCTGACATTCAGGAAGGTCTATGAGGGTGTAACTATGAGAAAATAAAAATAGGTTACTTTTTCATATGACAGGCAAAGGAATGACACATCCATTTGTAATGGCACAGGAGCAGCAAAGCAAATAGGAGACATGCTAAATCAGTTACAACCGTCTTCAAGGGCAGATAGATTCCTCCCAAGATCATGTCATAGGCCTGGCTTCATTAAATTTTCCCATGTCATTACATCACCATTATAATATAAAATGTAGTAAACCGGGGCTAGACATATATTTTAGTTCGCTTTTCTGTCATGTACAAATCTCTGGGTTCACTCCCCAGCACCCGGAGAGGCCCAAAATGAAAAAGATAATTATTTTACACAGCTTTCAATGGAGAATGGAAAACAAACAAAGCAAAACCCAACGAAACCACCACCACCACCACCAAAAACACCCCCCAAAATCAGAAACCAACCCCCCCCCAAAAAAACCAAAAACCAACCCAGCCCCGATGAGCTAGAAGATGCAATACTAAGATCCTGCTAAGGGATGGGAAGAGAGACACTCAGAAATGTATGTGTGCTTGCACTGGAAGTGCCCACACTTTCAGCTTGCAACCAAGGTACTTGGACCTATGGAGCCACACAAATCTTTATGCAGCTCTAACTACAATACTCCTTTCAGAAGACCTTTCAGAAATGTGTCCATCCACATCTGCTTTTTCATTTGATTCTTCTATTTTTTTCCAGGGTGGGGGTTTTCTGTATTCCAGATTGAGGGAGAAGAATACTTAGGAGAGATTCCCTATCAGGCTCCATATCACTGTAGACCTGGTGGGTGAAACGGTTAGCGGTGGTCAGAGGAACCTATCAATACCTAAGAGAGATTTGATCTCCACAGTTGAAGCTTCAGTTAATTGCATTTGTGTGAGTGAGTGTGTGCGTGTGTGTGAATGCACGCATGTGTAGGCCTGATTTCTCGTTGTGATATATAGCAGTTACTGCCCTTGTTTGTACATATGCATATGTAATTCTCTCTCTCTCTCTCTCTCTCTCTCTCTCTCTCTCTCTCTCTCTCTCTCTCTCTCTCTCTGTCTGTGTGTATAAATGTGTGTGTGAGTGCAACGTTTACAAGAATTTCAAGATAATAAANGCTGGCCTCGAACTCAGAAATCCGCCTGCTTCTGCCTCCCGAGTGCTGGGATTAAAGGCGTGAGCCACCACACCTGGCTCCACCTCGAGTTTTAAAAATCATTATTAGTCTTATATGTATGTATCTTCTAGAGAAATGAGACTTCATACTTGTTTATTTTTAATAAATCTCACCTTCAAGAATTATTGGTAAAGGGAACATATCAGAAGGATACCGATAATATAAACACATGATGAGAAGAGTCTGGTGCCTGCATTGGAGGGTGGTTGGCTATGCATTGGGCTCGAGTGAGCCTCCTGGGCCTATCTGGGCAGTGACTGTTCCTTCTATGTTGTGGTTCATGGAGAAGCCATGAGCACTCTGGGATGAAGGTCGGTGTTTTTCTGTTCCCCTTTATGGTAGCTGGGCTCCAGCCTGCGCAGTGCTGAGCCTGTAAGAGCCAAGTAACATGGAGGCTGCAGAAAGATTGATACAGGTACTCCTAAGTCCATCACTAAGCAACATATACTGCTTTTAATGTACATGCAAAAAAAAATGTAAAGAGAAATGCTCTTTTCCTTTCTTTCTTTTAAGACTGATGTGTGGACATAAGACTGTGAGTAGGGGCCTCTTTTACAGAACACCACCATTTTAAAATGTTGACTTTATGGTTTCTGGCAGATTAATTGGAAATGCTGCAGCATTATTCATGTATTTTTTTATATCATTGAAATTTTAGAGGCCCAAGCTGCAGAAGGATGTGAAAGTTGCTTCTTATTAAATGCAGACACTTTGCTAAGAACTTTATCATGAAATCGGCCACACTTCCCCCAAAAAGTGACAGTTCAGACGGCGGAGAGAGTAATTCTGACTAGGACATCCCATGTTGTTGGTTTGGCTGCTCTGATTAAAACCTTCTGCGAAGTAGGGGCTTCCGTGATAGGCCCAGTCACAAATTAAGACGACTATGTTGACCTAGTAAACATAGAACCCAGAAGTTCGTAACGACAAGCAGATATGGTTACTTCACCACTTGAAACTGCATCTTCCACACCTGCGCCACCAATGGGGGAAGATGGGCTTGCTTCAGCAGCGGCTTCTTTGGGTCATATGTAAATCCATCTATGGAAAGTTACAAAATCCCAGGAAATCCCACCTGTGAATGATTGTAGTGTTTAACCCTGAGGTTAGTTTCTCTAATGCTCATTCCATGGAAGGCTGCCTTCCTCCGCCCATCTTTAGTGGTTAGTTTGTATAAGACTAGCTCAAAACCATAAGCCCGCAAAACCACAATTTCCCCCCCAAAGACTGCATTGCCAGTGACATAGTGTGAAGGCGACAGGGTTAGCAGGTTATCCTCATAACTCAGAGAAACTGAAAGTGGCCTCTAAATAGGATGTTAGAGGCCACGGTAACCTTGGGGTCCTTTGAATGAGTTTTGTGCGTGACATACGCAGCCAAACATACGACTAAGGTCGTCGTTAATGAAAGAAGTATTGTATTCATATTTATATTTTGGAAGTTCAAATACTGGCTTCGTTTAAGCATGAAGCAGGTTTATTGAGCTGTTTGTAGGACAGTGTGGCTTTCTAATGGTCACGTCTTTGGCAAGTTTGATCAAGAGAAGTCTTTCTCATTATCCTTAATGTTTTTTTGAAAGCAGAGTGTTTTATACAAAGCTGTTTAATCTGTCTTTCAGGGCTTTTACGGCAGAAAGGTTGTTCAGAGGATGTCTCAGGCAACGCAAACACCTGGGTAGCATAAATTTCCTAATAACAATTTTACTCTGTTAACTCTTTCATTTCTAAGATTAAAAGACTTTTTTTCAAAAAGGCCGTAAAATTTCAAATATTATATAGCTGTGAAAATTAATAAATGTATTCAACATTAACATATGAAATGGTACAGAACAAAATTAAGTTGTTTTAGGGCTCCAGGTTACAAATTGCATTGTCAAATCATATATCTAGTTTATGACTTTTTCTCTCCATTTCTGAATTCTACATTCAAATCCACTAATGATTTCCATATTGGAAATAATTTCTTGGATGGAGGAAAATAGTTTTTCCCATTATAAAAGATCCATAAAAAATAAACACAAGGAAGAGATATACCTAGGTTAACAATTATTCATATTTTCATTTTGTATACGATGAATCAAATATACGTGTAGTTAGAGTGGAATATGACCCTGGTTAGTCTATTTATAATAGGCTCAAATGCTTTATAAGATGTTATTTAATATAGTTAATTGATTTAACTGTGTCATGATGAATATATACTCATTTTTAACTAAATTCACTTTTGAGTGTTAATATTGAAATGAAAATGATTTGAATTCTGGCAAAGAAATTCAATAATAAAGGCATTTATGCGTAATTTAAAGCAATTTCACTATTAGTTGCTTATATGTGTGTGCATGTGTATACATTAGTAAATGCATATGTATATAACAAATACAGAATGTATACTCTTTGTATACTGTCTATGGTAATATCTATGAATCTACAAACCCATTAGTTAATCAGCTGACCTCATAATTTCTCACCCCCTCTTCTTTTAGACAAGTTTTTATATAAGTCCAATCTAGTCTCGCAGGAGCAGAGAATGACTCTGAACTTCTGATTCTCCAGTCTCTACCTCTTGAATGCTAGGGCAACTGGCTTGTATCACACCAGGTACTGGGCATCGAACACAGAGCTTTATGCCCCCTAGGCAAAACACTCTATAAGCTGAGCTCCATCTCAAATTCAAATTCCAGAAACTTTCGATATCCATATATATATATATTTTTTTCAAAGGCTGGTTAATTAATTTAAAAATGGAATATGGAGAGGTTCATGATCCTCTGTATCATCATGAGGTTGGCAGTTGTTAGTCAATGGAAGCACTAAATGTTTTTTTGTTGGAGTTAACATCCTTGGTCCAAGCCTACGGCTTGCATTAAAATATAAGTTTATAGTTGATAAAAATGAAGGGCACCATCAGAGTCAATATAATATTTGAAATACTCTTTGTATACAGCATCCTGCTTTTAATATGTTTTTCTTTTTGTTATCAAATTTGAGGCCTTATAATGCTAAAGCATAGAAGATTAGAAGTAATTCATATCAAGTGTCACTCTAGACTCAAATATACTCCCTAAAAATAAATATATCATTTATTTTTCCATGAGATAAATTCTGGTGATATAAATGTATCAAATATTTTGTGAAAATTTTCTTTCTTTCTTTCTTTCTTTCTTTCTTTCTTTCTTTCTTTCTTTCTTTCTCTCTCTCTCTCTCTCTCTCTCTCTCTCTCTCTCTTTCTTTCTTTCTTTCTTGACTAATCCTTATTTTTTTTGGATATTTTCTTTATTTACATTTCAAATGTTTTCCCCTTTTCAGATCTCCCTTTTGGAAGCCCCCTACCTCATCTCCCTTCCCCCTGCTTCTATGAGGGTGCTCCCTTATCCACTCACCCACTCCCATCTTCCCTCCCTCGCATTCCCCTACCTTGGGGCATCTAGCCTTCACAGGACCAAGGGCCTCTCCTCCCATAGATGCCCAACTAGGCCATCCTCTGCTACATAAGCGTCTGGAGCCATGGGTTCCTCCATGTGTACTCTTTGGTTGGTGGTTTAGTTCCTGGGAGCTCTGGGGGGTCTGGTTGGTTGATATTGTTCTTCCTATGGGGTTGCAACCCCCTTCAGCTCCTTCAGTCCTTTCTCTAACTCCTCCATTGGGGACCCTGTGCTCAGTCCAATGGTTGGCTGCAAGCATCCACCTCTGTATTGGTCAGGGTCTGGCAGAGCCTCTCAGGAGACAGCTGTATCAGGTTCCTGTCAGCATGTGCTTCCTGGCATCTCCAATAGTGTTTGGTGCCTGTATATGGGATGGATTCCTAGGTGGGGAAGTCTCTGGATGGCCTTTTCTGCAGTCTCTGTTCCACACCTTATCCCCGTATTTCTTCCTGTGAGTATTTTGTGCCCCTTCTAAGAAGCACTCAAGCATCCACATTTTGGTCTTCCTTGTTGGGATTCATATGATCTGTGAATTGAATCTTGGGTATTCTGAACTTTTCAGCTAATATCCACTTATCAGTGAGTACATACCATGTGTGTTCTTTTGTGGCTGAATTACCTCACTCAGGATGATATTTTCAAGTTCCATCCATTTGACTGCTAATTTCATGAAGTCATTGTTTAATAGCTGAGTAGTATTCATTCCATTGTGTAAATGTACCACATTTTCTATATCCATTCCTCTGTTGAGGGACATCTGGGTTGTTCCCAGCTTCTGGCTATTATGAATAAGGCTGCTATGAACATAGTGGAGCATGTGTCCTTATGACCAGTTGGAAGATCTTCTGGGTATATGCCCAGAAGAGGTATTGCTGGGTCCTCCGGTAGTACTATGTCCAATTTTCTGAGGAATAGACAGACTGATTTCCAGAGTTGTTGTACCAGATTACAATCCCACCAGCAATGGAGAAGTGTTCCTCTTTCTCCACAACCTTGCCAGCACCTGCTGTCACCTGAATTTTTGATCTTAGCCATTCTGACTGGTGTGAGGTGGAATCTCAGGGTTTTTTGATTTGCATTTCCCTGAACATTTCTTTTCTTTCTTTCTTTTTAAAAGCTTTATTTATTTATTTATTTATTTATTTATTTATTTATTTATTTATTTATTTATTATATGTAAGAACACTGTAGTTCTCTTCCAACGCTCCAGAAGAGGGAGTGAGATTTTGTTATGGGTGGTTGTGAGTCACCATGTGGTTGCTGGGATTTGAACTTAGGACCTTTGGAAGAGAAATCAGTAATCTTAACCTCTGAGTCATCTCTCCAGTCTTGAATATTTCTTTAGTTGCTTCTCAGCCATTCAAGTTTCCTCAGTTGAAAATTCTCTGTTTAGCTCTGTACCTCATTTTTAATAGGGTTGTTTGGTTCTCTGGAGTCTAACTTCTTGAGTTCTTTGTATACATTGGATATTAACCCTCTATCGGATGTAGGATTTGTAAAGATCTTTTCCCAATCTGTTGGTTGCAATTTTGTCCGATTGACAGTGTCCTTTGCCTTACAAAAAAAAAAAAAAAAAAAGCTTTGCAGTTTTATGAGGTCCCATTTGTCAATTCATGATCTTAGAGCATAAGTCATTGGTGTTCTGTTCAGGAAATGTTCCCATCTGCCCATGTGTTTGAGGCTTTTCCCTATTTTCTCTTCTATTAGATTTAGTCTATCTGAATTTATGTGGAAGTTCCTGATCCACTTGGACTTGAACTTTGTACAGGGAGATAAGAATGGATCAATTTGCATTCTTCTACATGTTGACTACCAGTTGAACGAGCACCATTTGTTGAAGATACTGTCTTTTTCCACTTGATGGTTTTAGCTCCTTTGTCAAAGATCAAGTGACCATATGTGTGTGGGTTCATTTTAGGGTCTTTAATTCTATTTCATTGATCTACCTGCCTGTCACTGTACCAATACCATGCAGTTTTTATCATTATTGGTCCATAGTACAGCTTGAGGTCAGGGATGGTGATTACCCCAGAAGTTCTTTTATTGTTAATAATAATTTTTGTCCCAGCCAGAGGAGAGGCATCCACCTGGGAGGGCTCTCACTGCCTGAGCTGATAAGGGAGCCATCTTTGCTCTGGTTTGCCCAGACTCCAGTCGGATCCCTCTGCGGACTGCAAAAGCAACAGCTTCTGGGACAGACTCCATTTCTGGCTCCAGAAATCCGGGCACCTTCCCCGGGAGGGCTCTCACTGCCTGAGCTGGTAAGGGAGCCATCTTTGCTCCGGTTCACCCAGGCTCCAGTTGGTGCTGGTGAGAGGGTAGACTGCAGAAGCGACACAGCTTCTGGGACAGACCATATTTCTGGCTCCAGACATCCTGGCACATTCACCACCACAGGAGAGGCATCCACCCGGGAGGGCTCTCACTGCATGAGCTGTTAAGGGAATCATTTTTACTCCCGGTCACCCAGGCTCCAGTCTGCACTGGTGAGAGTGTGGGCTGCAGAAGCTACACAGCTTTGGGACAGACAGAAACAACACAGCTTCTGGGACAGACACTGTTTCGGTCTCCAGACACCTGGGCACCTTCCCCACCAGAGGAAAGGCAGCCACCTGGGAGGGCTCTGTCTGCCAGAGCAGGTGAGAGAGCCATATTGTGTCCAGGGTCCCTTGGAGTCTAGTCTGTGCAGGTGAGTGTGCAAACTGCAGAGGC
>NC_034600.1:48916371-48933244 GCF_900095145.1 Mus pahari | reverse complement strand
TCAACCCAATTCTTCACAGAGTTAGAAAGTGCAATTTGCAAATTCATCTGGAATAATAAAAAACCTAGGATAGCAAAAACCATTCTCAACAATAAAAGGACCTCTGGTGGAATCACCATGCCTGACCTTAAACTGTACTACAAACTAACCTGTACCCCCCAGAGCTCGTTCGTGTCAAAAGCAGAAGATGGCCTATTCGGCCATCATTGGGAAGAGAGGCCCCTTGATCTTGCAAACTTTATAAGCCCCAGTACAGGGGAATGCCAGGGCCAAGAAGTAGGAGTCGGGTGGGGGGGGGTAGGGGAGCAGGGGCGGGAGGGGTATAGGGAACTTTCGGGGTAGCATTTGAAATATA
The DNA here is from genome assembly GCF_900095145.1 of Mus pahari. Taxonomy (NCBI): domain Eukaryota; kingdom Metazoa; phylum Chordata; class Mammalia; order Rodentia; family Muridae; genus Mus; species Mus pahari. The sequence continues at coordinate 48,932,889 of NC_034600.1, read as the reverse complement.
AATAAAGAAAATATCTAATAAAAAAAGAAATAAAAAAGGACTAAAAACAGAAAAAAAAGAATAATTTTTGCTATGCTGGGTTCTTTGTTATTCCAAATGATTTTGAGAATTGATCTTCATAACTCTATGAAGAATTGAGTTGGAATTTTGATGGGGATTGCATTGAATCTGTAGATTGCTTTCACCAACATGCCCATTTTTACTATATTAATCCTGCCAATCCCCGAGCATAGGGGATCTTTACTTCTTCTGAGATCTTCAATTTCTTTCTTCAGAGACTTGAAATTCTTGTCAAACAGATTTTTCACTTGTTTGCTTAGAGTCACACTAAGATATTTTATATTGTTTTTGCCTATTGTGAAGGGTGCCATTTCCCTAATTTCTTTCTTAGCCTGTTTATCCTTTGAATATAGGAAGGCTACTGATTTGTTTATTTCAAATCTCGTCACTTTGATGAAGTTGTTTATCAGCTGTAAGTGTCTCTGGTGGAATTTTAGGGGTCTCTTACGTATACTACCATATCATCTGCAAATAGCGATAGTTCGAATTATTCCTTTCTAATTGTATCTCTTTGACCTCCTTTTGTTCTCTAATTGCTCTAGGTAGAACTTCAAGTATTATATTGACTAGATAGAGAGAGCATGGGCAGCCTTGTCCCTGATTTTAGTGGGATTGCTTCAAGTTTCTCACCATTTAGTTCGATGTTTGCTACCAGTTTTCTGTATATTTCTTTTACTGTTTTTAGGTATGGGCCTTGAATTCCTGATCTTTCCAAGACTTTTAACATGAAGGGATGCTGAATTTTGTTAGATGCTTTTTCAGAATCTAATGAAACAGTCATATGGTCTTTTTCTATAAGATTGTGTGTATAGTGGATTACATTGATGGATTTTTGTATATTGAACCATCCCTGCATCTCTGGGATGAAGCCTACTTGATCGTTGTGAATGATCATTTTGATATCTTCTTGGATTCAGTTGGCAAGAATTTTATGGGTACTTTTGCATCTATATTCATAAGGGAAATTGTTCTGAAGTTCTCTTTCTTTGTTGGGTCTTTGTGTGGTTTTGGTATCAGCGTAACTGTGGCTTCATAGAATGAATTGGGTGGTGGTCCTTCTATTTATACTTTGTGGAATAGTATTGGTATTAGGTCTTCTTTGAAGGTCTAATTGAATTCTGCACTAAACCCATCTTGTCCTAGGCTGTTTTTGGTTGGGAGACTTTTAATGTCTGCTTCTATTTATTTAGGGGTTATGGGACTGCTTAGATGGTTTATCTCATCCTGATTTAACTTTGGTATTTGGTATCTGTCCTGAAAATTGTCCATTTGATCCAGATTTTCCAGTTTTGTTGATTATAGGTGTTTATAGTAGGATCTGATGATTTTCTGAATTTCCAGTTTTGGTTGTTATGTCTCCCTCTTCATTTCAGATTTTTATTAATTTGGATACTGTCTCTGTGCCCTCTGGTTAGTCTGGCTAAGCGTTTATCTATCTTGTTGATTTTCTCAAAGAACCAGCTCCTGGTTTTGTTGATTCTTTGTACAGTTCTTTTTGTTTCTACTTGGTTTATTTCAGCCCTGAGTTTGATTATTTCCTGCAGCCTACTCTTCTTGAGTGAATTAGCTTTCTTTTGTTCTAGAGCTTTTAGTTGTGTTGTCAAGCTGCTCATGTATTCTCTCTCTAGTTTCTTTTTGGCACTCAGAGCTATGAGTTTTTCTCTTAGGACTGCTTTCATTGTGTCCCATAAGTTTGGGTATGTTGTGGCTTCATTTTCATTAAACTCTAAAAAGTCTTTAATTTATTTCTTTATTTCTTTCTTGACCAAGTTATCATTGAGTAGAGTGTTGTTCATCTTCCATGTGTATGTGGGCTTTCCATTTTGTCGTTATTGAAGACCAGCCTTAGTCCATGGTTATCTGACAAGATGCATGGGATTATTTTAATCTTCTTACATCTGTTGAGTGCTGTTTTGTGACCTGTTATGGTCAATTTTGGAGAATGTACCATGAGGTGCTGAGAAGAAGGTATATTCTTTTGTTTTAGGATGTTCTATAGATATCTGTTAAATCCATTTGATTCATAACTTCTGTTAGTTTCAGTGTGTCTCTGTTTAGTTTTTGTTTCTATGATCTGTCCATTGATAAGAGTGTGGTGTTGAAGTCTCACACTATTATTGTGTGAGGTGCAATGTGTGCTTTGAGCTTTAGTAAAGTTTCTTTTGTGCATGTGGGTGCCCTTGCATTTGGAGCATAGATGTTCAGAATTGAGAGTTCTTCTTGGTAGATTTTTCCTTTAATGAATATAAAGCATCCCTCCTTACCCCTTTTTGCTAACTTTTGGTTGAGAGTTGATTTTATTCGATATTAGAATAGCTATTCCACCTTGTTTGGGGGGACCATTTCTTGAAAAAAAATTTCCAGCCTATTACTCTGAGGTAGTGTCTGTCTTTGACACTGAGGTGCGTTTCCTGTATGCAGCAAAATGCTGGGTCCTGTTTACATATCCAATNTGTTAGTCTATGTCTTTTTATTGGGAGAATTGAGTCCATTGATGTTAAAATATATTAAGGAATAGTGATTGTTGCTTCCTGTTATTTTTNATGTTATTTTTATGTTTGTGTGGCTATCTTCTTTTGGGTTAGTTGAAAGATTATTTTGATTTTTCTAGGGTGTAGTTTCCCTCCTTATGTTAGCATTTCTATTATCCTTTGTAGGGCTGGATTTGTGGAAAGATATTGTGTACATTTGGTTTTTTTCATGGAATATATTGGCTTCTCCATCTATGGTAACTGAGGGTTTTGCTCTATAGTACCTTGGGCTGGCATTTTTGTTCTCTTGGAATCTGTATGAGGTCTGACCAGGATACTCTAGCTTTCATAGTCTCTGGTGAGAAGTCAGGTGCAATTCTGATAGATCTGCCTTTATATGTTACTTGACATTTTTTCCCTTACAACTTTTAATATTCTTTCTTTGTTTTGGGCATTTGGTGTTTTGACTATTATATGATGGGAGGAATTTCTTTTCTGGTCCAATCTATTTGGAGTTCTTTAGGCTTTTTGAATGTTTATGAGCATCTCTTTCTTTATGTTAGGGAAGTTTTCTTCTATAATTTTGTTGAAGATATTTACTGGCCCTTTAATTTGGGAATCTTCACTCTCTTCTATACCTATTATCCTTAGGTTTGGTTTTTTCATTGTGTTCTGGATTTCCTGGATGTTTTGAGTTAAGAACTTTTTGCATTTTTCATTTTCTTTGATTGATGTCTCAGTTTTCTATGGAATCTTCTGCACCTGAGATTCTCTCTTCTATTTCTTGTAATCTGTTTGTTATGCTTGCATCTATGACTCCTGATCTCTTTCCTAGGCTTTCTACTTCCAAGTTTGTTTCCCTTTGTGATTCCTTTATTGATTCTATTTCCATTTTTAGATCCTGGAAGGTTTCGTTCTATTTCTTCACCTGTTTGGTTGTGTTTTCCTGTAATTCTTTAAGGGATTTTTGTGATTCCTCTTTAAGGGTTTTTACCTGTTTACCTCTGCTTTTCTATATTTCTTTAAGGGAGTTATTGATGTCCTTCTTAAAGTCCTCTATCATCATCATGAGAGTCTTGATTTTCTGGTTTGTTGGGGTATCCATGGCTCTCTGTGGTGGGAGAACTGGGTTCTGATGATGTCAAGTAACCTTGGTTTCTGTTGCTTATTTTCTTGCCCTTGCCTCTCAGCATCTGGTTATCTCTGGTGTTAGTTGGTTTTGCTGGCTCTGACTGTGGCTTGTCCCTCCTGCATGCCTCTTCTCTTGGGAGACCAGTTCTTTTTGGGATGCATATGGAGAGCCATGGCACAGGGTCAGTTTTGGGCATGGACAGAAACTGGAAGGATCCTGTCCCAGGCTGCTCCTTAGTCCCTGTGTCCTGAGGGCTCTGGGCGGGTCCCTCTCGGGAGAAGTGATGGTCTTACCTGTGCTCACAGGTCTTTCTGCACTCCTGGAAGACCAGCTCTCTCCAGGTGGTATTTGGGTATGGAGCACTGTGGCACAGGATCAGCTCTCGGTGCCACTGGAAACTGGAAAGATCCTGTCCTAGTCTGCTCTTCCATTCCTGTATTATGAGGGTTCTTGATAGGTTCCTCTGAGCAGAAGTGATGGTCTTAACTGTGCTCACAGGCTTATCCTCACTCCTGGGAGACCAGCTCTCTCCCGATGGTCAAAATGTATGTTTCTATGGGCCCTTATTTTATTGATATGGGCCAGTTAATAAAAAGTGAAGTAAATATACAACATCCCTTAATTTTTACTGTGTGTTTTCTTGTTGTTAGATACACTATTGTAGGGATTTTATGGTTGTATTTGAGATGTATTGTAAGTCTACAGAATCCAGGGTGGCATAGACAAGAGGTGTAATGAAAACATTATAAATTTAAAGTAAATATGTATTACAGTAAGATAGAAAGGCTACCCTATCATGAAGGCAGGATCCATTCATTTGACATAATATATTTCCCCACCCATTTACTATAGAACAGCATTGGGACCCAGGCTTGGTCCTTGTTACTGGCATATAGAATGTTCGATAATAGCAAGAACATCCTCACTGAGCTTACTCATAAACCCACTGTCACCTTACCACCACATTTCCATTAGGTTAATGAACATCCAATGAGCAGACTTTAGAAGGAGGCAAGCTGAAATCAATAAGCTGGTCATCTTGTCCACTCAGTTACTAATAACTCACACTTCAAGGATCTCTGTCAGATGGACATCTGCCACAATACATTTGTGTTTATTTTAAACACTCCACCCATACAGTTATTGTTTGACAAAACTTTTCCACACATCTTGTTACTGAAGATAAAAAGCTCACAATAAACCAAAGTACGGATATCACCAAAGTCAACTTGGTGAACAAATAAGTTTTATTGGAGTTAGTTACAGGAATACAAATGAAGGGTTACTTACAAGAGCAGAAATGATTCAAAGACAGTTGCATCGCCAAAAGCCATTCCAGCACAGGTGTCAGTTCACCAAAATTTGGAACCTGGGGCATACTGCACAGCCTGTAAGTAGCTTAACAGGTTGGAGAGTGACCCTTACAAGTGACTCAGTTTCTCTAAATATCTTCCAGGCATCTTGGTTGCTTTCAGGTTCTTCTAGACAGCTGCTCTGATCTTAGAGTTTTCTTTGCACCTCAGCATGTCTGAGAGTGACTCTCAGCAGCTTGGCTCTGGGAGGGAGAACATCTTGGAATCTGGTCAGTTTTAGGAACTTCCTGAAGCTAGTTTGAGTCCTTTACCTTCTGGTGTAAAGAGTTTTCCTGCAGGATGGAAACGTTTCAGTCTGGGAGGAAACTGTTGACAGCAACAGAAGTTTCATGAACATCAGTTGTCCTCATATTGTTTTTTCGTATGGGTAGCTAGTCAATTAAACATTTGGCTTGCTGGTCATGGTGCAATTTCAACACTTACAAGGCTAAGGCAGGAGGATCATGAGAGAGATGCCAGAGTGGGATAGACAGCAAGATAGTATCTCACAAAGAAGAAATCAAGCAAAAAACAACGAAAAACTACCACCAGTCAAACAAACCTTTATGCACCAGAAGTCCATGCTCATCTAGTGTTTTGAAGATGGTACTCTTAAGTTTTTCCATGTTCAAAGCCAGTTATATGTAGCATTGTATTTGCACATCAATGCACTTTCAGCTACATCAAAGAAGTAGAAATATTATGCTTGAGGATGCTAATAATGAGTTCTAGAGATAATCTCATGAATCTTGACAGTAAGTTGAATGATGTGTAGCAACATCTCCCATGCAACATCTAAATGACCTGTCCTTATACCTTCCTGTATTTGATAGTGGAATGTTGTTATATATGCCTGACTTTACAGTAAGAATATTCAGAAAACTGTGTGTTTCTCAGTCTGGCGGTTGTCTTCCAAAATATACTCAATATTAAAGCAAATAACATATACTAGTCACACAGTGAATTTTATCTATAGAATTTTAGCTATAGAATATATTTTTACCTCTTTTGCAGCTAATGTGGCTGTTTGTGTGAGTGCGTGGAAGTGCGAGTGTATGCTACTTTCTCAAAAGTAAATCCTTTTGGTTCTAGTCTTATTTTTCTAGTTGCCTCTTTGTACACGTTGACCTGCATATATAGAGGTATATAAAATATAAACAATTTTGTCCATGTTCTCGAGCATTATATTTTGGAGGGCGTTAGAGAAATAATTCAGAAAGAAGATTCTATAAGAGAGATACCTCTTTGGTACAACACACTTTAAAATGCCTTTAGGAAAGGTTAGATAATTATGAGAGACAATGAGCAACTAATTCAGTGTTTCTCTGTTACCATAACTGCTTGAGATTTGCTATATAGAAAACATCCAATCTATTCTTGCTAACCAAATCACTTGACCACTTATTAACTCATAATTTCACATTTTATATCACTAGAGTTCAATGGTTAGGCAGGAGATGTTTGCAAAAGCTAAAAGTTTTGTCAACAGACAGAATGAGTTTGATCGGAAACCATAGTCATTGTATCATCTGAGCTCAGGTTTTGCCATGGTTAGTGTGATGGTTTGAATGAAAATGGCCCTCCTAGAATCACATGGAATGGCACTATTAGGAAGTGTGGCCCTTGTTGGAGTAGGTGTGGCATTGTTAGAGGAAATGTGTCATTGTGGCAGGGCTTGAGGTTTCCAAAGCTCAAACCAGACCAAGTGACTCACTAGTTCTTCTTCCTGCCTTCTGATCCAGATGTAGAATTCTCAGCTACCTCTCCAGCACATATATGCCTGCATGCTACCATGGCTTCCTGCCATGACAATAACGGACTAAACCTCTGAACCTGTAAGTCAGCCCCAATTAAATGCTTTCCTTTATAAGAGCTGTCGTGGTCACTCCCACAACTACTCTGACAACATTACCCTGACACATCTTACAGGAATGACATATTATAGGTTGACGGTTTTGTGGCTGGGTTGATGCCCTAGTCTCTCTTCTAGGAGCCCTGCCTGATTATAGAAGATGAACAGTTCGGGCTCCATATCCACCATTACTACAAGACTTCACTAGAGCTATTCTCTTAGATTCCAGGGAGTTTCCACTGTACTAGGTTTCTACATCAACCCTCTCTGCAAAGTTTCACAATTTCAGTTGTCTCTCCCAGGACTTGCTCCCTCTATCCACTGCTTCATCCAGTTTTGATCTGAGGATTTGTCCCTGGTCTTATTGTAATTTGTTTGGAAGGTTTCTGGGAGGCCTGCTCTTTTTTTTTTTTTTTTTTAAAGGGAACAGAGAAGGAGCAGATATAAGAAATAGGGGAGGTGCAGGGAGGGGAGGACTGGAAGTAGGGCAAATTGCACTTGGGATGTACTGTACATAAAGGAAAGAAAAAAGGGTTGTGATGGTCATGCTGTCTGTTCACAGCAATAGAAACTAAGACAGGTGGTTTCCACTGTCACATCATTTTTGATGCTCAACATCATTCTATGGGGAGTTCAGGATCATTATGGTAAGTTAGAGAAAATAGCAATGGCTAAGCATAAGATAGATGCATCTGAAAAAGGTAGGGGACCCACAGAATGGAGGAGGGGTTGGGCATCCAGACTGGGGAAATGGGGCAGTGAGACCACAGATATGAAGTGGTGTTGTACTTTGAGGAGGATGATAGTTACAAAACCATTGTTCCCTTTCATCTTCCTGGACTTGCTTCCCTGGACACTTAACAGTACATCTGCCACCGAGGTCTCTACTACAAGTCATTAAAAAAAATGTTCATGTATTTTTGGGCTTTATTGCCTTAGTTTACCCAAACTGATCTCAGGGTATCAATATCTTTATCCCTGTGCCTGGAAGCTTTCTCTAAAGGCTAAACTTTATTTTGTGGTATTGAAGGGCTCTAGAATGTTAGAAGAAACTTAGCATCTTTGGTACAGTAACCTTTTGGTTTGTAGTTCTCCTCTATCATTTTTATTGCTCCTTTAAAGTTTATTTGACTTAAGACTCTATCCACACGGTGTGAATTGTTTGCGATTGTACTTACTGTGTCCCGCCGAAAAGGATGGCATCCTCTATGCCCTGCAGTTTCCCCATGGGATCCCAAGAGACGATCTGCTTTCAATTCACCTCTTCCTCTTTGGGAAACCAGAAAAGGCTGCTCTGTATAACTCCTTAAACTAACACTAGATTAAGATGGGTGACTAGATGGCATTCCAGGGAGCAGGCTTCACTAAACCTTCTTCTTTGGACTGTGCCCGGAGAAAATTGCTTGTGGGAGGTCCCTCAATGTGTGGGAGCTTCTAGCACCTCAAAAATCACTTCCAGAACTTGATTCAGGCACCAGATTTCACCTGGTATTTATCTACAATTCAGGAAAAGCAAGTCATTAAGGAGAGGATGGGCGTGGGAAGATTATAGGGAGAAACATATGTGGGATGCATGTGTTTGGCACTTGCTGTAAACCAGAAAAGCCAGAGGCTTTTAGCCTTTTATGTGTATGATAGTTTGCGTCTAGTGTGTTCTTGCATTCATTCATTTAGGTAGTTATTCATTCTCTCTCTCTCTCTCTCTCTCTCTCTCTCTCTCTGTGTGTGTGTGTGTGTGTATCTGTGTTTGTGTGTGCATGTGCATATTATGTTCATGCTGATATATACATGCATGTGTATGCATGTGTAAGTCAGATTTTGACCCAGGACGATTCCTTCAATTCCTCTGTACCTTATTGCTTTAGATAAGATCTCTCATTGAATCTAGAGCTCAATTATACTGCCAGGCTGGCTGTCTTTGGATCTCGAGGAAGCCTCCTGTCTCTGCCTCTCGAGCAATAGGCCCTAGAAACCTTTCCTCATGCTTGGCATTTTCAAGAGTGCAGGGGTCCTTATGCTTGTGCTTGTGCTTGTGTAGTAAGCATTTTGTATACTGCACCACGCTTTTAGCCCCTTCATTTACTTTCTCTATTGTTGTGGAATACCTACTGTGAAATGACCTACTTCTTTGTGATGTCAAAAAGGGAAAACATACCTTCAAGCTACTATTTACATTATACAATTTTGGTAAAGCATTTCCATGAGATTAATAGGAATGTACCTATGAACAAATAGTGCCTAATCAGGTCTCTTTTTTTCCAAATGCATTTCAAAAAATACTGAACTCAGAGCCAGGGCTAAAGTTAATGCATGAATGCTGCTGGGAGATAAGGCAGAGAGAATGATAAAGCAATAGAAGGCTTCCATTCAGGTTCGGATGCTGCCTGAGATCTCCTCTAGTAATAGTAAGTCAACTCCATTGGCCCTGTAGAACTTACAGACAACAGAACCCATGCAGTATGCTTGTGCTACTGTGATTGCCTCGTGGGCCAGGTGGGCGTATGTAGCTAGTGAAATGATAATGGAAGCAAAGGCAAGGAGAGTGCCATGGGCTGAGGATTACTCCTGTTCTATTGGATGCTAAGACAGTAAACAAGCTGAGAAGAAGAGCTTCATGGATCTGGGTTTCTATGTAGAAAAAAAAACAAACCCAAACTTATCTTGGTGTAGAGAAAGCCCTATTTTGAAATAAACCCATTTGGAAACAGGGTACTGCAAGGCTCCCTCTGGTGCAAACTATTGGAATCTGTCATACTGCATTTTTCTGTTTGGCATAGTATTCTGCTGCCGTGTCTGGTTTCTTAGATACATGAAAACACAAGATAAAAATAATCTTTTTCAATGTGATTTTAATGAGTAAAAGGGCACCTGCTTTGCATGTGTCAGATAGTGGGAAGAGACAGCCACACATTCTTGACTATCACTGCAGTCTCCAGTTACATCACAGTTAATAAATAAGAACAATGTGCATCATTGGACCCTCCTGTTGCATCTTCGTGCACACTCATTGATGTCACAGATTCAAGTTTTACTGGACACTTAAGTAATTACGTATTTTGAAGAGAAATGATGGTGAGGAGTTGGGAAAGCATTTTAAACTTGGATAAACTAAGCCTTGATTATTCTTCTGAGTTTTTAGTTTTCAGGCCAGACAATTGAATATTTTGATAATCTTTAAAAAACAGCTGTGATTTACTTGGGCCAAGTACAAACACAATTTTCCCCAATGTAATTTGATGATTACCATTTTAGATTTTGTAATTGTCTTGTGCCATTCCTTTTGTGAGTTTTATTGTCATTTTTATAACGTGTAAAACCTTAAAAAGATTAATCTATAGATGAAAGGTATGTGATCAATATCACAAGCCTTTGTGATTATTTTATTTGATACTATACTTTCCTAACTAAATACTTTGCTTATACCTACAGATAAGTGTCATTCTCACTTCTCAACAGAACTCTCTTTATACCATATGGAGACCATTACAGAAAGCCACCACTGAGCAAAATGTGGGGATCCCAACCCCAATTGCTATGTTTGTGGCACAGCTCCTGTATCTACGGCTCAGAGAACATTATGGAAGAGGGGGCAGAAAGAATGGCAGGCAGTAGGTTGTGAGGCAATTATCCTAGAGATGGATACCTAAACAAGGCCTGAACAGTGGCAGTGCCACTAGATATATTAATGTGGAAGGAGTAAACTCCCAGATAAAGGCAACCAATGACTGTAGAGAGGGAGAATTAGCCCTTCCCAAAGATGAGGTCCCTGAAGGGTTACCCCATACAAAGTGGCCAGCCCTTGAATCTACACAAAGAACAAAAGTGGATGTGACAGGTTGTACTTATATATTTTTAATCTCTCTCTCTGCATATATTTATATGAATGTATATGTGTATATCTGTATGTTTGTATGTGTATATGTGCATATATGTGTATATCTGTATGCATATGTGTATATGTGTATATGCATATATATACATATACTTATATATGTATATATAAGTATGAAAATGGGAATAAGAATTGGTAGGAAAAGAGATAAATAATATAATTGTATTTAAAATGTATAAGTATTGAAAATAAATAAATTGAAAAATACAAATCTTAGTTTTTCCCTTAGAAATAGCTTTGCTTAGTAAGGTAAGATATATGCAAGTAGTATTATACAGAATGAAACTGTTGTACTTGCGTATTTAGAAAAAAATATACACACACAAACATATACATATACATATGCATATGCATATACATATACATATACATCTGTGTGTGATAATTAGGAATGACAAAGAGGCCATGGATTTGTAAAAGGATCAGGATGGGTATACAGGAGGTTTTGCGGGGGCCAGGGGAGGGAAACGGAGAGTGTTGTAATAATATTTTAAGCTCAGAATGTTAGCAAGAGCGATGGCTACAAGTGAGGGCACCAAGGCCTGGTGAGGGCGCATTTTTTGGAGGACATGGTTTCCATAACCCTGAGAGGCAAGAAGAGGGAGAGGAGGTAGGGAAATCCCAGTGCTAACCACTGTTTTTCAAAAGCACCAGTCCAGAGAGGCCAGGGCATATGAGAGACTATTCCACCAGAGCTTGCCTCAAGCGTCAGATGAAACAGTTAGTGTTCTGACTCCTGTTGATTCAGTGATGCCTTCGGAAGTCACTGAGCTGGTTTGTGGAGCTGTCCTAGAATACTGGGTTAGGATTTATATACTAGATAAAGAAGTCAGGTCATACTTCAAATGTGTGCCCTGCTAAGAGAGGAGGTTGGAGTAAGCCTCCCAGAGTAGGTGTCAATGTGGGATGAAGTGTTTTGTGCCTTCCTTTTGGAAGAGCATCACCTTTCCAAGCATCCATGGCATGGCTGGGCCTTGCCTTCCTAGCTATCCTGCCAACTTGATGATTGTTGAGTTTTCCTTTGGAAGTTCTTTTTTTTTCAAGTTTAATCAAAATACAAGTCCCAATTGGTTATGCTGATAAAGAATATACTCTAAGTAGTTATTTCCTGGCACGTTTCTGAGACAGTCTATTTTACAGAAAGCATTCCTTTTCATACCACTTCACAAGGAGAAGCACTTCTATTCTTTTCACAGAGGAAATAACCTTCACAATGAACTGGGAGAAATCTTTGGAGCAATTCAAAGGCCTCTTCAATATTAAGTGTTCAGTAGGACACGTTGCTCATTGAAGTGCACAGCAAAATGATAACTCTTTCTGAATTTTATTATTGACTTTCACTAAGAAAGACAGAAGCTGTGAACTCACCAAAGAAAACTTTGCCAGTATTCCTGCCAACTTATTCTGTATATTTTTGTTTATTAGGTATATGTATATATGGCTTCTCAGTATTATCTGAGTTATGTAGTCTCTGAGTAAAGCTCTATCAATATATGAGAAAATACTATGCTTATACAAAACAATGAAAGAAAACAAATAATTCACCCAGTCTCAATTATGTTGATCCAATAAAGCCTTCCAGAATTTTTGGTCATAGTCCCTAAGGCTCTCATGCTAGGCTTTGAAATTGGATTCATGGAAAATGTTATGGATCATGAAGCCTGTTGGCATACCACTGTGTGCTCCGTAAGTATTTAGTATGGATTGCTAGGCAGCAAGGATTTAATTTATGTGGTGATATATGGATTCTCTGAATTACATATTACTTTTAAAAGTTGAAAGCTTGAGTGTCTTTTATTTGAACTTACTGCAAGTGGCTTTTTCTTGAGGGGTGAGGTTGGAAATCTCTTAATAGGTATGAGTGAGAGTGGGATTCTAGGTATGGCCTCTCCAGTAACTCTCACTCATGGGCAGGCACCAGACTTTCAGAAAGATAGAGGGCTATGAAAATACACAGAGTTCTGCACTCAGTTTTGGAAACCTTGGGTAGAGCTATAGAGTTTATACTTCAATCAAGTGCCTATTTATCCATGATGCCTTGGAGCTTTGGAACATACTTTGAGACCCCATGCTCTGTGATAAACTAGTTTTTATTTCATTAAGTTATTTCTTTATTCATTTTACATTCCAATATCAGTATATCAGTCCCCATCCTCCAAGTCCCCCCTCACACACCACACCCCCATTCCCTGCTCCCTTTCTTGAAACTAAAATAATATTTGTCTCCATTGCCTTGTTTCCTCCCATGTCTCTATTTTCACTCCATATTTAGTTCCTCTCATATTACTGGCCTTCCCTTCTTAAATTGTTATTTTTACACAACACACACACACACACACACACACACACACACACACACACACACACTACATGAATACAACCCAGAGTTTTGTCAGTGTTGCTTATATGTACAAATTCAGGGCTGACCACTTGGTGTTGGGTAATGAATTAGGGGGCGTCTCCCTGAGGAAAGGTTACTCCTATTTTAGCATTCCTTAGTTGCCTCTAGCTCTTTGTCTAGGGGTGTGTCCCTGCGAAATTTCCTATTCAACATTAGCATGTCCATTGATGTTGTCCTTGTATATTGGTGAGATATCTGTTTCTTCTAATCTCCTAATACAGAATAGGCAGAAACAGGAATATTTAATACTCACTGGGTAAGATTATTCTAATCACTATCATTTACTGCCCCAGTATCAATCAGGAGTTAGGGTGGCCTTTCCATGGACAATAAAGAGCCCAAAGACGTATATTATGAACTATTGCAATCTCTCTGCTTATAAGGGGCTCATTGTCACTCATTTTCACATCTATTTGTAGATACCATGAACTTCAATTTTTTTTCTTCTATACCCTCAATAAAATTAAACTTCCAAGGCCCTTACTAAATGATAATGATAATAATAATAGTACTGATAATGATAGTAATAATAAAAATGTGGTTGATAGAATTTGCCATGTTTTCTTCCCTCTCAAAAGGAAAGCAAGCCATACTAGGAATATTTTAAGTTTAACATTTGAAGCGACTTGGAGTATGTCTGTGGTCCACGGGAAATCTCATTTAGTTCAAACAGATGAGAATGGCAAAGGATACTTCTTCACATTGTAGAAGAGAAAACTGTGTTTTCCTGTACCTGGCATTTAATCCAACCATCAAACTCAATGGGCATGAGTTTCTTTAACTTGAGTGAAGTGATAACTAAACATTTCAACCCCAGACTTGAGTGTTTTGGTATAACATATAAAGTGCATTCAGCCGAGACTCTAATCTACAACATTCTGCTTTGCCCCCTCCACCGCCGATTTATGTTTAGATTTATGTTTAGTTCTTTGTTAGAAGCTTCCCCTTTCATCCAATTCCACATGGATGCAATGATTCCTGTCCCACAGCCAAAGTCAACCTTTTAAGGCCTGTGGGGGTATTGCAGGCACATAAACTAACAACATGGAGAGAATTCTACAACTCAAGGCCACGTGCATTGACAGCAGTAGCCCTAGAACCACACAGGTTGGTCAGTATCCAGGACGTCACAAGGAAGGGTGCTCAGGGGAAAGTCTCGGATGCACAAATGCTGCTAAGCTTATGGAAATAGCTTTCCCTGCCATGGGAGGAAAAAAGACATCAGCGCAATCAGCGTAGGTTAAACAGACCTGGGATGTATTAGTCATGCATCCTTAACAACCACAACAACAAAGGTGCTTACACTATGTGAAAAAGAGTTTTCTACAACTATATTTCTAAAGTTTGGCAGCCAGGGGAAGTAAAAGAGGTAATGCATAGAATTTCATACAAGGTTTTTTTAAAAAAAATCTGTTACCTGTTTTAATAGAGATTGGAATCTTTAGCCAGTGCTTTGGGAAAGGGCTGTGTGTGAACTGTGTTCAGTGACTTTTCTAGTTGTGTGTAATTATTTCTTTCTCGTGGTTATGAAGATTATTGATAAAAATTCCCAACTTCTTAAAAACCCTTCTGGCTTTTTGATTATATCCCTATTGGACTTTTCCGACATGTCCAAAATTTCCACTGTGTGCCGTGTGCAGTGGTTTATAAACAAGTTCTGTTGGTGTAGATTCAGACTAGGAGGCAGCAGATGCATTCGATAAACAATTTTAACACTTTTGAGAAGGGAAAGAGAACTTTCTGCCACACAATTAAAAAGAAATCACAACAACCAGAGAAAAATATTCATGAGTTCAATAAAAGCTATGTACAGTCCATAAATAATCCTTTTGAGTTATCCTCTAAAGACTCATTTAATTTAAAAAGGGAGGAAACGCCTTTTCTTAATGGGTGCCATTCTTTCTTCCCCACCCTTATCAAGAATGTTGGGATCAAATAGCAGAAAGAGGAAATCTGGGATGTTTACTAATATACCCAAGTGTTTGCAGGGTCTTACTGAGAGCAATGAAGCTGTCAACATGGCTTGCTTATAAGTTCATTATGCGTCTGTGAACTGGCACATGGAGAGCATCGTTGGGAGCTTTGCTACATGCACGTCTGGAGTCCCTTTGCTGTAAACAACTTGGAAAAGTCAAAGCTCCATGAACTAAAACTAAGTCTTTTATTGTTCACGATGTGCCTACTATTTAATCAAAACTGAGTCTATCTACATTTTCGACTAGTCAATGTTAGTGTTTCAAATTTTCCAGAACATTTCTCTCCAGATTTCTCTATTTCCTTGAAAAAAAAAAAAAACCCTCAGACGTTCCTTTTAAGGCATCACCATTTAGATCTTAAAAATAAAAGAGGGAACGTATGTGATTTTATTCTCTAAGCATTTCTGAAGTTCCTTTCATTCCCTCTTCCATGTATTTATTTCTCTGCATGAATAGGCATCGCCTGGGGCCTTGGCCTCTTACACAGAGACAATTGGAATAGTTTTATAGAGACTAAAGACTTCTTAGTTTAAACATATTTTACCTTAGGGGGAAAAATAGGAAGTAGAATACTGCTTGTGGAGTTAATCTTTCCTCTTTCCACTTAGAAACTGCCATACTATGTTATGCTCTGTTCTTCAGTTTTGTTCTGCTCCCATCCAAACCCTTCCCTGCAATCAGAGATGTCTAGAAAATGATCTTCTTTTCTACTGATGTGCTATATGTAGAGTCTGGATGACAGACACAAGTAAGGATATAGGACCTAGAACCTTGAAACAATATCTCTGTGTGTATGTGTGTGTGTGTGTGTGTGTGTGTGTGTGTGTGTGTGTGTGCGCATGTGTAGAAAAACAGTATAATTAAATTGCATTGAAAATACTTGTTGATTAAAATTAAAATTTCCCTTTCTTTGAATTGAGACAAGATCTGTTTTATAGCCTTGGCTGTCCTAGAAATTTCTATATAGACCAATCTGGCCTTGAAGTCACAGAGCTCTGCCTGCCTGTGTCTTCTGAGTGCTGGGGTTGAAGGCATGTGCTGACATGTCTTACTTTTATATTTAACGCAGGTGGTTATTTCAATCTATTCTCACAGGTTTGGGAATGCCATGGTGGTAGGTTTCCAGTGGCCTAGCATCGTTCTTCATACTGCTCAGTATCTTTACTATATCTTCACTATCTTGATGATGATTCCTAAAACAACACCCATACAGATATGACCTTTAGATTATAGCACATAGTCACTGATCAAAAGAAATCGTACTAAAAAAAAATGCAGTCAATCCAGAGACTACCCCATCCGGGAATCCATCCCATCATCAGCCACCAAACCTAGATACTAATGCACATGCCAGCAAGATTCTGCTGAAGGGACCCTGATAT
>NC_034600.1:48912235-48916156 GCF_900095145.1 Mus pahari | reverse complement strand
GCCAAGTAGTGGGAGTGGGTGAGTAGGGGAACAGGGGTGGGGTGGGGTATAGGGAACTTTCAGGATAGCACTTGAAATGTAAATAAAGAAAATAATAATAAAAAAATTTAAAAATGCAGTCAAATACTAGATTATTTGAATTACAGTTTCAGGTTACAGTCTATTATTCTGGGGAAATCAAGGCAAGAACTTAAAGCTTCCATCGTCAAGAGCAGAAGAGAGAGACAGGGGTGGGGTGGGGTGGAGGGAGACTCTAGATCCAAGCTAGCATGGATCTTTATTTGCTTTCTTGCTTTCACTCTTGCGTAGTTCTGTACTTCTGTATTAGCCTAGTGAATGGTGTTGTTCACAGTGGTCTGGGCCTTTCCTCTTGTTTTGATCAATCTGATCTAGATAATTTTTCTTTAAGGTGATCTTCCCAGATGATTGTGTCAAGTTAACAGTTAGAATTAACCAGCACAACTCATAAGAGAAATTGGTTAGCCAACATATGTTGGTGACAATCTACATATTGATTTTTAGAATTATACATGTTTCTATTTGATTTTTTCTGATAGTCTTAATCTAATCATATAAGCATACTATACTTTATCTAAAATTTAATTTCTAGACAAGTACATTTCTTAAATAAATGTCTCTTTGCTTTTATGTAATTAGAATCTCTCTGTACTCCTTATGAAACAAGCCCCCTTTTCCTTATAGTGACCCATTAGAAAAATTAAAGGAAAATATTTAGGTAATTAAAATACCCAATTCACTTTAGTGTAGTTATTATATTAAAGTACAATTATCTGAAATGAAATTTTAAAAGTGGTATAATAAACTTAATCTCCCACCTTTGCAAAAGCGGTAGAAGGAATAGTTTCAGCATTTGCTCTGCTCATTGACCTGTGCACAGTGATCACAAGTTCATCCTCCACCACTTGGTGTTCTACCATTTTAAAACTTCTTTAGAAATTAGA
Organism: Mus pahari; assembly: GCF_900095145.1. Classification (NCBI taxonomy): domain Eukaryota; kingdom Metazoa; phylum Chordata; class Mammalia; order Rodentia; family Muridae; genus Mus; species Mus pahari. The sequence continues at coordinate 48,915,194 of NC_034600.1, read as the reverse complement.
TATGGGAGGACATATCTGCAATCTCATTTCTCCTCAGACAGAGGTAGGAGGATATATATATATATCATATATATAGTGATCTATAAATCACTATATAAAATACTTATAAAATACTTAATGTTATAAATAAATATATGATATATTTACTTTTCATAGTATTTTTTAGCGTGTTTTACTCTCTTATCAAGACTGATCCTTCATTGGACTCCAAGTGTTGGAATTAAAAGCTCTCATCACCTTGCACTGCTAGTCACAGTTTCTACTGATCATCACAAAAATGACTACATTAATGTTATTTTATTCAATTACTTGTTCTTCCTTTTCCCCTTCCTTTTCTGCCTACTAATTGTCTTGGGAACTCTTGGTAAGTAAATGATGATTAAACTTAGGCACCATTGCTCTTTTAATGATCAATAATTGGAAAATTTGCACATGTGCACTAAGAATATGTACATGGGTTCTGAGAAAGCAGAGGTGATGAATATTCTGCAGGTGTTACCAGTGATTAGTTTAGGAATTAGAGAATTAAGGTGCACTTTCAAGTATTTTTTGCTAGTCTTTGTTTTATTTGGAATTGAACAATAATACTGTATTTATGATCTATAGGAAATTTAGATTTATATTAAATAACAAATATACTGATATTAGAAAAGACATTCTTAGATATTATAAAGATTTATATATAAATATTTATGCATATTTTAAAGCATGATGATTGATTTTTCTTTGAAGTAATCTGTAGGCTTAATTCTCTTTCTTTGTTTCTCTGTCTCCCTGTCTCTGTTTCTATGTGTCTGCTTGCTCTGTCCATATATATGTAAATTATATGTATTATATATGTAAATTACAAATATCATATGTCTAGTTTGTTTAGCATGACCATTTCCATGAAAAGTATTTTAAGATCTAACACATATTTCTAATCTGTTTGCTACACATAGTTGATTTTGTTTATCATACAAATACTCATAGTGTAATTTGCTAGCGAGTTATTGATCCTCTTCCCAGAATGTTGTCAGAATGTATTAGCTGCTCAGTAATTCTTACTGAATAAATGAGTAAGTTAACTGTTCCTAAAAGACATATTTCTAAATCTTAAAATACTGTGAACTTTTGGCATCTTCTATTTTATTTTGACGCATGGCTAGAAGATTTTATTTTAAAGAAAAATATGCAAGTATACACTTGTAACGGCATGGACACTCCTGTTCCCCTGTCTTGGTTGTAAGCTCTATCAACATAAATCCTTATGGATTAATCTTCTAGTTTCTTCTGCTGTTGGTCTTAGAAACCTGGACTTTACTCATAACACACATTTTCCCAGCTGCCTTGAATTTTTCCACCAGTTTGATATAATCTGCTTTGTGTCTTCCAAAATGTTCTCAATGCTCTAGTCTGCTGTTGGCATTGATAATGTGAGTATCATTGTTAAATCAGTCAGATTCTTCTCATCTATGCACTCATATTTCCTTCAGGGTGAGTGATATTTTTGCATATCTTTGAATATTTTACTTGTTTTTTAATTCAGGAACAAAAATGTGCTACATTTAGCAACTTATTTTCCACTTATTCCTTATTCTCTATTACTGATCTCTGAATTTTGCTCACTGTTTTTTCTATTTTTGAAAATGTTTAATACTTCTCTTGTATTAATTATTTACTTTATTTCATCTTATGTTTTTTCTCTTCAGTGAAGCCTTTATGGATTTTTGAAATTTGTTAATTTTTCACATATTATATCCCAACCACAGTTTCTTCTTCCTCTCTTTCTAGTCCCTACCTCCCCATATCCACTTATGTAGAAGAATTTTAATCCAGCAACATAGTTGCTCTGGCAAGGGAATCATATCCAATGACCTAGGGATGGAATAGCATACCCCTTTGTGTGGAATACAGACACACACTTAGTACACATATTTAAGGTAAAATTAGTTTGTAGAAGGAAGCAGCCATGTTTGAAAGTGAGAGACAAAGTGATGAATCAGAGAAAGATTTGACAGTGAAAAGTCAGAGATAGGAGATGGACCATGTTATTGTGGTGTCCTTGACCCCTTTGGCTCCTACAATCCTTCCTTCTGCTCTTTGGAAGAATTCTCTGAGTTTGGCTTAAGGTGTGGCTGTTGATCCCTGAATCTGTTTCCATTCGTTGCTGGATGAAGTCTCTCTGAGGACGACTATGCCAGGCTCTGATCTAGGAATATAGCACTGTATCACTAGGAATTGTTTGATTGACATCTTTTTTCTTACAGGAGTGTGTTAGTTTTATTCTAGGTCTCTGGGCTATTCAGCTTCTGGTTCCCAACCCTTCAGAGAAAGGATGGACTTTCTCTTGGGGCATGGCTCTCAAGCTGGACCAGTCATTGGTTAGCTACTCTTTCAAGTTCTGCAGGTAAAATTTTGTGACTTGGTTGGTGTCCTAGTCCCTCTACTTGAAGCCTTGCCTGATTAAAGAAGATATGTGGTTTAGGTTTTGTATCCCCAGTAACTATGGATTCTTCCTTAGGGTCACCCTTGTAAATTCCTGGGAGTTTCTACTGAACTAGGTTTCTACTTTGCATGCAAATTTCACCCCCCCCCCAAATCTAGTCATCTCTCCCAGTACTCTGTACTTCTACCACAACCTGGTGTCTCCTGTTCCCATCCCCACCCATCTATTTATTTATTTATTTATTTATTTATTTATTTATTTATTTATTAATCGAGACAGCATTTCTCTGTATAGCCTTGGATGTCCTGGAACTTCCTCTGTAGACCAGGCTGGCTGGGAACTCAGAAATCTGCTTGCCTCTGCCTCCCAAGTGCTGGAATTAGCAAAATCTATTCTAAAATTGATTTCTATGTAGTCTTAATAATAAATTCAGCTTTAATCTTTCATTTTTTACTCATTCCCCATGGGTAGAGGTACTTCAGATCTGACCTGTTAGTGTTTTCTATTATTCTTTGATTGCCAATTTTTTTT
>NC_034600.1:48903725-48912205 GCF_900095145.1 Mus pahari | reverse complement strand
GTAGACCAGGCTGGCTTCGAACTCAGAAATCTGCCTGCCTCTGCCTCCCAAGTGCTGGGATTAAAGGCATGCACTACCATGAATGTAACATAATACATATTGAAATACAACTTAACATATAATATAAATATTTCTGCCTCCATTTTTATCCTTGAAGAAATCCTTCTTGTGTTTACCATTTACCCTCATATTATATATACCTTTAGGGATGGTAGAGTGTGCCTTTATACAGACACACACACACACACACACACACACACACACACACACAATCTTTCGCTGGCTTCCTAGAGTATAGCCAGAAGTAGGATTATATAGCTCCATGCTCAGTAGAGTACAGGATTTATTACTATTTTATTGGCAGAGTGAAATCATTCATAGATGTCTCTATGCCTCTTTATTTTCTAAGTGAAGCCACGTGAGACCATGGAGAACATTAAAGTTCAGCTCACAGCCTTGCCTTCCTGTTTTACTTTTTGTGTCTTCATTTCCTAGAACTTATTCATCTCCTTTGATACTCTTGCTTCAACGCTGCTCAGGGACCACTGTTTGTTTCTTTTTTTGTTTTTCTGGTTGGCCATGAGGAAGGTTATGGTTAGTATGGAGTCCAGTGGTATGTGATTTGTGGTCTTGGTACTAAACACTTTCCAAAGCTAGAAGAAGCATAATGGTGTAAACTTTCACTTCTCTAAATTGGGGTATATTAATGAGATACAACACATCTTTCTCATTTTCCTGCAATACCACACTGAACTCCCAGGAAATCTGATTTGGTCAGACTTATACAAGATAAGAAAGGGAATTGTAACTCAAGGTTTCAAGTACATGGCTGTTTTAGTTTCTCTCATAGCAAAGCCATTTTCTTCCATTTCAATTTACTCATGTATAGCACTTAGTTTGTTGCTATCATTATTTGAAATTCTATCCATTTTTTCTCAAGTTATGTACAGCTTTATAAATATTAAACTCAATAGCCAAATAATATTCAAATTACCTCAATATATTTAAATGTCCTCTTGTTATTGGATGATTTGCAAATTATTTTATTTTTTATATCAACTAATGTTGTAGTAAAATGTTTTTGAAATAAATTTTTGCCTTCTAGATTCTTTCTTGATGTTCTCTGAGCCATGGTGTATGTGTGTATGTATGTGTATATGTATGTGTGTGAATGTGTGCATATGTGTGTGTATCTGTGTGTGCGTGTGTGTGTGTATCTGTGTGTGTATATGCATGTGTGTATTTCTGTGTGTGTGTATCTGTGTGTGTTTGTATGCAAATATACTTTACTGTTTTTGTGGCCTACCATTCTATAGCCACTTATCCACTTGTTCTCTGTATGTTTTTCTCTTGTGAGTCTCTGTATTTAACGCCGTCTATTGAAAAAAATCACCATTTTCTGGTGAGGGTTGAGAGCTGCACTAATCGTATAAAGATAAGTATCGAGAAGGCATTTTGATACTATGTCCATTTAGCGAAATAATAGTATATGTTATCCCCTAGTGACTGTGACCTCCCTAGCCATAAGTTCTTGCTCAATTCTACAATACTAGGCATGAGTTCCTTCCAGTGAAGTGGGCATCAAAGCCAATTAGATAATAGTTGAGTAACCCCGAGAATATCATTCTGCTACAGCACCAGTGATCATATCTTGCCAGGCTAATCAGTCTTGTAGCTTTCTAGGTTCAAACTGGGTACATCTGCTTATGACTTTTCTGCACTGCCCCTTGCATAGCTCCTTCTGGCACTTTGAATGCTAATCAGCAGTGAGAAAGCTTACAGATCAGTATGAGCTTGATTTCTCCATGTTTTTTGACCAAAGCATATCATGTCTTTGGTAACAGTGTTTTATCATCACATCAAGTCGTGGTAAGAAACCAAGAGCAATAGCCTGCATTGTTTGGAGGGGGGGTCCCTGGGTACCTTAACCAACAACGTACAGGGGTGTGTACCAGCCCTGTCACTGAGCTTTCTGCTTGTTCATGTATGGATTCTGGAAGGAACATTATCTTTCCAGGAAGATTACCTCCATTCAGATTATTATTGTTATGGTTTAAACTCTATTTTTTCTTCTTTCCTTAATGGTCAGCGTAAACAAATTGCCAGTTATACCTATGGCTCAGAATGTTTTCTTAGATGTAAATTTAGTTTGATAGGCACTCGTGATGCAATATTTAAATGACTAAAGAATATGTAAAGCCAAGTATACATGATATTTAATCAAAATATTTGCAATTATGTTATTTTTCTAATATATATATATATAATATATATATATATATATATATATGATGTTTAAATTATGTATGTATTATGTGTCTGGGTGTAGGTCTGTGCTCATGTGAGTATAGGCGAATAGCAGAGTCCAGAAGACAGCATCTGATCCTCTGGAGTTGAGGTGAGCTGGAAATGAGCTGTCTGAGGTGTGCCAGCTTCCACCCCTGATAGGCTTTCCCCCTAGGGGTTTCTAGGCACTGCTAAGCACTGGGCTGGGCTGTAGGGAATTAAACTTAGCCAGGGCAGATAGGTTAAGCAGGGTCTTGGTCAGCAGGAGTGCAGAAGAACCAGCCTTCGCCAGAGAGGTTCAGTGAAACAGCTCTTTTGATTTGGGGCTGGGAGAAAAGGGTTATATAAACCTTGAGGAGTGGATAGGGGTTTTCAGGGTGATCATATACTACTGACCGAGGCTGAGGTGCTGGGATACCTCATTTGCATGAAGAGGAATTCCAGGTGCTTTCTGGACATGTCCTTAGAAGGAGAGAGGAAGTTTAACCTGTAAGCTGGCCACCAGGCTATGTGACTACCTCAAGGGAGGCAGTGGTGAAGGTCACAAGGCTACTTATGCAAGACCATAGGAGGGAGGAGGCAATCCTACTGTTGCAGGTTTCAGGATGAGATCTTTGAGGTTTGGAGATGTCTCAACCTCACCCTTGCTCCTGACACACTTCCCCAGTTGCACATCTTTCCGGCCCCATAGGTGCTGGGAAGGGAATCCATGGGTTCTGCAAGAGCAGCACATCTCTTAACTGCTGAGTCATTTTTCCATACTCAGTAAGTCCACCTGTGCATCATGCTGAATATTTGTCCTGACTGGTGTTAATCTTGTAGACATTTTCATCCAAGATTTTTCTTCCTGAATTCTGTTACCTATGGTCCAAATGTAAATATGATTATAATTACTATTGAGACATGGTGAAGGAAATGAGCTAGGTTTTTTTAATATTAAAGAAAAAGTGAGGAAGCATGACTTTATGAGCTGGCTAAACAAGAGTCTACCTTAGAACCACTTTGTGTTAAATAAAAAAAAATATCTCTTGGTGGAATGAATGTACGTATTCAAGAGACCTTTCCTCTTATGATGTCTTGTATAAAGTTCCCTGACGAAGACAAAGAATTTTTGCATTCAGTTGTGTTGTTGGTACTTGAGATGTTTAGCAGTTAAAGCTGAAATAAAATTTAAAGACTATTTATGAAAAGAATAGCTCTTGGGCTCTTGGAATTTTTATTTTTTTTTTTGTCACACCGAGGAAGAAAATTTAACTTTGCTCCATTTCCACAATTTACTAGTGTAATCTCATCTGAACTCCAGTTGACCTCATCTTAGGGAATGAACTATATAGGAAAGCAGCAAAATAATTTCAAATAAACATCTCCTAAAATGCATTTTAACCTTGGATCTGGAGATCTATAAAAGAATACTTTTTTCAGTACTTTGATAACATGGAGAGAATTCCTTACAGCTGAAAATTATGGTATTTAAAGGTTTCAAGATGTCTTTCCAGGTTTGCAGTTGGCAGTCAGCCAGTGTCTGAATGGCTGCACTTTAAAAGCCCATCTTGCTTCCACATCCTTGTTTTTTTTTTTTTTTTTTTCCATTTTTTTTACATAGGTACTCCCAGAAACATCTAATACATTCTTTGAAGCTTGTTCATTTTTCTATTCTCTAGATAGAAGTTTTGCCTTTAAAACAATTTTTAAAACCAAGTCAGTGACCTAACAAATCTCTCAGAAGCTGACCATCTTTAAATGTATAAGCATAAACATGTTGGCTTGGTTCCTTATAAAACTTAAATAAATGTTTACATAAGAATCTTAGTATAGATCATTATTTTCAGATCAACTTCTAAGCTGGTTTGTAACAAACACAGCTTTGTTTGTGTGTACGTGTGTGTGTGTGGCTTGCTAAACAACCTCAGTGGTTTCAAGCATTTGAGCTAAATAGAATTTAAATACTTCTGAATTCTACCCCATAACCATTGATTGACCACATAATGGGGGACTCTCAAACCCATTATTTTTGACAGTGCTCTATGACCCATTGTGTGAACAGAATGTGGCAATATCATATGCAGTATAGGATTCTTTTGGGTAACCACAGGATAGATTCAATAGAAAAGGCTATGAGAACTTTAGGATGGAATAAAAATAAGGCATTCATACTGTTTGGAAGAACGGAAGCGTCACTGACTTTTATTTTACCATCATTCTATGTGGTGGTAATGCCAAACCGTTGTTGGTTCCTTTGACTGTCCCCACATTTTCTTGGTTGTGAATGAACTCGCCTTCTGTGTTCATTTGGAAACAAAATCTAGTGCAAAGGGTATGTGTATAAAACTGTCTCTGGATTATTTATACAAACATATCAGTAATTAACAAAAGCAACAATAAGCAATAACAGCAGCAGTAGTAGTACTACTAGTAGAAGTGTATATATTATAGCCTTACGTAAGTAACCATGGAGAATCAGAGTTAAATGAGGCTTCCTCATTTAAAAGTAAAGAAAGATGAAATGATAAGAAAAGATGTTATATCAGGTGCTTGAGAGAAGCAGATTGCCTTTCTTGGTTGAAAGTTGAGGTTGCGGATTAGGGATCTACTTTCAAAAGGACCCAGGAGCTCTTAATGGATTGGGTTTCATATACATCTGCAAATCACTACCTCACTCCAGCTAGAGTAGAGTGGGACTTAACTTTACATTTGTTAGGTTTCACCTGTTCTGCCCTTTGTGTAAAATTCTGTTTTTCTTTAACCATAAAATTGAGCTCAGTGTCCCTCTTAAATTCCCATTAAGCTACTGGCTACTGTACCATCACATGTTTCATTGATGTAGCACACATTTGCCATTGTTGATCGGTCTCCTCTCCTAGTCATTGTATGCTTTTATAATTTATCCTATAGCTCTGACTTACCAGGAAGCATACAATTTCTCTTATTTCCTTTCCCATTTCCTTATTATCTCCAAGTGCAATAACATCCTTACAGTTAGGATTATTTAATTATGTTTTTTAATTATGTTAAATAATCCATCCAGCTATATTATTTCTCTGCTGGCATTTTGGATAAGGCAGATTTTTGTTGTATGAGATGCCTCTTTGTGACCCCACAGTGCAATAACTTTTAGCATCCTTCCCTCAATACTGAGAGTGTCTAGTATAGTCATCCAGCAACCTAGGATCCCTCACAGGAAATGTTCTTGCCTCTATAGAGATTCAGTTCCCTCCATAACACTTAATGCATCTGGCTGTTATTTTATTTCTTACAAGGCTTATTTGTACTTTTGGAACACAGAATTAAACTTTGAGAACACATATATCTATTCTTTTGGTGTTATGTATTGTTCACTGTAAAAATGCTTACAGCAAAACATGGTAGGCACTCAGTAAATTTTGGAACCAAAGTATACCAAAGCCATTTGAAGGATAATTGTAAACTATTTAGGGCAGCAAATAATTTAGAAACAACTTACAAGTTATTCTGTGGATGGTGTGAGCTTAAAAGGCATCTAGTCCAATGTACAGATTAGTTTTGAATATGGCTTACATTAAATCTAATCTATGAAACACCCAGGAAAGTTATACATTCATTTTATGCTGAGTTTATCTACTTGTATAACGAGATAATTAATAGCAATACATTTTTACCTGTCATGGTAACTGTTAGGCCCAAAGTAATAATTCCTATCAAGATACTAGAGGAGATATATAATGTATATGTATAATGATATATATGTATAATGAGTGTATAATAAAGTCTTGATGATAATTGCCATATAACAAAGTTCAGTATGGCCCTCTTTTGCATGTGAAACATGGGGTTAAATCCACATGGTCCTTAGGGATACACCTGAGTACTTGCAATTCAAGATGGGAGACTGCAAAAGCACGTGAGTAGAATGCCCATCACCCTCTGGGTCTTGTGGGAAGGTTATCAGGGATGCACATGTGTAACATTTGGCCCCCAGGTATTTTCTTTTAACCAGCTTGCTTCTCATAACTCTAGAATGTCAGTCAAGGAGTTAAATCAACATTATCCTTGGCCACCTTTGTCACCTTGAAACATAAGGAAGTTTTGCTTTCTGGGCACTTTTCAAAGATTTATCGAAGTGTAAATCTTCCTTTTGGTTTTCCCGAAGCAGGTCCCAAAGCTTATCCAAGGCCAGAATTCATTCAAGATGCATTGGGTTCCTTCTGAACATTAGTTTAATTCCCACCAGTTGCTCGGATTCTAGGACTAGTAGCCGCTCGTTTGCTGGTAGCTTGGCAGTGTTATTTTCAGTTTTATTAGGCTTACTATTTTGCTGAAGGCTTAACAGGCTCATTTTCAGATTTTTTAATCAAGAACAAGTTTAATGATTGAAGGTAATTATCTCCAGATTAGAGAGGCTTTTAAAATTTTATCAGCATTCCAAAATTTAACAAATAGCCCTCTGATAATCTAATTAAAATCCTACTTTTGCTGCCAGAAGAGTACAAGCCAGACACACATTCAACCTCTTGTAGGAAATAATTATCCGTTTAAGCCATTTCTGACAACTCAGACATAAAAGTTGACTGGCATTAATATTCTGATGGATCTTTAGAGGTGGGAAAAATGCTGCGACCGGGGCTGCCTTCTTACTGGTTTTCGTAAAAGGGAGATGAATAGCCCATTGGCTGTAGAATACCTCTGGGTGCAGAGCACAGAGAATTAAGGCCAGCGGCAAATCACAATCAGCTGCTCTATGTTATAATGAAAGGCTTTCCACTTTCCATTGGATTTGCACCTTAAATGGTAATTAAGCTTAGGGACTGTATTGTAAAGGCATTTGGGCTGGTTTGAACTATGGAACTTGGGTGGATAATGAAACACACACAGAAAATCAAACACTCCTCACAGGAACCGTTTATATAAGCTGGGGGGCAAAATTACTCTTTATAGTTCTGAAAATACTTTTGGCCTTCTAAACTAAGCTTTGTTTACCCAAGGATGCACCTTCACCTATTAGTAACCACCTGATGTTTTAAAACAAACTCCGAGTTTGGATTCTAACAATGGGATTTGACCTCTTAACAAGTGCTCCTTACAGGTCTCAGTCAAGGTGATGTGGAGTTGGTTAGGTAACCTACAACCTTGTTTTTGTTTCTGCTGTTATGCAGAATTGTAGTGTTGCCATTCCCACTTTTCTGAGGGGATTTACTGTCAGAATTGAAAGTGGATGAGAGACCAGTGACTTAGGGGAGGCAGCAGTTTGAGACCTCATCTGCTTACTGATTTATGTGCTTCCAATTATCAATGTGTGGGAGTTTTGTCTCCAAAGCTGGGCTGGAGGTTCCTTTTGTTCTTCAGTGTCTCTTGTGGTTTATGCTTTAAATGGGATGCAAATGTGATTTATAGTGCATGGCTTGATGCAGTTAGAGAAAATTGGGCCTTACAAGGCAAATGCAAACAATCAGGAAAGGGCCACGGCCACGCGTGAGCACTGTGTTCCTGTGGGTGACAAAGGGATACCCCAGTGTGGCTTATGGGGAGACCAGAGAGTAAACAACATGTGAAAGGTTCTTTTACTCAAAGAATATGGCTTTCTTTCCTGTGGTCTGGGAGAGTGGAACTGAGTCTCTTAAAACTGCTTAGAGGGCGCTGTTAAAGGAGCATTGCCATGCCATGCGGTTGAGCAAAGACCATACACAATAGCAATCTGTTTCCACTGGGCGTGGCTGATGCTAGCCAGCACCTAACATGCTCAGTTATTTATAATTCCATGTAGCCATGCTAGAGAAGTCTCTACATTAGCACTTCAGACACCACGTTTCTGAGGATTTTTGACGGACCTAATGACCATGGCACAGAAGCAACAACCAGGGCGGCAGAGTAGATTGGAAAGCGCAGAGTTCGCATGGCATCAACTTGGCCACATCAAAATTCCTACAGATATGTAATGACAGTAAATCAAATTAGTTTCGTAATTCTTTCTATCACTCAACAGATCTTTCCTGAGCATTTTCCATGACCCATTTTTCCATTTAAAAGGCAGCATGGTTATGAGGAAAAGAATTGGATTTTAGTTTTGTCTACATTTGTGGGAGTCTTATTTCTAGAGTTGAAAACCTAGCTTGAACAACACCTGAGGCTGACTTCTGGTTTTCATACACATGTGGTCATATGTGCACCTGAACCCTCTCCATGCAAGGTTGTACACACACACACACACACACACACACACA